>NC_045148.1:8709983-9309983 GCF_008831285.2 Nymphaea colorata | reverse complement strand
GAGGAAGAAGAACCAGTTTTACGCCTTCGTCGAATGTTGAAAGAAGCAGTTGAAGATGAGAGATTCGAGGTACCTGATGTCAAGTTTTGGAACATCTTTTTCACTGAAGTTGATGAGAACCATGCTGATGTCTTTGTTGTTGTGTTCATCAGTGGCAAAGTTATTTTTCTTATTTGTGAGCTCAGGCATGATCCTTTTGGACATCCTTTGGAGTTTCTCATGTCTATTTGGCCTAAGGGAAAAAACTAACTAAAAAAAAATTATTAGTTGGAATGAATCCAGATAAGAAAGACCAACTATTGGACATAGACTATGCGTGAATTTGTTACTCTCAACTATTTTTCTGGATAAACTGCCGGTCTACCACCATGTCTTGCTTTAGTATACAATTTTTCTGAAATAAGATCCTACCCTGTGTTTGGGGGGATGATTTTTGTGGGGATTTTAGGAAGAAAGAGGAAGCACCAGAACAGAAAATTCACAAGTGCTTATTTGGGAGGACTTTGGTTCCTTTTCCTCTTTGGCACCAAAACCAGAGGCTGACTCTTGGTCAATCTCTCTTTATGTATTTTTTTTAAAATGGAACAAATAAATATATTAGCAGGTCCTTCCAATGCAATGAACTACCATTTGCCCCTCTGTTCCTGGTAGATTGGTGGACAAGAATGCCCACGTTAAAGACTGGAACCGATTAACAGGTGAACCTTAAGGATAAGGTCGGTTAGGCATCTTTAGGATTGGGTTCTTGGAATATATTCCAGGCAGAAAACTGCATTTCTAACGTACAACAGCAATGTTGCAAATACAACTGATAGAAGCTGTGTTTTTCAAAATGTGCAAGTGTCGTTGCAAATACAGCATTGAAGACATGAACAAAATGGTTGCTTCTTGGACATAATCACTGTCTAGTGTCTCATCATACCTTATACTGTCAGTGCAGAATTACCTTCATAACTCTTGATTGGTTTCTGTCTAGCCCAAATGCTGAATGACTTCAGTCATCCATGTGTAACTTCACTTTTCAACCATATTCAGCCTCAGCTGCTTTTTACCTGGTTCTTGAACAGCTGGATTTCATTGCTCTCTCTTTTTTACTTTTTTTCTTTTTTGCTTTCCATGTCACTTCTCTTTTTGACCATAGAAATTTGAGATTTTAGCCTCTGTTTGATTATCACCTTTTGTTTCCTTTTCCATGGCCTAACATTTAAAAGATATCATAAGTTTTGCATGGGGTATTCTAAAGTTTCCAATCAGATTTTCACCTGAAAATCGGTCTAATTTACCACTGAAAGGAAGTGACGTTTAAGATTTTGTATTTGCTTAATCATTTGGTGTGATTTTGCTTATGTAAGATGTCACCTAATTTGGTATCTCACGAGTCAAACACAAACAAATAAAGCTTCTCTGGACATAGTTAAGTGAAAAAGACGAATATGCCTTTTTTTCCTACCAGTCCATTTTTAAAATGTACTCGTTCCCTGTTTTTGCAATGCTGTCAGCATGTCAGTGAACATAGCTAAAAGCTTTATACAGAAAAAAGAAAATTATGGTTGTCAGAGTGGTAGATAGCTGTTGAGATGCTGGATGCTATTTACTGGAATACCTAAGAGTGATCTTAAATCAGCTAGATCCAATTTGAGGTTCAAGTCTTTCTAGTTGGATTTTGATGATTTGATCTATGCCAGCAGAATAAAGATGTGAAAGTGTTGTGCCTGACACACTCAACTATGTTGAATGTCCCAAGATGTGGCACATGCTTGTTTCAATGAAGTTTACTCTCTTATGTGAATCGCTGAACATATCTCAAAATGTGCATTGCCAGTTTGAGTTACTGAGCTTTTTTGGTCAGGATGCAGCAAAATTGCGAGACGAACTGCAGCTCTTAGCTCCAAGTGGACTGCTAAAATGTTCAAGTGATGCAACTACCTTGGTAAAATATTGTCCCTCCTTTTCTACGGCATGGATGCTGGTATACACTCCATTTACAGTGTCTCCTGCAGTAGGACTGCATAAAATTGGTTTTCCCATATTTCACTCTTATTTGAAATTGATCTGCTAAAACCTCGCATATCAGAGTATCTTCAGTGTCAGAGTGGGGTTGCATGTATCATGTTAAGTGGTTGCAACCAGCAACCCACACATTTAAAGAGGGTGAAGGACCTTATTATATGGACACTTAATCTTTATTGCTCATGTTTGACAGGCACAAGCTCAATCTTTTAATCTCTGTTGTATTGTTCAGGGCATCCAGGTCCATGTCAAGAGTATTTATATTGAAGGACGAAGTCAGCCTTCAGAAAATCAATTTTTTTTTGCTTATCGTATAAGAATTACCAACAATTCTGAACGGCCTGTTCAACTACTCAGGAGACACTGGATCATCACTGACGGCCATGGAAAAACTGAGCACGTGTGGTATATGCTCGCTCTTTCTCTGTCTTGTTGCATGGATTTGTTAAATCAATCCTTTTTCTACTAGGGGAATGGGTGTTAGAGGAGGGCTGCCAGTGCTCTCTCTCTCTCTTTCTGTGTGTGTATGTGTGTGTTGCCTGCCTTTATTAACTCTTTCCTTTTCCCTTAGGGGGATGGGTGTGATAGGAGAGCAACCAGTGATACATCCACGGACAAATTTCGAGTATTCTTCTGCATGCCCCTTAGGAACTTCTTCCGGGAAGATGGTAAGCTTGAATTGCTGTTCATGGTTGCCTTTGGCTCCATAGTTTCACTTCATGTCGTCAACTTCCTTGTCAATCTAATAAGCACAATGTTACTTTGCAGGAAGGAGAATTTGAGATGAGGCACGTCGACAAAGCCAACACTACAACTTTCAGTGTTGTTATTGCTCCTTTTGCTCTGTCGGTCCATGATTATGATATTGATGAGATTTAGCGCCCTCTTTCTTTTCTTTTGAATATGTTATAGTTCCTTAAAGTAACTGGCATAGCTTCCACAATTTTTAGGCTAGTTGGTCCCCTAGATGAGCTTGAAGTCGTGGTCTGCTGTAAATAATTGTTATGTGGAACATAATCAGCATTTCAAACCCAAAAATAATGACAGATTCTAGCTTATATGCCCCGATTGCATCTTGTGAGTCCTTTAAATGAAGTTCGAACCATGTTAAAACCCTGGTTTTGTCATCAAAACTGAATTTAAAATAGTTTTTTGGCAAAACCAAAAAGAAGTACCTTGAGATTATGGCAAACCGTGCTGGAGATGGATTTCTTATGAACAACTTCTCCTGCTCATTTGAAAAAAAATGACTTTTTGTCTTTCTTTTCTTTTTTTCATTTTGAGTTATTTTTCATAGTCTCCAGTGCGTTTAACACATATGAGGTTATGCAAGAAATTATCCGAAACATTTTTTCAGAATAAAAGCATGTGCTTTAGGGCATTTAGCATCGTCATATTGGCTTGTTGTCTATATTGGATCAGGATCGTAGGCTGTTTAAGATGCCAAAATTATCCGAATCATTTTGTTTAGAACAACAAGAATATGCTTTAGGGCATTCAGCATCCGCATATGCGCCTATCTGTATCTGGATCTGGATCGATCTGATTAGGCACACGCAAAAATTCGGTCCAGTCATGCACTCGGGCCGTAAACGTATGATGCATGGCAGGTATTTATATTTTTAAATCTCATTTTAAAGTAATTTTATCACTTTTTTAGTTACAAAAAACAAAAAATATATAGATAATAGACATATAGACCAATATATTGCACTTGCAAGAGCGGAGCCAAAAAATTGTAGTTAAAAAGCACTAGTTATAAAATTTTAAGCGGCATTAATATGTAAATGAAAAAGATTATTTTAAAATATCAATATTAAAATGAGCACTTTTTTGCATGTCTGTGCAAGCAATTTCTTACATTCACTCCTATGTGCTTGACATCGTCATCTCTACAGAATATTTTTTTCATTCCCCTCTATCTGGTTGGGGATTTGGGCGCTTGGTTCTCATCCAGATCAAGGCTTATTGGGTCTGGTGTTGAAGAAATATGACTGATTAACTAACTTTAGGGCCGTAGAAGAGTCGAATCGCATCGAGCTCTAGCTCGACTTGACTCATATCTTGCTCAACCTGAGGTCAGATCGAGCTTGAGTCAAGCTGTACAAGGTCAGCTCGAGCGCAGTACAACTTGATAAACCAAATCGTGGCTCAAGCTCGACTCGTTTAAGCTTGTTTACCAACTCCAAATTTGACCTGATCTCTTTCCTTTGTTTTAAGTTTGAAAATTACAAAAAAAGGATAGCCTAGATTAAATGAGCTTATTCGAGTTGAATTCATGTAACTCGAGGTCAACTCATTTATAAGCTCAAGTTCTCAGTTGAGTTCAAGCTCGACTCATTTAACAAATGAGTTGAACTTGACCAAGCGAGTTTTGAGTCGAGCTCGGGTTGGCTCACCTGTACAACCCTAAGTACCGGCCAACTGGTCTAAACCACGAGCATTAGAGATGCCAGTGAATCAGATTCACCTGGATTAGTTTGGTCTGATTAGAAAAGGATCAGATCTTATATTCAGATTTTGATACATTTTATGGTTTTGTATTGGAATCCAGACCCCAATCCTATCTAAATTATGATAAAAGTTTTAGCTTAAAGTGCATAATTTTCTCCTTTGATCAGCTACTTAAGTTACCGGATTCTTTATACGGCCGGTCTGGGAAAAAGCAACAAATGTAGACTCTTACATGGCCGGCAAAGCTGCAACCTATTAAGAAAAGAACACACAATATCTGGTTTTCTAAAGTATATTTTCAAAAAGCCGACACATAAATAAAATTCTTCAGCTACATAATTTGAAAAACTTCAGTCTTTTAAATATTATTGGTAACTTCCTTGAAACAACAGTGCACTTTGGTTGATGCCAGTCCATGAGTTTTGATTCGTATTTCTGATGTAAACCCATCTTTTATATAATAAAATACAGCAATTCTTCGTATTATCACTAATATTATTTTAAAATATTTCCTGTTTTTGCACTATTTTTAGTATTCCAAATTGATTTCAAGTATAATTTTTTTAAAACATGTAAATCGGCCTATTCATCTTGGTTAAAAAACCTAATTATTTAGAATGCTAGCTACATGTTAAAGCAACCAATCTTTTGAAGACCATTTTTAATTATTAGCTTACAATTTAAGTCACTGGAGCCTGAGTTTAAGAGTGAGTTAGGTTGTTATAGTAGTATTGGTCTAATATTCAGATATAAAGTTTTGCATTTAAAAATGTGTGTGTTTAAAGGAAGTGAATTGTAACACCTCATAAGTTTAGTCTCGTATATAAGATTGTGAGGAGTGTTTGAAAACTTATAAAAAGAGTTATTAAAGTGATTTGTTGTATTGGTTTTTTAACTGAAACCGCTAAGAGGTGGATTAGAATTTGTCGTCTCGAACGAGAGACTCTAACCTGAAAATAGGTCGGTAATATTTTATTTTCCAAATAAACCCTAAAATAACGGTGTCAAGTTAATTTCTTTTTTTTTTTTTATCAAAATTGGTGTTCAATTGGATCGAACTTGGGTCCAACACCTAAGATCTGGATCGGCTCCTAAGTAAGGACCGATTGCGGTCCCACCGTCTTGGACTTTCCGGACACTTTTGTCTTGCTCGAGAGTCTGGGCACGGGACACGTTAACGACCCCACGCAGAAGTAAAATTGGCAACGATGTCCTCAAGATGACGCTGCGTGTGGAAACACACTGAGATCAAGCCATAAGTACTAAGACTAAACGAGGAGGTAGTCTTAGGCCTTAGGAGGAAAAGGCCAAGGTTTTCTCGGGAAAAGTTCAGAGATCCTGAAACTTTCTCGATAATAAGCCGAGGCTTGTTGTTTAAAATCGTTTGTTGTTCGTGCAAAGTTCGAATATCTTTTGCTTCTGGAATACCGTCAGATTGAGTATTCCAGACGCCAGACGGGGTGCGTACAGGCAGAAGAGGGAAAGAGAATGAGTGAGTGAGGGGAGGGACGAGACAGGCTTTCAGTTAAAGCATTAGCTTTAGCAGGAAAAGAAGGAAAGCATCTCGTTTTACACCCGGCCAATTTGCCTGCCTTTGATCACCTTTGATCAGGTGAGGTGAGCACCACCTTTTGGAAAAACTCTTTTTCTATGGTTTCTTTGAGGAAACTCGAGCTGGAGGATAAGATGATACCAGGGAAACAGAAGCGGGGTTGCTTGTTTTGCTAGATTTTGCATTGAAATTTATTATTTCTCTAAACTGAGTACAATTTTCATTTACCCATTTATCGGCTTTGCTTGATTGGGGCAACTTGTGTCGGTGGTGGCGGTGTTTTAGAGTTCCTTGTTCCAGAGACCAGACATTGGTTTAGTCATTGGCAGTCGTGGTTTGATTGGTTTATGGGGTGTCTATTTGGTTTCCAAATTGTTCTCTGCAGTTGGGGTTGATGGTTTAAGGCCTTTTTCTAGTCTTCTGCCGATTTGGTGTTTTAGTCATTGGTTATCATTTTTGCTTTCAAATTTTAGGACTCCTGTAAGAGAAGGTTGTAGTTTCATTTGGAATTTGTATTGCCCATTTTCAAATCTCTATGGTTTTTATTTTTTGTTTCGTTGCGATTTTTTATTTGTAACTTTCCGCCTTGTGGACGGCTTGGTATATTCATTCACCTGTCCTGGAAGTTCTAACCATTTTATTGGCCTTGACTTGTTCCTCTTCCCTAGTTGTTGACTTGTTTCTGTTTGGTTTCTTCGAAAATTTGTTTCTTTTAGAACTTTCAACAAATGTGAGAGTTTTGAACCTCTAATCACCTTCTTTATTATTATTATTGTTTTTGCTTTCAAAATTTTGTGGCACTATTTTTTAAAGAAATTACGTCTAGTGTGTTTATCCTAATCATGGAAACTGTGAGGAGATTAATGCTTAAGGTGGAAGTAAATCAGAGTTGCTTTAAATTTGCCGCAAATTGTACAGGATCCTTGAAGGCAACTTGGAAACCAGTAATGACTGCTGAAACCACCAATTTGGAGTACTGGATTCACTGGCAAGTTTTCCTTTGCGCAGCATGGATACTGCTCGCAATGGTTCTTGCATCAGTTTTGATATTGAAATATAATGTCTGGAATAAGGGAAGACAACATGGAGAGGATTCAGACCTACAAATGGTCGTTTCCTTGTATGCAGATGAGTCTTGGAAGCCTTGTCTGAAAGAAATCCATCCTGCCATCTTGCTGATTTATCGTGTTGTTGCGTTCTGTTTAATGCTGTCTGTGCTCATCGCCAACATTACCTTGAGAGGAGCTCACATGTTCTACTTCTACACTCAGTAAGTTCATTCCTTCTACACTCAGTAAGTTCATTCCTAGTGTAGTGCTAATCAATCCTAGAGGGAATAGCAAACATCTGCACTTGAAATTCAGCACATGATGTTGGACTGTGTTAAGGCTGCTATAATTTGAAAGCCTCTTTATCTGATCAGTGGAATCACCTACCGATACTAGAACCCCTGATCCCAATTCTGTGAAAGAAGATTCCCAATTATGTTGCACTATATCATTTGGAAGCCTCTTTATCTCAGCAATGGAATTACCTACTGACACTAGAACCCCTGATTCCAATGTGAAAGAAGATTCCCAATTATGTTGCACCATATCATTCATAATATCTTTTGTCAACATGCTGCTTAATCTATCTGCTTGTTAGGTTCCAATATTTGCCTTGAAACTTTCAGAATCAATGGTGTATCTTTTATAGCTTCTCTTTTCAGGCATATCCTGCTTGAACCTTAGTGGTTTATAGAGTCTGAAAGCTGCATTGCATATGGTAACTTTGTGTTGTACATCTACTTGCTGCTGAACAGGTGGACATTCACCTTACTAACGATATATTTCGGGGTATGTCACAGATGTCAATTTATACAGGCTATCATCATTCTTTGTGGCCATCAGATACAATAATTTATTGCTTATATGCTCTGTTTGTTTTATAGATCGGTTCCTTATTATCCATGTATGGCTGCTATACGGGCCTGAAAAAATTAGGATGTGATAATGCTGACCGTATGAAAGTAGATAATGAAAGAGGCACTTATGTTCCTCCTGTAAATGGGGAAAGTGAAAATGTGGCTACAAACAACCACTACAGAGGAATATATGATCATGAAAAAGCTGGGATTTGGGGCCATATCTTTCAGATTTTATTTCAGGTATGTATTTGTAGACTTGAAAAAAAAAAGTAGAGATAAGAAGTTACTCATTCTAGAATGATTGGCTTCTCTACTTCAAATGACTTGTATTTTTTTATAGTATATTTCTGGTGTATTTCTTTCTTTGTTTTGCCTCTATCATGTGAGTACTTTGATCTTGTTGTTGTTTTTGACAGACAAGTGCCGGAGCTGTGGTGCTTACAGATTGTGTTTACTGGTTCATCATTTTTCCATTTCTCACTGCTAAGGATTACAACTTAAATTTTGTAAGTGATACATTCCTAAACTTTTTCCTAGGCAGCTGTATGTCTTTTTATATTTGTATCTATTAGACTAGTTTCATTTTCCTTGACCTGTCACACAAAAACGTGGCTGCTGGTGTATACTAAACCCAGGTGCTTTTGTGTTAGTGTTTAACTGTTTTGAATTCGGGTAGCATTCTTCATTTAGAAAGTAAACTGAAAAGTTAATGCTAGTAAACTTATCATATTGTGTTCTAAAATTCTACCACATTTGATGTTTAAATATTTTTTCATATTTACTGCTAAGCTGCAACTCTACATGAAATGGACATCTCTTAGTGAACTTTAGAAATTATCAAGAATTGTACAACAGTTCAGGACTCTGTTCTCCTCCTCCTGTAGGTCTAGCCTAATGATAGCCCGGTTTCTACATCTATATTCCTATCAGTTGTCAATGTTAGTGATAGTACTTCTTTTTAAGACTGGAAATATTTGGGGGCCAAGAGTTTAAGTTTTTATGCATGTGGTGGCCTCTCTGATGATGAGCCTTATGAGATGTACCTGGGAATGTATATAAACTTCTGCTATGTCTCCTTTTGCAGCTGATGATCACTATGCACTCAATCAATGTGGTCCTCCTCTTAATTGACACTCTGCTTAATTGCATGGTATGTTTTTGGATCAATAGTTTGGCAGATCTCTTTCTTTTAAATAGAATCTGGTGAATTGTACGTATGGGAATGCAGTTTGATTATATAAATGTTTTTCCTTCCATTCTGTTCTCTTTTTCAGCGATTTCCGTGGTATCATATGGCCTACTTCATCCTATGGACTTCTATGTATGTCGTTTTCCAATGGGTAGTCCATGCTTGTATTTCTACATGGTAAGTTTTTATCTACTTCTCCCTTCAGTTATTTTGACAGGCATGATCCCTTGTGAAGAAATTTGAATTTCTTGTTTCAGGTGGCCATACCCATTTCTAGACCTCTCATCTCGGTTTGCTCCTCTGTGGTAAGTTCTGACAATTTGCAGAACAGATCCATCTTCTAGAAAAGATTCCGCTGACTTCCTTTTCTTATTGCCTGTTTGATTTTCAGGTACTTGTTTGTTGGCCTGATGCATATCCCCTGTTACGCGGCATTTGCTTTAATAGTAAAGGCTAAACATTTCTTCTTACCAAGATGGTTTCCTCGATCATATCAATGCTACAGATGATATATTTCACCATGTAGAAGCGACGCATGTTGAGACAGTGGTCTACAACTCTACATATTGGAGAAAACATGCATAGGAAAATTCTCAAACAGATGTAAAAGAAAAAAGTAGATGAGATGAGCGCTCATTTGCAGATGTAAATACTGTTTTTTTCATCGCCATATTTAATGATAGTCCTTTTCCCCTAGTTGCACCATGGTAAAATTCCTCTTTCCTTCTGACCTTGAAGCTCTGCATGGAAGGGTAAACATTTTTACCTGTGAATAACGTTGAAGAAGGCCGTGTTATAAGTTCTCGTCAGCAGATTCCTCCCTAAATTTCGGGTGGGCCCAGCATGCTCCCGTCTTGATGAAATAAGTAAATGGTCTAATAACTGGGTCAGACCAATGAGTCCCACCCATAGAAACTTTGGTGTCAAAGAGGTGTTTTATGAATCTATCTTAAAGATTGGTCAGAGAGTATTAGAATAATGTTCTACAAATCTGCATCAACCTTTAGGCTAAGTTTATGAAACACTCACAAAATATACTGCTGCTGCCAAACAACCTCAAATGAATCATATTTATCCGATTTGGTGACAAGAGAAGAATCAGATTTACTGTCAGGCATGAATCCAAATTCCGGTGCAAACTGTATTTAACCCAGTTTGTAGGTAAGCCGTGGTACATTTGACATAGATTTTTGCTAGGGGTTTCGAGGGTTGAAAGGGACAAGCATTAAGATTTTGCCACTGATAGGTGAGCAACAAAGTATCTTGGCTAAAATACAATTTTAATGTTCGCCAACTACTTTTGTGGTCATATGGTTATTTTTTCATTTTATGTTATTCGCAAAAGATGTATTTGCAATGATCAGTTGCTTGGTCACAATTTTTTATGACAAAATACATCTTTTGCAATGGTTTTTACTGAATAACCATCCGGCAACAAAATAGTAGGTTGATCTCAATTTTCTTATACTTTATATATATATATATATATATATATATATAAGTTACAAGAGCATCTATATATTGCCTACATCATTCCACTACTGGTTCGATAGCAATGCAGTTTCAAAAAGATGGCAAGTGAATTCGTATTCCAATTTACATTTGGTTAGGTCATCAGACTTGGAAAAGTTAAGACCCTACCTGTCTCTCAAACCAAAGTCTGTTTGGGGCTGAGTAAACCATCAGAACATGTTGATGCACTTCCTTTTGTAATTCAAGTTATCATGATTCTTTTTTATGACAAATCCAGAAACTACTCTTTTTTTTTTTTAAATCTCAAGAGAGCAAGCACGATCCACATTTTATACGATAAATCTCAGAACAGTATTTACGCGTTGGTGAAATTTTACATGTATCTTCTGATCTTTTAAATACATATTGATCTATTAGGAATTTTTCACTTAAAATGCCAAGCGCCAAGTATAATTTCAAACAGATTTGATGAAATGCAGTTTTAATTACCTGCCAAATAGATGTTTTCAACTTGCGATAAGAAGAGTAGAAACAGTTTATTTTGCAGCTAGAGCTAAACTTTGTTCTCTCAAAATCAGAAAAGAGAATGCATTCCTGCCATTATATTTTACGATCTCAAATTATTTCCTGTAATAAAGTTCACAAGTACTTATGTTTAATTGGCTTGTTAGTTGTCAATGTAAGAAATACAACAACCTTATGCATGGAGGATCCTATGATACTCTTTTAAGAGATTTGCATGTACATGCATCTACTATAACCACATGTCTTAACTTATATTCTTTTTCAGTATGAATAATATGCAACTATAATGCGGGTGTCGAATTGCTGCACGAACTATTTAGATGAGTTCTGGATATGGTTGTTACGGCTAGTATATTAGCTAAGCTTATTGAAGCTAGCTAGTATATCCTCAAAAACTCTAGCGAGTTTGAGACAGAGATTGTGTTTGGATGAATTCCTGATACCACTTGAAAGTTAAGTGTCATTTTGCCTCTAAAATGCTGTTTAATATGTATATGGGTGATCGTAAAAAATGAGTTTATAAAGAAAAAATCCAATTGTGGAAAAACAATGTTTTCAAAAGCAAGTGAATAATTTCACTTTTTGATTCTTTGAACCTTCTCTTTCCTTCTCGATTTCTCATAGAACACACTTTAAAAATTTTAATTTTTAAGAAAAGTTAATTTTATAAAACGATTTTTAAAAGGTTTCGTTCAAAGACTATCTTAGTCCTAGTCGAAGACTAGAGATTTTCGTTCCGTACCAAAACACTGAGGTCCTCTCAAGCTCGTATTACTTGGGTCCAAGTGCCACCAAACGCTATTTTGGCAATAAGAATAGCAAAGCAGTTGGTAAGAGGCTGTTTGACAATAACAATAGCATGCAACTATTTTATAGAAGTGCTAAAAAAAATAGGGTAAATTCACAAAAACACTTGTTAAAATATTGCATAATATGAACAATTATTAAAATGCTTCAAATCTGCCATAATCTTTGGGACATATTTTTTAGATAATTACAAATTATTTTATTTGTCAAATAATCTTTAAAGGGTTGTTTGTTAGTGGGAACACTTATAAATATGCCTCAAAGAATGTTTTATGAATATGGAAGTCTTATCAAGCTCATAGTACTTGGGTCCAATGCTGAAGTCGTATTGGTAAGAGGTGTTTGATAATATGAACAGCCTGCAATTGCAATTGCTTATGGACATGCCTAAAAAATTGGGTAAATTCACATAACAATTTTTAAAATATTCGATAATTTGAACACTTATTACAATGTTTCATGGAATAGTTATAAACCGTTGTATTTGCCAAATGAAACACTTTATAGGTGTGTAAAGGGTTTCAAGAATCTGCCTTTAAAGATTGAAGTAGATTTATGTATATTTAGTTTTAGTGTTTGATGAATCTGTTTCAAATGTTTAAGATAAATTCATAAAATATTTTGTGAGTGTCCAAAAATTAAAAAACATCCATATTATGAATCTATCTCAATCTTAAGAATATATTTATAAATCACTCCCAAAGGGTTTTATTTGTAAGAGACTCAAAACAATGTTCCATTAAGACCTTAACACACATTCGTTGGAGCGTTGCCAAACGACCGTAAGAACCACCCGTTATCACCTACCTTAGATTTTCGGCACTAGAGAAGCGGCTTGATTTTCCTCAAACTAACGTTGACCCAAAGGGAAATGCTGAATGCCGGAATGATAAGACACGGGCAAGGGGAGTTTTGAGGACTTGGAGGAGAGATTGGCTTTCTGAGATGAACTTGACATATCCTGATACTCTCATGAACATCGACTTCTGCTTCCCGGGGAGAGGAAGGAGAGAGCAAGGGAACAGGAAGATGACGGGCGACGATCAGGCCTAGTAATTTCGGCCGATCAGCAGTGGTGTCATTGTAACTTTAGCACCTCCGGTTGAATGGCGAGAGTGTTGGGTAATGATCTGATCTCAGCTCATTTCACTAAGAAACATCCCCACTAGCAAGGAAAGGAGCAAAGCTGTCTCGTTCTAGACGGGCAATCTGCCCGCGTTAGATCAGGTGAGCACCACCCTGTGGAAAGATCCCTTTCTCTGATCTCTGATGGTTTCTTTGAAGAAATTAAAGCCCCACGACAAGATACAACGGGCAAGCACATCCCGAAATATGCGTTTCCCATTAGACTCTGAAGTCTGGACCAAAGTTTACCTTGTCTAAATTGAGCTAAATTTCAGTGTCAAGAAGGATCTTTCCCATCCAGACCCATTTCATCAAGATATTGCTCACAGAGTCGCAGGTCGCTTGGGCTCTGCAGCAAAAACGATTGTCAAGGTTATGCCGTTATGGCAGTTCTATCGTAGCTCGTGCAGAGAAAGATGTATGAACTCCATATATTTGGTTGCGCTCCTCTCGCCTTCAAGTAAGGGACATGCGAAGAGAGTCAACTGCCCGATTGAACAAAGCAGTCCCAACAAGTTGAAGTGAAGGCATTTTGTGTGAATAAGATTGGACCATGGGCAAGGAGACTTACAGACAACCATCCAGGACATATGGGCTTGCTCAGGCCTCTTTCACGGGGCTCAGACTTTAGCTTCGCATTTCATGGGATGTACTCGATTTTCTTTGTCTGGGCCGCTCTTTCCTCATCAGTCGTGAGAGTTCTGAGTTGCTAATCTTTTTCCCTTGTTTGCTCCCAAGATATTGTAGAAGAAGTCGGTTTCTTTTATACCATAAGTCTAGCATGGGAACATGGATAGAAAATCAACTCTTAAAGTTTAAGTAAATGACAGTTACTTCAAGTTTCCTCTGAATCTTACAGGGTCTCTTTGAAGGCAACGTGGAAACTAGTAACTAATGACGGCAGAAACTACCAATTTGCAGTACTGGATGCAATGGCAAGTTTTCCTGTGTGCAGAATGGATACTACTGGCACTGTTTCTTGCATCACTTATGATTTTGAAGTTCGACGTGTCAAATAAGGTTAGGCGACAGGGAGAGGATCCAACCCAACAAGCGGATGCTTCTTGGTATGCCGATGAATCTTGGAAGCCTTGTCTAAGAGAAATCCATCCTGCCATCTTGCTGCTTTATCGCGTTGTCGCGTTCTGTTTAATGGTGACTGTGCTTGTCGCTGACATCACTTTGGAGGGGTCTGACATGTTCTACTTCTACACTCAGTAAGTTCTTCTTTGTTGTACTGTCAAATCCATCTCGAGGACTGTTAAAAACAAACTGCACTTAAAGCTCAAGACGTTCACTTAGATCCAAATGCTACCGCATGAATCCGGAAACCCCTTGGTCTCGGCCACGGGAAATTAGTAACATTTTTTCTTGTGAAGATGCCTTTTATTATTTAATGCACTCATATATGATACTTAGTGCATATTTTAAAAGTTTACAGATATTGACATAGAAACATTCAGAATTAGTGGTATCTGTCGTGACTTCCCTTACCAGGCATGTCATGCTTCACTCCTAGTTGTTTCAGGCCTTTTAGAGCCTAGAAGTTGCATTCCATGTGATAAATTTATGTTTACTTGCTGCTGAACAGGTGGACTTTCACATTATTGACGATATATTTTGGGGTAAGTCATTGAGTTTCAGATTGTCAGTGCTTTTCTGGTTATAAAAGTAACTGTTTGGTGCTTATATGCTCTCCCTGTTTTGTAGCTTGGTTCGTTATTTTCCATGTATGGCTGCCGTATCAGCCTCAACAAGTCAGGCTCTGACAATGCTGGCTGCCTTAAAGTAGATGACGAAAGTGGCAGTAGTGTTTGTCTTGCCAATGGGAGAAGCCAAAATGCGACTGCAACCAACAAGAACACAGAAAGACATGTTCATGAAAAGGCTAGGCGTTGGGGTTATATCCTTCAGATTGTATTTCAGGTATTATTCATATGATCCTTAAAGAAAAGAAAAAGAAAGTGGTAGACTATGGAAAGTTCATAATTCTGCAGTATGCATGTACTATCATCCATAAAAGAGTTCGGCCCATTGCATTTTTGTGAAGAAGGTTCTTCTTTCCCAGTTATGCTTTTCTACAATCTTCTCAATTATGTCACCGCACTGATGACTGATGCATTATTTGCTGGAAAACTTTGTCATTGATTTATGGGAAGCTGCATAATTCATTAATATATTTTTTCTAATTCCTTTTCTTTGAAACAAAGTTGTCTGCATTTTTGTATCTACCTTCATATAATCCTAGCTGATTAACTGGGTTCAGTATTATTCAAAAATTTCCATTTTGGGGGGTGGGGTGTAGTTTCAGAGTCTTCTTCTGTTACGTCTTCATTCTTCATCCTTTCTTCTGCAGCAATCATGCAACTGCTTTAACTCCCGCCATTTTTGAAGACAAGTGCAGGAGCTGTGGTGCTTACAGATTGTGTTTACTGGCTCATCATTTTCCCCTTTCTCACTGAAGAGGACTATAACTTGAATTTTGTAAGTGATATTTTTGAAAGGACTTAGTATATGTTTAAATTGTTTCCAGGAAACTACATAATTATTATTTGCTGGTACTTGTTTATATATTTGCCTGTCAAAACTTAGTAACATCCCTAAGCTTATTCCAGGCAACTGTATGGTATATTTGGCAGTAGTTATGGTTACCATCTCCTTATCAAAAGGAAAAGAAAACTTGGTGACTGGTGTATGTTAACCTATATGTCTTTGGAGTCTCCACAACTCTCTTCAGATTCATTTAGTTATCTTCAATAGAAACTAGAATCAAAATTCCAATGAGAATAAAATTTTATTATCAAATGTTTTTATGGTGTTTAAAAGTTTTTCCTCTGTCTTACTTTGGTCACTCTATGTGAACATATTGCTCCATTGAAGTTTAGGCTGTCTTCGGAGCTTTGTGTTGAATTGGAACATGATTTTCATGTATTGCTAAAGAAATAGCTATTGTGTTTATGGGATTGCAAACCCCACAAATTGTTTAAAAGCGTGTTTTAGTTTTATATATATATATAAATATATAAATATATATGTATATATATATAGCAAGAGAGAGAGAGAGAGAGAGAGAGAGGAAGGTGGATGACCCGTAGGCACAAGACCCGTACGGAATTATCTTGGTCGTTGATCTTTTCAAGATGGACGGCTGAGATGAAATCAAAGAGAAAATTTTGTTAATTAGTTTTAGATGACTAAAATATTTTCTCCTTGATTTTCTCTCAGCCTTCCATCTTGGAAAGATCATAGCCACGATGATTCCTTACGGGTTTTGCACCTAAGAGTCATATATCTATCAATTTCTTTCTCTGTAGGTATCAGGTAGTTTGGCAATTGGTACTTCAAAGAATTAATGATGCTTCCTAAAATAATGTACATCCAAGCAAATGTCATTGTAATTGCTTCTTATTCAGCATAACATATCATGGGTTGCGAGCCAACTTCATCTGCAAGAAAATGTATTGGCAACAGCACAAAACACTGTAGCATTTGGAAAACGATAATGCATATGCCATTGCTTTAGCACCATATTCCTTAATAGTGCATAAGGATAACCTGTCATCCCACAAGCAGTACAGGATTCTACTCCATTTTCCTGCTGGTCTAGCTTAATTATAATTTATTTTCTAAGCTTCTCACTTGTCAATATTAGTGATTCCTTCTTTGAAAGCAATAAAAGCTTTGCTACGTAAGATTTTCAGTCTTGGCAATGGTTTAACGGATTCTGTGTTCTTTCTAGTAATAATCTTTTGAGGTGTAATTGAGATTTCTGTTATATCTCTATTTGCAGTTGATGGTCACCATGCATTCAATCAATGTTGTCCTCCTCTTCATAGATACTTGGCTTAATCGCATGGTATGTCTTTGGTTCCAAGCTGATGAAGTATACAAATGCAAATGCCATTTGATTTTTGAATGTCTATTACTCTTCTATTTCCTTTTGTTTTCAGCGATTTCTATGGTGTCATATTGCATACTTCATCCTATGGACTTGTATATATGTTATTTTTCAGTGGATACTTCATGCTTGTACTTCTTCAGGGTAAGTGTTTCTTTCTTACATCTATGTTCTTCATTGATATTGGATCCATGTTTTTGTGTGTGTGTGTGTGTGTGTGCATGTGCGTGTGCATGTGTGTGTGTGTGTGAGAGAGAGGGGGGGAGATTTGAATGATCCTTTCTCAATACAGGTGGCCATACCCATTTCTTGACCTGTCATCTCAGTGGGCTCCTCTATGGTAACTCCATCTCTCTCCGGAAATTCTCCAGTGACTTCCTTTTTCTATACTTTGTCTCTCTCTTACTACTGATTTGATTATCAGGTACTTGTTTGTCGGTCTGATGCATATCCCATGCTACGCAGTATTTGCTTTAATGATAAAGGCTAGACATTTCTTCTTATCAAGGTGGTTTCCTCAGTCATATGAATGCTACAAGTGACTTTGCAGGATGGGGAAACGAACAAATGTCAAAGCAGTCATCTACCTTGTTGATATATCTCGTTGTAAGGTTTTGATTAATGCTTCAGAAAATGGTCCATGGAAAAATCCTGTGAAAAAAAAGTTTCAGGAAAAAAAATTATAAGATGGAAGTTCGCAAGATGCAAATACTTGTCATAATTATTGGCCATTCTTTTCCCAGCTGCAAGTGCGTTCTCTTTCCTTGCCTTCTGGAGTAAATGTTGGGGCTTAGTGTGTGCTCTTTTATGTGAATAAGGTTGAAGAGGTTTATTCTACCTGCTAATTGCATCATTTCCAGTTTTTGTCAACTACTAAATGGAACATGGGAAATTCAGTACGGGTGAAGCTGTAGGTGTGCAACCTGGATAAAAGAGGTATAATCGAATAGTTTGGGTGTGGATTCCTTCAAAGTCATCGAGAAAATACAAAATGCATTGTGAGTGTGCGTGTTACAGACATATATATTTTTTTATTTCATCTTATTTTCTAATCTACGAGAATGCTGCTCCTACCACTCCAAGTTGTCAACCGAAAATTGGCTGCTCTTGAGTTGGCAAAACTCTTGATGCTCTCCATTTACTGGAGAGTAGTCTCAGTTTCAACGTTCATCTTTGATTCTTTGTAGTAGCAGATGCTCCCTCTGAGTTCGATGCTTGTGACATCCTGACAACTTGGTCACGATCACAAATTGTGCTCACTGTTTGTAGAAACTGGAACGAACGAGTGCGCATCTAACAACTAATTTCATTAAGGAGGTCTGTTGCCATTTAGCAACCCTATTAATTCGTCTGTTTCTCGAGCTTTCTTTTTGTCACTGAAAAAACTAATGAGAAGGAGAACTTCAAACTAAATACCAACACGGTTCTTGTTATTAATCATAAGGATCTTAGTCTTTTGCTTGAGAGAAGCTCCTAATGATGAGCAAATTCCATCTGGGTTTTAAAGTTTAAACCAGTTTTTTCCTACCTTTCTTGGTTTCCCTTCTCCTTCACCGGTCTCTGCAGTCCTTTACCAACAAGCTAAAATAAGAACCAAATGAACAACTCCTGTCGCGGAAGCACATTCAGTGACTAGACTTAGAATAATCATGTGTGTGACGGGCATGTGCGTGAACTGGGTTGGTCAGGGTTTCCAAAAATGCCGCAAATTACCTCTGGCTCTGTCCAGTTAAAGTTAGACATGTAAAACAGGACGGGCATTCAATATCTTTATAGCATCTGTTGTACCTTAATAAGTTTCTCGCTCTCATAAGCCAGCAGTTGGAGAGCAGGAGCGGGTGGTAAAGCGGATTTCGAAGGGCGTTCAGACGAAGACTTCCCCTCCCATCAGATTTCGTTACAAGACTTATCTTGTCCCCGGTGTCATGGTGTGTCCTCATAGCACGTGGTGATGAGGGTTCAGCAGGTCTCCCCTCAGAAGACAAACTCATTATGTGGCATGTTCCTCGACATCACCCAAAAAATGAAAAAAAGATCATTCATGGTCATGAATAGCACCTCGAAGGGTGGAACGTCACCTAAGAAATTCGAGCTTCAGCACAATCTTGAAGACTTAGAGATCATTGACCTTTATTAAGTGCAATACTTACAAACAAGATGTGGTATTACTTTACATATAATGATACAAATGATACAAAATAAATATGATATAGTACAATCACAACAAACTAAATATAATCCCATTACAATGAATCTCAATTATCCAGCACAATTTGCATATACCTTCTTTCCTTTCATCCCCATTAAGGGGGCAGACTAGACAAAGAGCCCATTAGAATAACAGGGTCACTTCTACCTTTCCATGGACTTTCAAACTTCACTTTTGAAAATAAATTAGACAAGACACTTGCAGCTGATCTTGAATTGTTGTTCTTCAGAGACAAATCTGGAATGTTACCAAGTTCATTGCCTGGTCCATGCTTTTGATCTTGTAAAGAGTCAGTTGTTGGCTTCAGCCCACCAGCAGCGATGCCACAAGGGCAGCTTGGAAGCTTCTCAAAGCAGTGATGATGAAAAACTGACCCACAAGAGCTGCAATGAGCTACGTCACTTTCCTGCAAGTTGTAAACAGGATTGCCAATGTTGGTAATGGTAACATGACATATCTTTAAGATGCCAAATAGGCTTAGAACAGGGTACCAACCTGAAAGGGAAATATAAGTGAAGATGGATCATCACACGCCAAACGAGCACCACATGGCTCACCAACATCACAGCACAGAAGACATTGTTGTGTGATGTGCTCTAGAGTCTTGCTTGATAGCGTATCCATCATAACTGGCAGTGCTGTGATAAGGAAAATCAAGGGTAAGGAGTTACACTGAACAGTTAATAGTAGGAAAAGAATTCTTTGAACCAGTGTTATTCATCTCGGCTCTCCTATATCATGTGATACTTATTGTATGTGTTACATACGATACACGATACACCCATGTATCACAGGCATATCACCTGTATCGTGCGATAGGGGTGATATGCCCCATATATACGATATAGGGACAAAACGAACAAAGGGATGCAGAAGCGGGGGGTTTTGTTAGTTTTCTAGAAAAATTGACCATATGTTGGTGAAGATATTCCATTTGAAGGCATTAAAACAATTAAAGAGGAAAATGAGGATGATTATCGTTGATTGGTGATAATCATGATATTTGGCACTTCGTAGTGAACAATCATATGTTGTGAACTTATGATATAATCTAACACACCTTACACTTGTGATGAATGCTTATTATGTGAATCTATGATTTTTCATTTTTGAATGTGGTGTTGATATATTATGGCATATGAATGAAGAATCATGAATGTTCTTTATGTATGATGAGTTTTTTAGCATCTAAAGTGTCCTCAGTATACCTCCAAGACCATCCAGCATAATTTCTAGAATCAAAGTTTAAGGAAATGCACAGTTTTTAAATATTTCTCATGGAGTCCAGACCTAGCAAATGGAGGTTCATCTCAAGTAACAAAAAAAAAATTTTGTAGGATGGATAACCAATATAAAATTAATCGCTAGGGATCTTCATGCACTTTGGTGATAAATGAAAAATCAAGATACATACCTGCAAAGGCACCTTTTGAAAGATCTACAAGGTCCCGAAGAGCAAAGAAATCATTGCTTTCAATAAGATATCTCCGTGACCCAAGACTTCGTTCAATGGACCTACGGAAGGGACAGCGAACACATTGAAGCATTGCTGCTACCTTTTTTCTGATTCCCATAACATGGAGCAAAGGTGGGACCTTTGAAAAGAGGTATGGATTAACTGCACTAACACAAAGCATTGGCTGCCAAAAAGAAAAAGGGAAGTCAAAATACAAAAACAGGCCATTCATAGTCAAGTCATACTTCAATTGTGATTTGGTTCCCAAAAAAGAGAACAGGAACAATTCCTCTAAGCAAGAGAAGAACAGCTCCTAGTGAACATACACTGAAACTAAATACTAGAAACCAATCAATTTGAGCCACTAGATAGCATTTCACACCTGATGACTCAACTCAATACTGTATTCCACCAAAATAGCCATAAATGCAAATGCCAATAACAGGAACTCTCAACTATGCATCTGTCATGGAATGTATCTGCTGAAGCTACCCAATAATGAGCATAGCAAGAAACTAAGAGAACTGAAATGTTGGCAAGAATCATCTGAAATCTGTCAAGTGTCAAGGTCGCTATTCAAACTTTGTCTGATTCATACCCATGTTCTTATGCAGTAATGGGAAACAGAAACAGCTTTGGTGCAGAAAAAACATAAAAGAGAAAATGCTTAATTATAACAAAACAAAGAAAAGGATGTTTGCCTTTGGATTACCTGATCATAAATGGAGTCTAGATATGCCTTAGCCAACTGAGAAACAGGGCACAAAGAGAAGTCCCAATGTTGCAATACTCTAGCCGGTAAAACTGCAGTATCATTTGAATGACAGGCAGAGCAGAACAATTGACCAGTATATTCACAAAGACGAAGCTTTCCCCAGCCAAGTGATTGTGCAAATTCTAACATGAGGCTTTTCTTGACATCCAAATGTTTGTAACAACCTGCACATTTATAGTGTTGTGCCTCCAGCAACTGCTTCATGGACTTACTAGGGTGAATTTCAACAACCAAAGATATGGTTTTCCCTAAAGAGGAAACTCCACCTATATATGGATCACCATAAAATGATGCTTCTTGATTGTTTCCAAGATTACGGGCAGAAACAGAGGTCAAAGTACTTAACAAGGAAGCTGCATTAGTATTTTCTTGTGATAAAAACCAAACAAATGAATTAGGTATTCCTACATGAGTTTCAGTGTAGAGAATGCTTCTTAGGCACTCTTGGATTAAAGCACTTCTTTCATTGATAACATCAGGGGAAGCATTTCCAAATATCTTTCGAGATTCCCGCTCAACATTGACCCATGGAGAAGGAAGAGTTAGCCCATGGTCCTTGAAAAATATCTTCAATTGACGATAAAGTGTAAAGAAATCACGGTACCGGTGTTCAACCTCCCAGTGGTTCTTGCCACTCCAAACTCTGATTATGTACACAGTATATTCCTTAACACCAACCAACCGCTCCCCAAATGAAACTTCTCCCCTCTTCTGCTTGGCACCTACTACTTCAATCCAGTCAATCTTGTTGATATATAGCTTTGAAGAGCATACATCAATGACACCTGATGTAGAAGCAGTAGAACTCCCATCTCTACAAGGTTGAACTTGAGATGGATGAGATGAACCCCCCTGGCCAACCGGAGAAAAGATAGCCCCATGAGGCTCAACTGACTCTAATAAGACTGACTCCATGTCCTGAACCATATCATCATAGGACTCGTTCACATCAAGTTTACCAACCTGAAATGAAGTGAATATAAGTGTCAATCTGAATTAGGAATCTCTTTGCAGGAACTAAGAACAATAATTATGGCCGCATGCACATAATCAAGCATCCAAAGCCTTTGAGAAACAGAGGTATAGAAAAAAAGATGCCACAAACACTGTGATATGCTGAAAAACAAAAGGAAAGAAAATAATTACAATAATTTCAGTGGCTAAGAGGAGATATGTTAGTTAAACTGCAAAAGCAGAAACAAGAAAACAGTAACTAGGAGCACAATAGAATCAGCACTAATTCAGTTAATAATAGAATATTTGTAATTATTTTTCCAGCATGGATAAAACGTAACTAAGGGGAATGGACCATAGCTTCCTAAACTGTTGGATTCAGCCTAAAACTCTCGTGGGTGGACCAAGACATCACAAGGATAGTAACTTTGTGCCCAAATTCTATAATTGACAATAAACGTGGACTGGCTAAACACCCAACTGCAATTAAGGATGTCATGAACTTCTGCACTTGGTAATATTTCATGGTCAATCCTGATGATGCCAAAAATTGTACTATAACTAACCCAACAGAACAGTGATGATTTGAAACCAACCTAAACTCAAGAAAAATGCTTTAGCCGTATGCTAGGCAACAATTAAACAGTATCCAAAGTCCAAAGACCATGACATTTTTTTCCAGCATTTCCTGATTTTCTCCTGTATTGCTGGTACAAGGGGCGATCTTCAAAATCGAAAAGAAATCCATTTACAGCCTAAATATTCTAGAGAAAAGTTTTTTATTAGCTTCTTGAGTTCTAATGGGACAATGGAATGAATTCTACACCAGACAGAAAATCCAAGCATAAGAAGAGCTCAAAAGTTCACTTTTTTAGGATGTTAACAGGTCTTATTTAATGGAAGAAAATATTGAAAGGATCCATACGAGACCTTGTTAACTTTTTGCTTCTAGAATTTAATTGAGCAAATTCCTCGTGAAAAGAAAAAGAGCTGCCAAAGGCATAAAAGATAATCCTTCAGATTTAAATCAGAACAACAATCTCCACGTAGAGAAAATAATATCCACAAGAGAATGATGACCTACCTCATTTGGATCAAGACTATCACCATGAAGGCACTGTTGAGATTTTTGCTTCAGTTGTCCTGTAATGATTGTGGAATCACTGAATACATGAGCCCCTGGCAACTCTTTTCCCTTCTGTCTTCTGTTCATTGCAGGGTCAGAAACTCTAACATCTGGGAGAGTACCCAAAGAAATTGTAGAACCAGAAAAGTGCTTTGCTGAACTCTCATCATAACCTCCAAGTTTCTCATCTAAATTGCACCAAAGCACCTTCTTAGATACCTCAACAGAATCAAGGTGATAATTTTCTGGTGGAATTCCATCTCTTATGGCAACTGGTTCTTCCTCGTTATTTACTTCGGGTATAGGCTTGCACTGCTGTGAGTCTAATCCAGTAGAAACTCTTCCATTTATTGTAGGTTCAGAAAGTCTAACATCTGGGAGACTATCCAAGAAAATTGTAGAACCAGAGAAGTGCTTCGCTGAACTCTCATTATAACTTCCAAGTTTCTCATCTAAATTGTACTGAAGCACCTTCTTAGATGCCTCAACAGAATCAAAGTGACAATTTGCTGGCAGAATTGCACTGTTTACAGCAACCGATTCCTCCCTATTATTCACTTTCGATAGAGGCTTGCACCATTGTGAGTCCAATTCAGTGGAAACTCTTCCATCTATGCAACTTTGTAAATCCATCTGTAAAGTAGCATCAGTCTTATTCTTAGTTGTGCTAGTTGTCGCATTTGTGCCTTGATGGCTGCAAGGATCATCATCAATACAATGGTCGGTAGAGTTGATGAATGGTATAACATGAAGCTGTTCCATAGAAGCACCAAATTGTCTAGATTCATTCATCCTAGAAACCCCAAACTGGGGTCGTGAAGGATCACTTTGTTTGCATTCTTTAGATAGAACATCAAAGCCAGACTCTATCATTTGTAAAGGGTCCATTCCACTTATAGAAAATGGATCAGAATCCCCTGTCTCCAGCACAAATTGATTCCAATCATCAGATCCAAAAGCTACTATAGAATTCATAAGCAATGGGTTTGTGTTTTCCTCATGACGTTGCAAATCCTCCCTTGCATATACAAAAACTCTCTTCTCATCATCTGTCCCAGGATCAAGGTTAGAATCTTCTGCATCTGAACTTCCATATTCAGATGAGTGCTCGCTATCCATCTTTAGTCCTTCCATCCCTTCTCCTGACAAGAGACCAGCAACTATAGTGTCATGGCTGCCATCATCTTGCTTTAACTTTAACAAAGTAGACCTTGAAAGGTTGCTTCCAGAGTGAGTGCTTATACAATTGCTTTCCTTCTCAGGTGAAGCACAATTTGAGGTCTCCTTTATTTCATCAAAATCCCCATCGTATGAATCACTAGGTGAAGGAGATTTGTCTGAGAAGCTAACTGATGAATCATGTCTCTCCACAGTTCTTAAGGGCACCTTCAGTTCTTCCATGAAGTCCATCTTTGCTGTGACCTGACTCTGGGTAGCCATACGGAAACTGCCCGCTTGTCCACCATAGAGAACATTGGACACGCTTGAAACACCTCGAGTGAAGTCCCTATTTCCAGAAACCCTGAAGTTCCTAGTGTCAACTCTTCCATGTAACCTGCCACTCTTCCCATCACGTGCATATCCACTAAAGAGCAATTTCTCTTTAGTTTTATCTTCCGCATCAAGAGAATGCCTCAAAGAATCTGATTCAAGATCCAAAAATTCATTACAGTCCCCAAAAGAACTACAGACTGACGGGGTTCCCATGACCGAATTCGCACTGCAGTACTTTTCAAACTCGGATTCATTGCATGATGAATAATCTGACGGCGGGGACTGTGCATCATCAGTTTCAAATGGATCCAAAGAGGCTAGTTCAGGTGCATCGTCACGACCAGGCATCTAACAAGGGGGAAAAGGAAAAAAATTGCCAAAACAAAATATGATAACTATCTTGTTTGGTGGAACAATTCCATAAATGCAATCTTAATTCAAGATCATGAATGGTGTACCCCAGAGTAAAAACGATAAATGTTTCAAAAACCAATCAATTGTCACTCGAGAACAAGTAAATCTGTGCGGAGATCATTTATGTTCATACGCAACTTCTTTTTTGCTTCAAGTAACCCAGTTGCACACACCACGCACACGAACGTAAACACAGAACCAGTCCATCATACGAAATCCAACCAGTAACCTCGTTCAAAGTTCAGACCACAACTAGTGAGACCTTATCCTGAATCGCTCGCAAAACCAAAATACAACGAAAACAATGAATTACCAAATTGGGAGCGTGAAAAATAAATGAAAACCTTTGTCGAATTCTATGTCTTCAATCTTGATCAAGATAGTCAATTCCCCTCTTATTCAGATCAAGCCATTGAATGGCGATGACGAAGGTGAGAGACCATCCAACATTGGCGGGGGGAGAGACAGATGAGAATAAGTAAGAGAGGGAGGAGGATTTCGAAGCTTACCTCGTCGATCGTTCGGAAGATGTTTGGGACTATCCGTGGTTCTGCTGATACCGATTGCTCATAGAATGGGATCTCAATTCTCAGGGGCTTTGTTCTTTGTTGCGTGGCTTCCATGGTTTTCTTGTGCTCCGTCGCACGTGTACATCCGCTTCACACGTGCCGCGCCGATCACGTGATCAGCTACAGCGGTGAGTCAAAACAAGCAGTCTTCGCCGATCTCCCAAAAGCCGATGACGTTCGGAGCCGAAGATTACAAGCGTTGGGATGCGACTGTGGGACTTGAAATTCCATGATAATTAAGTTCCCAATAAATGGTTTCCCCTCTTTCTTCCCCCTTTTTATCCTCCACAAATTTGTCGCACTAAAAAGATTTGGTGTGGCAATAGCGTTCAACGAAAGCACAAGAACAAGATTTAAACGTCTAATTTGCTGACTAAATTTTTCTTGGGAGCAACGATGCATTATCCATTTGGCAAATTCAATAGTTTGTTATGGTTTCATGCTTCAATTTTAAGATAGATACATACAACACTTTTTGACTTGTTCCATGATTCTGTTCCAATCTTTCAACCATGTTCATCTAATAGTTATACAGTTAAAGGAATTGGACTCTTGTGAGATTAGTGGAGTTTCTTTATTGTTTTCTTGAAACTTTTCATCCTTTCTAAAATCTTTCGACTACCGTATACTTGAAAAAATTTCTTTCGTTTTTTCTCCACCCCATCAAACATCCTCACATTATCGTAACACACTAAGATCAGTGTTGCCAATCATTGTTTGGGTGAAGATAATGGAGTTTCATTGCCATTTGGAATTGGGTCTTGGGATTGCCATTTGAAGCTGTTGGAGTACTTCCCTTGGTCATACTCAGTGTTGTGTAGACTCAACTCAACCCAAGCCTCAGCCTCTTCTTAGTTGAGTCCCTTCTTTTCTTTTTTGAGAAAACAATTGCCAATGAATTATATTAATGATATTATGAGCAGCACTAGTGACATCGTTATTGGTATTATCAGCAGTATGGTGTTATTGGTACTAATGATATTATCATCAGTTTCAACCATATTATTTTCACTAGCAAGCAAGAGAGACAAATGAGCAAGGCTTTAAATTTATTATGCATCGAGATTTTAAATTTTAGGATACATTTATACAATGTTAATTTTTCTTATTAAACCATCTTTGCACATAGATAGATCGTGTGTTTGTTTTTCACCTAGGTCCAAAACAGCTCTATAATATATATATATATATATATATATATAAATATAAATTATAACATAACAAAGGAGATGTAAGGGATGGGTCTCAAAACAGCTCTATAATATATATATATATATATAAATTATAACATAGCAAAGGAGAAAGGAGATGAGGGCCGTTTTTAAGTCGGATCCGAGTCTGGTTCTCATCCACATGCCAACCAAATTACGCTGCGAACTCGATCCATAGGTTCGACTCCGGTCAGTGGGAAATCATAAGCGATCCATTATCACGCGAATTCGCCCTCCTCCCTACTCACTGGCATTGTCTCAAACATTAGGAGGGAAGACGGCGGCAGGGCCCTTGCTGTGGAGTATCCTCTCTTCAAGGATCGCGCGGGAGCGTCCATGGCGGCTGCAGGTGAAGCGGGCGCCGAGGGCGCAGTGGCGCTTCGCCGCCTGAGGGAGGCGGACCCGCCGTCATGGTTAACGCCATCACCGGAGCTCGCTGGAGCGGCCAGGGCCGCGTCGGAGCATCTCTTCGCGGCGCTGAGTCCGCACTGCGCTAAGTGTCCCTTGACAAAGCTCTTAGTCGAAGGCTTCGATACCGAGCAGATATGGCAGCAAATCGACCTCCAGGCAATATCTGTGCTCCCGGCGCTCCGCCGAGAGGTTCGGCGGTTGGAGAAGAATCCGCCCACCCTGGGCAGTGTTGGGGGCGTGGGAGCGGAGGAGCAGAAGGGCGCAATTGAGGCGGTGGAGAAGAAAGATTGTGAGGTTAGTCCTGGAGAAGAGGAAGAGGAGGAGGAAGAAAAAGAAGAGGAAGAGGAGGAGGAAGAAGAAGAAAAGGACGAGATGGAGGATGATGAGGGAGAGGAAGAAGATGAAGAGGATGGAGGTGGAGGGATTGAGGATGGGTTTTTGAAGATTAAGGATTTGGAGAAGTTTCTGGAAGAGGAGGAGAAGAGGGAGTTCGGGGGCGGGGGACAGAAGGCATTGGAGGATGACGCGGAAGGCGAGGACGAGGATGAAGAAGAAGATGAGATGCGCGGCGAAGAAGAAGATGATGATGACGACGACGAAGAGGTGATAGCTTTTGTGGTTAACTTTATCTCTCTCAAAAAATTTTGGCGAACATTTTCTTGGTTCTTTTTCTTCTCATGTTGGTTGTTCTTAGTTCTAGCTAAATACTTGATATCGTTGTTGTTGAGCACAGTTTAGCATCCGTACAAGGTGGCTGAAAATGGTCTCCTTTTCGAGAGAGAAGAGTTGGATTGGGGGTATTTAACATTCCTTCGCATAAGTAAACTTGTATGCATCACTTGCCAACAATGAAATAAATAGGGAGAGATATAATTGAGAAGGCTCGTAACAATCAAGATGGGTGAGAGACAGTTTTGATATGTCGTCATTATCATCATAAAAAAGATATTCCTATCTTGGTTACTTATTTGTGGAGAGTCTTTAATTAACTATATTTCACAATCCTCTCTTTTGGAAGTTTTGGTGTTCGTGTAGAGTCTACCTTATAGAAACTAGTACTGCAAGTAAAAGCTGCACATCACTTCCACTTTGTTGCATAAAAATATCAAATAGTGGGACTATTTATGGTAGAGTATTTCTGATAGTTTCCTTATTTGCAGATTGGTCTTGGTGGAATTGGAAGTGAAGCTGATCTTCATGAGAAATCAACCACATATCCCAGGTGGTTCCATTTTGGTTTTGCCCGTTGAAGCTTTTATTATGTACTGTTGGAAGTACCTTATGTTGTCATTGTTGGCATTGAAAAAAACTTACTACTTTCATGTGCCTATATCACGTTTTGTTGGCTGCTGCATCCCAATCATTTTGATCCATTGCCATAGCATGCATTTTGAATCAACTGTCAGATCTTATTACTTTCACGAGTTTGGCTGATGCAAGGAAGCCTATCTAAAGGTCCCTGCTGCTTCAATTTTGATGTATATAATGTGTAAAGATTAAAGAATATAATTAGATCACTTTTTTGTACTACACTTATTTTGTTTCAAAAATCCTGGTTGAACACCACAGAAGAGTTTATATGTAGAGTTTGTAAATGGGACGTGTAATTTACTATAACTGGTATGGAAGTCATGATAACATGTTGTATGGAGATTAGGCTCAGGAATTAGTTGACAACTCATTTTATTTGCAAAAACATTGACCTTCGGCAAAAGGCATTCCTTGTATATCTGTCTGTGCATGAACATGTTTCATCAACATATTTGTGATGGTGGTAGTTCTACACATAGCCGGTCTCTCTAATGATGAAATTTTGAATGTTGTGCTTCTTGTGAAAAAGTGGAAGAATGTACTTTATTGAGTTTCTGTTGGTTAAAAAAGTTTAAGAAATTAACTTAAAACACATAAAATTAATATTTTTTACAAAATAGAAATTAAAAAAAGAAGAAAACTTAATTTGATGACACTGCAAAACCAATTTTCGGATGTAAAAAATGGTTTTCTTTCAAAACACCATTTCAGACACGTATGGATGACAGCAAAGATGAGTTTTGCCAAAACTCATTTTTTCAAAAACTGTATCTCAAAAAGGAGTGAATGACCTGGCACCCCCCAAGTTATTCACTAGAAAATGTGTTTTCCCCCAAGTTATTCACTAGAAAATGTGTTTTGGTCATCTTACCCAAACACAAAAACCAGTTTTTCAAAACTGGTCAAAAGACCAATTTTTAAAAACTAATTTTAACAAAACCAATTTTTTTGAGTGTGTCATCCGAATGCTACCAAATGTCAATGTAAGGTGATATCTAACTTCTAACTTTGTTTTTTAAGGAAACTTTTCAATGCTTGTTACTGTGGTTTCACTTGATCTATTCTGGTGATTTTTTGTTTCTTTGCACCTTCTATATGTTATGCATATATTTCTATGTTTAATTGTTAATTTTCTTTTATTGTAGAATACTGAGCATTTCCCAGTTTTTTGAGTAACTATATGCATTGGCACTTATTTTTGGCTTCTTTTGAGCCTAAAGTTGCCTCCTGGTACATCAAACAGACATGTATTGGCATGCTTTTATTAAAATGTTGATCTTTATTGTTCACTCTAACCATGTAAGATTGGCCTTGTGAGATCTGAGTTTTCCATTTCCTTGTATCTGGTGTTATGGCTTCTGTTGTTTGACAATCCTTGACTTGCCTTCAGCCATTTCCTTTCAAGTTTTTCAGTGGTCTTTAATATGGATAGTTATGTCCAAGCCTTCCTAGGTCTATTTTGTTCACAATACTTCCAATGCCACTCTAGTGGGGTGGTGAACAACAGTGGCAGCAGCGCCAAACAACAGCAACTGCTAATGTTGTTCTAGTTATCATGTCCCCTGTCTTGTTTTGTGGTATCTTTCCTCTGTTAGCTTTGCTTGCTTACATTGCTTGGGGTTTTGTTTGTTCAGTGCCTTTAGGTCACCCTTTATATTGATTTTCATATTCCATTCAGATATGAAGACTTTTTTGGTAATAAAAAGAGGAAAAAGGTTGCAAACAAACAGTTATCTGAGTCAGAAGATTTAGGCACAGACGAGGAGGGTACAGATGCTGATGCAGATAAGCAGTTATTGAGTGAACCAGAAGACTTGCTGATTAATGGTGATCTGGAAAATGATACCGACACTCATAAGCAGGTGGAAATCTTTTTCATGCATTTATGGATAGCGTGCTTAAATGTTGCTAAAATCTATGATGCATCTGTTTGTATAAGCTCCCAAACTAAGTTACTAACATATAACCCAAAAGTTTTCGTCCAGACTGTCCTGCATACATTGTCTTGTCGGCAAAGTCTGTTATTCATCTGTTTCTCATGCATTATATAATGAATAAGGCTTGATAATGTTGCAGTTTTTGATATTCTGGAAATGATCTGAGTTACTGAACTTGCTAACAATTACTTTCCAGTTCCCGCATTGGTGTTTGAGCAGTGTTCTTGTTATAAAGAACAATAATGTGACCTTGATTAGAAGCAGTATGCTTATTTTTGTCTTCCTTTTTCCAGAAAAGAGGAAGCCTTTCAACTCATGAAAAGCAACTGGAGAAGGTTCGCTCCAAAATAAAAGAAATGGAAAAAGCAAATTTGGAGCCCAAAATCTGGACCATGCAGGGAGAGGTGTGGAATGTAGAACTATTTGGTTTTATGTGTTTCAATTTTATTCTCTTCTCTTCACAAGTTGTAAATGTATCTGTATGTGTACGCATGTTATGCTCCTTTATATATCGGTATTTATTTATTTCTTGAAAATATCCCTTCTCTCTCTCTCTCTCTCTTTCCAAATCAAGCACAACTTATATTTATTTACAGGGTTTTTTTTAGTGAAAATATGTGTTTGCTTGAGCAGGCTTTGTGGTTCAGACTTCATAGTGTGTCATGCACCAAAATTTCATAGCTTATACTGTTTGCTATTTGAAAAAAGATGTTCTCTCAAGAAAACAGCTATTCCAAGTCCAATTAGACTGATCAAGTGTTGATTCTGCTAATAAGTACATCACTGTTGATTTGGTCAACAGCTTCCTTGTATATGCTTCTCTATGACTCTATATTATAATGTATGCTGCTATGCGTCTCTGTGTACAGGTTACAGCTGCAAAAAGACCAAAAAATAGTGCACTTGAGGTAGATTTAGATTTTGAACACAATGTGAGGCCAGTACCTGTGATCACTGAAGAGATTACAGCATCTCTTGAAGATATGATTAAGCAAAGAATTGTTGAGGTAAACATCTGTCTGGGTGAATTTCTGTGCTATGCTGATACATTATATGTTGAAGAACTCACCTCTGTGTATTTTTCACTGACATCATGCTTCCCACGTAAAAGTGATGAACATGCTTGATGTCTAACCATGGGTAGCATATTGTTGGTATGTGTTCATACTTATGTGTTCATACTTTATATATTATTCAATATTCACCCTTGATGAACAAAGAAATGGAGAGCTCATCTTAGCATATTTTTAGTTGACATTATGCTTCCCACCTAAGAGTGATGGAACATGCTTTGTGTCCAACCATGAGCATGATATCCTCATTTTACTCAAGAGTGGCCAAGTGATAAACCTTGGAAAAATTTCTTTCCTTGTGGAGTTGCTATGGATGCATATATTGACATATGCATTAGAGTGGAATATGTATTATAAAGTTATGGTGAATCGGTGATTGTCGTATCTAAGTTTGGTGGATCCTCCTTTTGCACAATCATGATCCGATAGTAGTTTTTCCACTAGAAATTTTTTGTTTGCTTGCTTCTTGATAATCTCACTAGCTGAGCGATATTATATTGGTTCTTTTCTTGCATATATTGTTGATGAACTTTTTCCTCATGATTTAGGGACATTTTGATGATGTGCAAAGGACTGCCAGTTTGGGATCCAAGGAACCAAAAGAGATGAAAGAGCTGGTATGCATTATGTATTTATGTTTTGTTTAGATAGCATAAAATTAACCCAATACTTCAATTCAGAATCAAGTCTTAGTTATTTTATGGTTTGCAGGATGAAAACAAAAGCCAGAAGGGTCTCGCAGAAATTTATGAGGTATATGTTTTTCACTCTTGTTTTTGTGGTGGATATTCCTTTTTCCAGAAAATGCTTATCCAGAATTGGCTAAAGTTACCTATTTTTAGTATAATTTGGCAGTAATACTTTTGCATCTCCTTGACAGGAAGAGTATATGCAAAAGACTGGCCTTGCTCCTACTCCTTTGCCTTTTAGGGATGAACTGAAGAAAGAGGTGAGCTTTCAGATCTCTCTCTCCCTAACCACCATGCCCCTCTTCCCTCTGGTGATGGGTCATGTGCCTAATATATCTTATAGTGGATCACTTAATGGCACTATCTGGTTTGAATATGGATGAATGGCCATCAGTATTAACCCCAGAAGAACCAGTTGCAAACTAGATGTTGTTTCATGATCTTATAGAGCTGTACTCATAATCAAGGACCTAGGATGAGCTGTTTTCATTTTTTCATGGTTGAAGTATGTTTCTGTGTATCTAATTAAATTAAGCTGGCTGAGTAACTATAATTTACTTAAACTACCCTATGAAAGTAGTTAATACCTGCTGAACTCTATCAATGTAAGGTGCTTGCTAGTACCGGGTCTCTGTGCTGGTCTTATACCTGCACTGGTGGTGGATGGCAGGATGAGGGTGCAAACATGTTGGATTTGTTTCAGTTATCAATTGAGTACATTGGAAAAGGGATTTGTAGTGGGGTCAGTATAGCTAAAATCAGGAAAATGAAAATCACAACCAAAATGTTTTGCACTTCTGGTTCTGGGTTTTCTTGAGTACGGGTTGTCTGGGTTTTAAATCGACTTCTACCTAGTTTATAATCTGTTCTTCCAAGTATTTGTTATTTTTGCTTGATATACGAAAAACATACTTTTTATTATAGCAATATTTTTAAAATTTTGTTTGTTAGATATGTATCTACTACATGCTTTAAGTTTTTGTTCATAGTGGACAGTCTACATTTTATACCAAAACATTTTTTATACTAAAACATTTTTTGGATGTGCATGCGATGATCCTCTAACTGATCTAGGTCCTGTGCACGCACCTGTATCTAAGTGAGTGTCATTGTCAAAGTATTCTTTTGAAACTTTGCCATCTTCCATTCTTCTCCCACATTTGGAAATTGAGGACTGCTAGCTTGAAATGCCTTTAAATTGTAGATGGGCCCACAGTGTGCCAACACGTTCTTTTGTGTGCAGAAACTGAATCTTTTGATCTAAATTTACTTTTTGCTTCCAAAAAACGAATTCTTCTTGATTATCCATCCCTTAAAAATCCGCTGGATCACTTGGTGTACATGCTTGTATTTGTGACATGCATTGGTGGTTTTGGTAGAAAATTGCACATATTGAACAATGTTTCAGCAAGATAGTGGTTTTCAAGGTTGTGTTATTGTTTAGTGCTTGAATTCTTTCTAGTTGTTCATCTGGAACTGCTGATAAATATTCAAGAAGTGGTGTGTCCAAATCTGCATCCAGATAAACACTTGAGCTTCTTCCCAGCTGGGGATGGGGGGACTGGGGTTTCAGTGGGTTGGTAATGCTTTGTAGTTTGTACTCGATTAAAGTGATGGAGAATATTATTCTCTTCCTCTTTTTGAGCCTAGTGGATCTTTACCAATTCACTGAATGATTTATATGAATTTTATCTGTGACTGCCTTTTGAGCATTTCAGGAATTTTATTTTTGGTGCGTACTGAAAAGGCTTTCTTATCTCATAGACTTAAAGTAGGTGGACGTGGGGAAGGCGTGCAAGTTTGCGTTTAAATTTCATGTACAGCTAAATAATAAATGAATCTATTCTACTTCCTGTACTGTGCTTTTAGCTTAGTGGTTGTGCCTGAAGTTATGGTCATCCAAACTGACTGCCTTCTGTCTGAGCAGGCAAGTCTCTTATTCAAGAAATTGTGTCTGAAGTTGGACGCTCTGTCTCATTTTCACTTTGCTCCAAAGCCAGTAAGCAGAAAATATGATCTTTGTGTGTTCTACGGTGATTCTTTTTTGTCCCATGAGTGTCTTAAGGTGACATGCTTTAACAGGTTATTGAGGACATGTCAATACAAACAAATGTACCTGCTCTAGCAATGGAAGAGGTTAGTTGTGACTTGGGAGAGTTTGATATTGGTGTTCTTTTTAGGATCTTGTATGAAATGATTCAATTCATATTCTGCTTGCAGGTCGCACCCTTGGCAGTATCAGATGCTGCTATGCTCGCTCCTGAAGAGGTATTTGCTGGTAAAGGTGATATTAAAGAGGAGGGAGAGCTCACTCAAGCTGACAGAAAAAGGAGGAGAGCGAAGAAGAAGAGAAAATTCAAAGGTGTGTTCTGTTTGAAGCTTCCTCTCTCTCTCTCTCTCTTTCTGTGTGTGTGTGTGTGTGCTTTGCAACTGGTTGTATAAATTGTTATTCAACTGACTTGGCAACTTCTCTGAATGTCTTTGCAGCCGAGTCTGCTAGAAAGATGGTGAATAAAGCACCTTTACCTCGTGTAGACGGTAAACTTTCTTAATGGCTTTTTCAGTCTTTTGGTGCTGGGTAGTGATGTCCGGTCCATGCTTGACTTAGATAAGTTTTGAAGTCATCCACATTGGATTTAATTAGACAATTGAAGCTATATGTAAAAAGAAGGCTTGTTTTAGAGTCTTTCTATTGAAGAATTTGAACTGAATCCTGAATTATTGCGGTTTGTTTCTCAATGCTTTTAAGTTTTTAACAACTGTCTATGCATAAAGACTTTCATTTTGCAAACTTGCTTCCAGGGAAGGACAGTTCGTGATTATAGTCAATAGATGCGGTAAAATGGCAAAAGTGTTTTACGCTACTGATCCACTGTTTGAAGCCAGTTGCTGGTTAAAGTTTTCGTGGGTGCAGATTTTGACGATGAGAAGACAAGATACATGCAGTTTATTATTATATTTTTTTCAACAATGTCAGCAATTCCTTGTATCATGAAGTGATAATGGTTTTTGTAAATTAATAACTGAAAATTTTGTCAATTCAGAGAATGAAATGCTATTCTTATAAATCGTTTGTTTCGAGAGTTACTACTGTGGCTTCTTTGTTCTGTGTTGAGAGATTGTCGGACCTTTACCATCCTCTGCAGTTCGGGGCCATGCACCAAGAATTCTCTTCTTCGATTGCCAAATGTCTTGGGTATTAATCCGGGACTCTTATTTCAGACGGCAAACCATGTCATCTAGGATTCAGAATTCTTTACTTGCAGTGATTTGTGGAATTGGGGAGGTCAAATTTTAACACCAGGGCATAAGACAAACTTGTTGGTTCTGCCACCATTAATCATAATTGAAGGAAATACCAAATATGCAAGTTGTTCGTTTGCCTCTCTGATATATTTACATCAACTATCATGCATATCTGAGGGCTAGAGAACTGACGTATGTTCCCACTTTGATCTTGATCCTGATAGGATGATGGCATACATGAACAAGGTCCACATTTTGATAAGTTTGAGGTGTGAATGCTACATAAAATTTTTGGCAGGTGACAAAAAAGGTTCCAGATTGTGAATTTGATAAAGGACTAAATTGACCTTCATCAACGTATTTTTCACATTCTGAATTTGAGAATGGACGGAGATGCCCTTCCGGCTCTACTAACATCAATGTCTTGTTTGTCTTGGACACAGTGACATGGTGTGTATGTGTGTGTGTGTGTCTGTGGGTATAAGCACAAGGCAAATGCTTGCTGCTTGTTTGGACAGCTGACATGTGACTGGAACAACTGTGCTCCTTGTTTGGACAGCTGACATGCGATTGGAACAACTGAAGGACACGGGTTATATTACAGTCTTTGTCATCAGGCATATGTGAGATTGATAACAAGCGACTACGTATAGACTGTTAACTTTTTGAAAACTTCAAAATAAGGAAACCATGTACTTTGCATCCATGAACTCAAATGAAAAGTTCAGTTCTATGTATAAGATTGTGGAAAATCTTGGAAAACTTATAAAAGAGGCTGTTAAGTGACTGGTTATCAAATTAGAAGCCCGAGCCCAATATGGGAGTGGGCACACACCTTTAAGGGAAAAACCAAAGCTCTTTATTTCTAGAAAAAATGCTGTCATTTGTTTAACTTAATTCGGAGTCTCTAAATGGCTGCAGTAGTAATTCCATCCTTCTTGCACTGTTCAGCTAAGCTGGAAGAAGCAGACAGGATCTCCTTGTTTGCCTTCTCAACCAGCTTCAAATGAGTCCAACCTGCCCAAAATGCGGTCCGAAGGCTTCATAAATAACATCTGTATAAATCAATGTGAATATGAACCATTTGGACGATGATACAACTAGAAGCCTTTTAGAGATTCACAGGGTTTATGTTATTTTTTGCCAACTCACAGTCAAAATCGCATACTAAATCAAGTTAGTATTGGAGTATTAGTTTGTAAATAACCGACAACTGCTGGTTACTGCATATAATAATGAAAGTTTTTTGTAGAGGGAGCATAATATTGAGATTTATTAACTAGTTACTAGGGAACTTGCCCTAGCCCAAGCCTGCTATACTTTTGTGGATGAGTGGCTTAAATTCACCTCATAGTTGATTGGTTTTCTATAGGTATAAATGACAATCAACCTGCATTATACTTTTAGGCTCTTTTAGAACAATCCCAAGAAAAGATCTTCTAGGGAATAGGCCTTGTGAGTTGTTATCCTGGTCATTGGATAAAAGGAACAATGTTTTCATAAAACATTTTGTTACAATGTTTTATAAATCTGTAGCAATCTTAGAGTAGAGAGAGAAGGTAAGGCTCACATGGGCTCTGACCTCACCTTAATTTTTTTTAAAATTTACATGTAAATTTTAAAAAATTTCACTTGTTTTATATAAAAATTTTGAAAAATGATATTTCAACTCTAGTCAAAATTTAGAAACTTTAATTTCACCCTTCTCATAAAAAAAAATTTCTAGCTTCGCCCCTAGGAACAAATACATAAAATAATATGCCACTATTTCTATTGCCAAATGGCCCATGATCCTTTAATTAAATCCACCTAGTGCACCTCAAGGGCTCATATAATAAAGAAACACTCTAAAAGATACGGCATGGGCAGATTAAAATTATTTTGAAACAGAAAGTTAGGGCTGATGGATTAAGCAGCACTCAACAACAAACCTGAGCATGGAGTTGACGGGTAAGTTCTTAATTGGAAGGTCCCTCGTGGGATTATATTAAATTCCTGTTACATAAATTGAAAGTTCAACCCGTACGTGCTAGTGTCCACAAGCCGATATTTTTCGGTGAATTTCAGATAAAAATCGGTTTGCTTTTCAAATGTTGCGATATCATTCCATGAACAAGACTTGCGGAGTTCGTCAGAGTAACGGAAAGACGGGAAAACAAGGCAAAGTAAAACTTCCACAGAAAGAAGAGAGAGAGATAGAGCGAGGCAGGGAGAGAGAGATTGCGCGCCAAAGGGGGCAAGATTGGGCACCAAACGGAGAAGCAGCGAAGCGGGATTCGAAGGAGAAGAATTGGGTGCAGGAAGAGGGGAAAGCGTGGGGAATTCGAGTAGATGATGACAAAGGAAGAGCAATCGGTCGGGGGTGCCGATAAAAAGGGAGGCATCCCTCTCGATCCATCCCTGCCGAGATGGGCCTGTCAAAGCTGCCGCCACCCTCTCTATATCGTTGGCGTCGAGTCCTACCCCGACAGGTTGCTTACCGAGTCCTCGCGCTTTGGTGAGGATTCCTTTTGTAACTCATTAATGATTACGCTCCCTGCTTCTTCTTCTTCTTCTGGTTTTTAATTTCCTTATTTCTTGAGATGCTGTTGATGGCGTTGATCTTGGACATCCACTTTTTACGCTTCAATTTTCGAACTATTTATCCCTGATATCACCTTGTTGACGAGTCATAAGTTGGTATTTTATTTGGTTTACGTTCTCACGCAACTGTGAACGGTTTCAGCCAATTTAAGGCTGAAAAAACCCAATATTATTCCTGTTCCGGTTTTTGGGTTTTGTCTGTGGCACTTTGCTGGATTTCAAAAGATTTATTTAGCTTTTTTTCTGGAGGATCCTTTTTATTTTCACCTGGGTTTCGCCAGTTGTGGCAGTTCTTTAGTTAGTTTTAGTTTACGTGTGTCTGTATTCCCGTCTTCCGTCCACCCAAATTCATTCGCATATAAGTGTGGGTCGGACTTGGGCTTGAGTGGAACTGGGAGTTGCCAAATGAGTCATATTTCAGAATTTGTCTGGTCTTAAGAAAAATTTGAACCATTTTCAAATTTCTTATTGCTTTTTCATATTAAACTTTCTTTGCCTTTGACGATTATTTGTTTAAAATGAAGTTGACTTTCTTGTGTTTGATCAGAATTAATCAAGCATGCATTTACTGAAGGGTGAGCAACAAATTATTGCTTTATTCCTTAATGCATGCCTAGTAACTGTAGTTACTCTTGGTATGAATAATTACAGAACTTGAATGCATCTCTTCAGAGACATCTGATAAAGTTGAAATGATACAAAACTTGAATGCATTTATCCAACTCCAAGGAAGAAGACTGCGTCTTCCATCTTCAACACTGAAAAGAGGAAGAGGAAAGGAGTAGAATGGGAAAAAGAAGAGCTTGGGAGAGGAAGACTGTAAGAAAGGAGAGAGTGTTTGAGAGAGGGTGGGTGGGTGGGTTTATTGGTGTACGAATTAGTCGACTATGCAGTTACTGATGAGCGAACAAATTGCTTTATTCCTAATGCTGGCCAATAAGACCACAACTATTATTTACCGGATAATTAAAAAATGTGTATGTATGTATACGTGGTGTATGTGTATGAGTGTGTATGTTGTGTCTCCTTGTGTTCATTTGAGAGAGAGAGAGAGAGAGAGAGAGAGAGAGAGAGAGAGAGAGAGATGTTTTTTGGACCATTTTAAAATCCAGGGTTCACATGCCATGAAAAACTTCATGGGTTAATATGTGTTTTAATAAAAAAATGTATACAAGTACGCTTTTTGACGTGCTTGGATTTGATGTTTGGATGCTAACAACCACTCTCTTTATCTCTCTCTCTCAAATGTTTGGATGCTAACAACCACTCTCTATATCTCCTTCTCTATCTCTCTCTCTCAGACACAGGACATCCTTCAGCCTTTACATTCCCAATTCCGACTGGAGGGTAGTGCCCATGGATATATATATATATATATATATAGAGAGAGAGAGAGAGAGAGAGAGAGAGAGAGAGAGAGAGAGAGAGCTAAATGAATTACATAGTGGTAAGTACCTAAATGCTAAAGCAACTAATTAGTTAGTTAGGAAGTGATTATAGCAAGAAATTTAATTTTTTATAACTAAACTAATGAAGCTATGAATTTATGACACAAAAACACCAAATTCACGTTGAACTCTAGTACTCTAGTCTAATGTGCATATATGTAGGAGGCTGCACTTGTCACAGCTGGCAGTTAAATTTGGTGACTGGGAACAGTACAAGCACCAGTGTGAGTGCGACATGGGTGGGGTAACCTACTTGAAGAGCTTTTGTTACATAGCTTACCTTGATTTCTGGGATCTTTTGAATTGGCAATAAATTTTATGAAGCTTTACTAGCTGCCCTTAGATGTTTTGGGCCACACATGGACTACACTGATGAAGCTTTACTGGCAACAGTAAGACAGTTGACAAGTTATCAACAAGTACCTTGCTTGGAAATAAGAAGCACTTGTGTGTGGATATCAAGTACACAAAAGAGATAAAGCCCAGCAAACTTTAACTCTAGACAATGAGGAATGTTCTGTGCTCTCCACACACTGCAAATGTTTGAATATTTTTTATTTTATGAATTTTGATGTTGTTTAGTGGGCTCTCTTTCTTGCTCAAAATAATGAACTCCCTGCCTTCTGTTTTTGACTTATACAAAGCATTAATGTCTTGCATCAATTTTTAGCCATTATTGACATTTTTCACTACTTGCAAGTGATGAAAGAGATCTGCAGTATGTTAAGCTTACAGGTCAACATTGGAATCCATAAATTGAAAAAAAAAAAAATGAATGAATGTCAAGTGTATGGAAGCCATATAACCAATATCCCTTATTGAAGAGACTTGAAGTGTACCAGAGTTCACTAAACCATTGCAGATATTTATAGAATCAAAATGATTCAAGCTTGTTGAGTTTAAACTTTGAAGTGCACACAGACTGTGTAAACAGTGTACTTATTAATCTCCTGCCTTGATAATTGGTATCTGAATCTCACAATCAACATGGTCCAAGCTCTACCCAAAAAATTTGCACTAGTTATATTTCTTGAAAATGAGATTGAGAACATTTTGCTTTTTTTTGTTCCTAGCTATATCTCTAAGTTATCTTTGGCATCATACTGATTTCTATGATCAGGACTTCCCTTTCATCCTATTTGTAGCATTGTCCTGCTGCTTAAATATCCTGCCGATTTTACCGTCTTATGGAACCATAAACAATTGTAAACATACATTTCTGCCTTATGGAACCATAAACAGTTGAAACATACATTTCTGCTGCTCATACTCTATTATCCTGTTCCTTGATCATAGTAGATTTTGGGAAATGCCTTCAGGCTTGCATGCAGCCTCGACTCAAGGAGCAGGGAGCATGTTGGCTTCAATGCGCATGGATCATTCTTTTGTCATTCTACCAAATCAAAAGAATCAGGCAGTTGGAATTCCTCCTCGTCCTCGTAGTGGTACAACTTTGTCTAAGAACGCTGTTTCAGGGCCTGCTAATCCTACTAGTCCATGTGCTGCACCAAAGGCAGGTTCTTCTCCAGACACTCCAAGCTCTGCTGTGGAGAGCGAAACTGGGAAGGCTATGGATGAATCATATGTGGTGCTGCCACCAGCCGCAGCATCCATGTATAAGGGTGAATCTACATCTGAAGCTGGTGGGCAGCATTCACCATCATCCGGTTCAATCCCTATGAGCCCATTGGATACCAGTAATGCGGGGTTCCACTCAAGCATCACTGTCCTAAAGCGTGCATTTGAAATCGCCACCACACAAACACAGGTACTGAGATGTCATTTGATGTGAAAAGGGATTGTAGGAAAAACATACTATTTGCAAGAGAAATCCTAGGAAAGCACACTATTAATTGTTAGTTCTAAACATGTAGTGCTGATTGCTCGTTTTCATTTCTATATGTCGATGGAAGACTATGATGATTGTCCACTCACTGCAGACTTTAAGACTAGTATTTCTGTTGCTTTCTGGCACCAAATTTTCTGGTTATTTCCTAATATGTTTTAAAACTTGGTTTATGTCTGTACGACATCTTGGTTTTCCAGTTTCTATCTTACGTTCTGGTTTATGGTCCAGATCTCATGGCTGTTGTTGTGTCCGTTCTCTTCCAAGGGAGGTTTCTGTTGTTTATTTGTGCATGAAAGCTTGGTTTTCCAGTTTCTATCTTTCATTCTCGTTTACAGTCAAGTTCTCACTGCTGTTATTGTCTCTATCCTTTCCAAGGGAGGCTTCTGTTTTTTCATCAATATGCCTTCCTCACACATCTTTTTTTTCCCTTTCCTTCTCCCTTGTTACAGCTTGATCAGCCTTTGTGTTTAGAGTGCATGCGAGTGCTCTCAGGGAAACTTGATGAAGAGGTTGATGATGTTAACAGGGACATCAAGGCTTATGAAGCCTGTCTTCAGCAACTTGAAGGACAGTCATTTGATGTACTAAGTGAGTCTGAATTTGAAAAGGAGAAAATGAAGGTACCACTTAAAACTTGCATACAAGCATAGAATTAGATTTGTAATATCTGCTTGTGTGCCATTGGCGAGAATGTGGCTGAAAGTTGCTCTGATGACCTCTCTACTATTGATAAGGTGACCTCCATTAGTAACAAATGTTAAGTGCTGATCTTGAAGGTTGAAGAGGAAGAAAAACGCCTTGAAGCAGCAATAAAGGAGATCGAGAGAGAGTATGCTGAAGTAAATCTTGAGCTTATGGATTTAGAATCAAAATCGAAACACTTCAAAGAGTTAGAGGAGAAGTAAGTTTTAGATGACACACATTTTGTTAGTCTGAATGATTATTGTTACTTTTTCTGAACAATTGTTCCTCTCTGCTTCCTTTCCCAATTTAGGAGATCATGACCAACCAACTATATTTTTGAACTTTTTTATTGTTCTCTGGAGTTCGATATCGGGGACCATTGATAAATGGATAAGACAACAAGCAATTAGCAGGGGAGCTTATTCTCTTCCTATAGCTGGCACCAGAAAATGCATTCATCTGATAATTTCCTATAGCTTCATCATATCAAGTTGGGTTGGTTTGACAAGTTTGTAAAACAGTAGGAGCATTTGTCTCCTCTGTCTTCAAATGCTGTTTAATTCTTTATGTACAAAATTGGGGTACTTGGACCTGACACTTTTTGATTCATACTGCTGATAATGAGAAGGTCCACTCTTGTTGTAGTATGGAGTCTATTGACTATTTAATGTGCAGTTTTTTATTGCATTGGATCCTTTGACTTCATGCATAATATTTGCTGGGCTTATGCAGCAATATGCTATTTCACATGAAGGCTTATTATAAGTTCAAGTTATTGGAGACTGGAGTGTTATACTTGTGCGAATAATAGACTAATAGTTCTATTTTGCTGTTTCTTCAATCATGCATGTACATGTCAGAAAAACTATAACTATTAAAAATCGCATGTTCTATTTTTTTTCTTTTGATATTTTTTTCTGCTATAAGTTTGTTACTTTCTTCGGTTCTCTTAGCCAACAATGAAAATATGTAACCATCCCTTGCTATTTCATCAAAGCGAGCTTGTGGTTGCATAGAAATATTTAAGGTTGTACATATCGTACGATACGAGGCCGTATAGTACGATACGTATCGTCGCGTTTTAAAAATGCGATACGATACACCACCTGTGTTGTACAGTTATGATGCAAGCACCGTATTGTACGATACAATTACGATATTTTATGATACAACGTATCTTAAAGCCAGACCGATACGGCTTACGATACACTTTTGTAAGATACACTTTTTACAACACTGATTTAAGTCACTACTATTAGATGTATTGGCTTCACTTATTTCCTTTTCTGTTTTTATATTTTTCCTTTTTGTTTATTTTTTTTTCATGTGTAAAAAGTGTGGTATATACAAAATATGCATGATGTTTGGTGGGACACAGCTTCAAGGAACATGGTGTAATTACTGTACATATAATGGTATTCATTTTTAAATCTCCATTAGTTTCATCCTTTTCCACTCATTTATCTGTCTTGTTTCATAACTCATTTTATCTGTTTTGTTTCATTTACTTACATCCAATTCTTATATGTTTGCACAGATACTGGCATGACTTCAATGACTTCCAGTTTCAGTTGATTACACATCAGGTTTGCAGCGTTGCTCATGCCATTGGTTGCCATCTGTTTCTTTATTTTGCCTTGTTGGTAATGTGGTAGCCTGTGATAGTGCTCTTGGTTTGTGATGCCATATCTTTGAAGGTTATTCTTCAGCTGCTATCACTCTGCATGCACTTTGCTGACATTTCATGTTGATTTAGAGGGAAAGAACGAAAAAGCAAAAAATGATTTGTCATACTTTATCTATAGGAAACTTCTCACTGAATGATCCCAAATCATATAAATTCCTGCCTTAATCAGTTTATTTGTTTGAGAATATTCAATGTTGTTGACTCCTTATTGGTATTCATCTTTCTAGGAAGAAAGGGATGCAATATTAGCAAAAATTGAAGTTTCACAAGCACATTTAGAACTGTTGAAGCGCACTAATGTGCTGAATGATGCTTTTCATATCTGGCATGATGGGGAGTTTGGAACAATCAATAATTTTCGTTTGGGACGCCTTCCTAAGATGCCGGTAAGGGAGAAAATTATAAAAGTCATTTTTTTCCAATAGTATATTGCTGATCATGTGAATCTTTGGCTATTTTTCCCTTAAAAAAAATAAAATTTAGACACTATTATTCTTCCGAAATATGTCAAACAATATGGGCATGGATTCCTATGGTCATCAGAGGGCCACAAACCTTGATGTGTGGTTATCAGTAGATTGGTTTTCAATTGGATTGTAGGTGATCCTATTTTTGAGTTAAATACAACCATAATTATGTTCAAAATTGTGATGGCATTTTTGGTGTGCATGATATTTAACAAAGATTTCATAAAAGATATGTTATTTGTAAGATTTCCATTGCCATTTTTCTAGCAAAGTCTCATGCCAAATATCTTCAATCAAAAAGCTTGTGACCACTATACTAGACTGCACAAGGTAAGGGATTACTTTGAAGTCCAGTTAAGTGTCTACTACACTGATTATGAAAAAAGGTGTGGTCCACATCTGTCGTAATTTGAACTGAATTTACATCAATACATCATAATATCATATGATGAATCTGGATTACTGTGACCTTTTTTGGCACTAAACACAAGTCCGCTTTACTTGCAGATCGACTTTTGGCATATATATTTGGTATATTTTCAGTCCAAGGTGCAATTTTGAGACATTCCGTTGCTCAATTTCTTGTAGGTTGAATGGGATGAGATAAATGCTGCTTGGGGGCAGGCATGCCTCTTACTTCATACAATGGCTCAATATTTTCGTCCAAAGTTTCCGTATCCTTATTTCAAGCATAGACACCATCTTTATTTTTAGAATTTTGGGTTCTGCAAAAAAGTGGTATTTCAGAATGAAAAGAACAGAGCACTAGACAGAAAACAGAGCTGCGATGGCAACACAAAGAGGAAGACACAGGCTGAAAAAGGTCTCATTCAATTATTTCAGAGAGGATAAACACATTTATGATTTATAAATGCTGTAGAAACAGCTAGAAGAATCAAAGAAAAATTTGAGAAATCTTATTTTTGCCCTTTACAATCAAGAATAGAATAAACAATATTTATGTATCTTTGCTTCTGATATTTCTGAATGAAGATGATATGCAGCAGCATAAATCGGTTACAGCCTCAATTATTCTCATGCTCTTTCACACGTGTTGAGATATGCTCAGTAGCAGAGATCATACCAACGAGATGGCAGCTGATTTGGAAACGGTTCTCAAGCTCCACTACTATTAATAAACTTACCACACAAAGATATTCTTTGCTTTAAAAGAATAAAACAATAATAAGAAAAGATAAAAAAGATAGTCAATTGTTTTCGTAGTATTTACTTTTCCTGAAATGATGAATCAGGATCAACTGTAGCTGAAACTAAATATGGGACCGATGTGTCAATTACAGGTTGACTGAAATTGAATCCATTTAGGTTGAATGCTGTTCCTTGTTGAAATTGTGGGTATCATGTAGGTTCCATATCCAGGTGACAGTATCAGAGCCCTAGCTGTTGTCCTTGATAAATGGCTAGGTCTGATCCATTCCTCAAAATGAGTGCAAAATAAAAAACAGTTTCCATCTTCGATTAGTTTTGTATCTCTACCAAAAAATTTGTGCATACAAATTTTTCAATCAACTACGTTTTAGGTGCAAGCTCTTCAGAATCTGAGAATTTTAGGTGTTGCATCAAAATTATCTATTGATGATGGTCACTTATGGATGCAACTGCAATTATACAGGCAATTTCTTTGTTCCCCATCAACCGTAATGTTTAGTTGGTCTTCAATTGGATGGTGGTTATTTGCCTTAACTACATTCTTTCAGATATAGAATCAAGATTCTTCCAATGGGCAGTTACCCACGAATCATGGACAGCAGCAACAACAGATATGAACTGTGAGTAAAAAAATGCTTGTGATGGTTTATCTCATTGTTAGGCTGTGATTACCTTCTTTTGACCTTTTTTAAGGTAGGAAACATTACATACAGTATTCATTCAAAGCTACTTTTTTTCTTTCATAAAGGTTCATGTTTATAGAAAATGATAATAGGTGCATTCTTGTGAAGTTATGTTCTATTTCTAAGACTCACTACCAGCTTTGTTTAAATTTTCTAATATCATCTGGCATAGATAAGGACATGGCATTTTAAAAGAAGGCTTATCTTTTGTCATCTGGAAAACTTCGAACTGTCACATAGACTTACCAAGAAATTGGTGCATGTCCTGCACCCTTTGCAGTTTGAAAAAGAGTGGGTGCATGTCGACCACACTGATCCATCTCTTCCAAATGGCCCTCAACCTTGAATCTATATTACTGAAATGTGTCATGCCCTTTGCAGTGTCACTCGCACCTGCACCTTTGTTATCTAGTTTTTTGATTCATATCCTCTCTTAACCTTTGAACCTACTAAAGTTTAAGTCTAAGCAAAAGTTGGTTCAATTATGAAACATTTGTACATCGGTTTCGAATCATAGTTTGAGTTAATCCTTGGAGCTATTAAAGTTGAAGCAAGTCTGGACACTAGTTGCTTCAATTCTGAATCTTGTTCATGGCATACATTTCAAAAATCACTTTTTTCTTGTGTGTGCTTTTCTGGTCTATGTTGGGATTGAAGCCTTTTGTTTTCATTTATTTTCAGATTTGGTCCAGTAAATTTGTTTTGGAGCACTCGTTACGACAAAGCAATGACACTCTTCCTGGCGTGTTTGAAGGATTTTGCTGATTTTGCTAATGCCAAGGATCAAGAAAATAATGTTCCACCTGATAAATGTTTCACTCTTCCATACAAGTGAGTTACATTCTATTTCCTGTGGTTGATATATGAAATTTAGATGGAATTTTACCTCTCAATACAAATGCTTCACCGATACAAAAGAATTGAATATCTCCATATATTCCACCTTGAGACAATTTTATTTTGTTGGGTTGTTTGACCCTAGAGCTTGTTTTGTTGGTTTCACTTCTCAGGTTTCGTCGATCAATAATTGATTCAATGCTTATAGGTTAGGCCTACATGGTCTATACCAATGTGATAGTTATGCAATTCCTGCCCAGAGTGAACCCTCCAGTTTCTGTTTGACTGTATTTCCTATATTTGCTCGGGCTTGCCTGCTATGTGCTCCGATGCTGTTATGCAGGCGGCAATTTCTTTTAGGTGCCTAGATGTGCCCATTTGAGATGGTGTTCAGGATATATTAACTTATTTTCATCCATAAATGCAATATGTTAGCATTTAGATTTAACCAAATGGTACCGTGCATTGGATTTTCAGGATTGAGAATGACAAAGTTGAGAACCTCACCATCACACAGAGTTTCAACAAGCAGGAGAACTGGACAAAGGCTCTCAAATATATGCTTTGTGATCTCAAATGGGCTTTATATTGGTTTATTGGAAATACAGCTTTTCAGCCTCTTTCTGCAATGGTTCCTTCTCATGCTGATATGCCCACCATGAACCCCAAGCAGTCAAAAATTGGAGGTGATCCTAAGACACAGTCCAGAACCATGTATACTCGCTAGATCTGATTTTACTAGTTTTTAGGGAGACAAGGGGACTTTGATCTTAGTGTTCAATGTCCTGGTGTTGCTCTGCATATAGTCTTCTTGTTTCTGTTAGCGGGTTTCCCAAGTAACATAGAGATCTCTAACACCTCAACCTGTCTCAGATGTAAAGCAAATGTACACTTCATTGTAACACTTTTGATTATACAAGTAATGTGCATGATTGTTAGGCAATGCATACTTAACTACTTTCCAGAGTTATTTATGGATGGCGCGTGGAAGCTTACAGAAACTGAAGGGAAGCTGAAATCGGTATGCTGGTTATGATGTTTCTAATGTTTGCTTTTGCGTCACTCTATTCTTGTGAGATCGAATATAGATCTGCTAGTGCTCCAAGTATTTGACACTAGCCTTATGTAGCGTGGATTGCTCAAGGAGGTTACCTCATTCATGTCTTGCCCGAACTGGGTGCTACTCCTCGCCAAGTTCAGTCCACTGCACATATGTATATTAAATTTGATCTTGATTCAAGTTTGGTTTTGTTAAATGGGTAACAATCCACAAGGTCACAAAAATTTATTTTTTGTTTGCTTCATTTTATTTTCAAATGTTGTCAGAGGCTGGCTTCAGCCTGCGCCTAAGCTTGTCTAGGCCCTCCTGGTAGCTTGCGCTAGCTGTTCTATATTGTGCGACTGTTTCTGCTCTTACGCGCTTGTTACCTGAAAATGCCCTGTAGGTGGCGTAGGAGCTCAATGGCCTAAGGGGTTTGGATGCACCCTCCTCTAATTCAGTTTTATGAAAACCAAGGTTTTGTTGTTAAGTTTTGAGAACTTGGTTTATTTGTCTGGGAAGCACACCCAAACTTGGTTCTTTATGAATAATCTGAGGAGGGTCGGACTTTGACTCCTTTTCATAAAACCAGGTTTTGACAAAATTGGGTTTTCATCAAACCCAATTTTGATGACAACCAAATATTTTAAAAACCTGGTTTTAGAGGTTTTGTCTCCAAACCTATTACTGGATTGTCATCTAGACACACCGTGAGTTTTTGTTTTTTTTTATAATTTTATTTCTTACTTATTCTTTTCTTCTGAGATATTTTTTGTCTTATTCTTTTGTTTTTCTGCAGTTTCCCTCACTTTCTTATGGCTGCATACAATTTTGCATTAAACGTATGTGTATGCACTCTTATGGAGCAGAGTCTAACCATGCTTTCTCAAATGAATGTTTTTGAAAGTTTTCTTCCTAGAAATTTTATACCAGTGTAATAGTATAAACTAACACAACAAGTGTCCTATCCTAAGGCCATCTTTGAATAGTGTTCTACGGGCGTACAACCACAGGAATGTACTTTCACTCCCAAGTCGACTGAAGTTAGACCGCTCTCTTCACCTTTCTTCACTAGCTTTCAAAGCCTAAAAACCTGTACACTAGCGAAGGAGGTTCTTTTACCGTGAAGATAAACTTTCGTATTCAAACAACCAAACATGGCAAATGAGAAACTTTTTTTTTTTGTTTGGTTGAGTTCTTTTATTGTGCGGAACACCTCATTTCCGTGGAATCATGATGAGGCCTGCAGAAAATGCATTCCTATTGCATTTGGACCTCATGGTAAATAATGTACGCGTGTGATGCACAAACTTAAAGTTACATGCGGCTCCTACCAAATGAACACCGGATAAAGTTATACAAAGATAATGATCTCAGACGGTTGAGCAACCAATTTTCTTTTGATGGACTTAATAAACTTTCACAGACTTTGAGTAATGGAGCTTATTGTAATTGGTGAAAGAGATTAAATCACTTACTGTAACAGACAAACTGTTTCTATTCAGTAACCAATTTTGGTTCAATTTCACAAACAAGCTTCAAATTTCTTAAATTTATAATTTTTTTGGGTTGGGGGTGGGTGGGAGGAGGATTACAAAACCACCCATTACCTCGGCAGGGTCTAGCCCATCGAGCCGCAGTTCTCGAAGTTCAGCTCCATGCCGGAGGTTCCCGGCAAACAAAACAAACACTTGGGAGATCTCGATTCCCAAGTACCCAACTCCAAGAATATCCAGGAACTTCCAAGAAGAAGGGGGACGTCCGATAACTCACCTGAAGATGGTTTCCAAAGAGTGTCTTTCTTACTTTTATGGATATTATATATATATATATATATATATATATATATATATATATATATATATATATATATATATATATTCTTTTAGGGGTGAGTGGTTCATTCCACTGCACCTAAAAAAGGCCACTGCCTCCTCTTCCTGTACCCATCCCTTTGGGTTCACAGAGCATGCTTCGGGACCTTTTACAGTCGAGACATGACAGTGACCACTCCAAGATTCGAACACGAGTCATTAGAAGAACCGAACCACATTGCTGCCCAATACACTACCACCCCTCGAAATATATATTTGACGTTTTCTGTCCTAATAATTATGCATCATTATGCATCCATAGGCTTAGCACATTACTTCACATCAAAAGACTGAACAACATTTAAGCATACTATAAGACAGTCCTGGATGTAAATGGTTCAAATAGACTTAAGTATATCGAACTTTCATTTGATAGAATCATATAATCTGGTCTGATTCAATTATATAATCATACAATCACATAAGACAGGCAAGTGAAGGTCCCATAAGACTTAAAAGGGGTCGTTTGATTCATCGTACATTCTTCACTTCCAAAAAGATTGTCCCTCACGTCTCTAAATCCACGAACGGCTCGGTCATCGTTGTGTCAAACTCTCCGCTGATCGTATGAACGAGACAATGGAAGATCATAAGGAAACATTCAAGAGTCAACTGCACCAATATTCAAAGAACAATTGAATGCAGATGTCGACCTTCACCAAGAACCGAAAACTATATCCAAAGGAAGATCACGGATTGCGGTTGGCAAGCTAACTCCTTGAATCGAGTCCACAATAGTTTGTTCTTTCTTCCACCAACCTTCTTTGACCATCACCCAGTCATGAAAGGAGAGCGGGATTTTTTTTTATAAAATATTTATCTAGGAGAAATCGCTTTTGGTATAAACCCCTGAAGGCCATGCTTTTAAGTTTTTTAAGATTTGGCTTGTTTGTAACTAAGGTTTCAATGTTATTGAAAAAGAAAATCAAATTTAAGCTGTTTTTTTACCTTTAATAAAAACACGATTATTTCAATTTATTTATAATTAGTGTAAAGAAAAATTTGCAAAATCAGACTCAAGCTATGATTGGTCGATATTGGCGCTGTGTGGGCAACGACTCTTTCTAAATGCTTTCATCAATTTCCATTTTTTTTATTGTATCCGTTTTTGGTAGTTGGGATGATGGAGAAATTTCCTTAATGGTGGTTGAAAAAGAAGAGGAGGAAGATGATAAGTGGAGCTCAAAGAAATGAAGTAGCCCAGAGAGAGAGAGAGAGAGAGAGAGAGAGAGAGAGAGAGAGAGAGAGAGAGAGAGAGAGAGAGAGACGATAAAATGGGAATATATAACAAAATAGAAGAGAGAGAGAGAGAGGGAAAGGGTTAAAATAGAAAATGTGTACCAAGGAAACTAGTTACAAGCCATGCCAAGTAAGAAACAGCAAAGGGAGAAAAGAAAAAAAAAAAAACTCATTTAGAGAGAGAGAGAGAGAGAGAGAGAAAGAAAGAGAGGAGAATGGGACAAGAACTGGTCAGCTTGGCTCCATAATGGCACCTCTAGAACCAAGATCAACACTTTATAATACCAATCAAGATAGTTCAAGAATTGAGCTGAGGACGTGGTTACTACATGCCACCAAACCAGACCAGCTAATGCATTTATGAGGGAGAGAGAGAGAGTCAGCTGCACGAAAGAAATGACAACCCATACAGAGAGAAAGGTGCATGCCACTCTGATAGCAGAATGAGCCGGACTTGAAGAATCAGAGAGAGGTCCTAGGGAGAGAGAGAGAGAGAGAGAATAAGGAAGAATGGCCCTCAGGCAATTTCAACTCCCTTTTAGTAACTTGTCTAACTATGGTCAACTTTAATGGTGGTATGGAGAAGTGCCTACTTCTTTGTTTTAGAGGGCGGAAGCCTCCTTTTGTTTCCCATACCTTTTAGGTCCAGTTTTGCATCGGTGCTTGGGATAGAATTAGAAACATTGAAATGCATCTCGACAACATTAGGGGAGCAAGTCATGTGCATCCCACAATTATTTCCTATGCTCAAAGCTCATAGGTGTTTCTGCAAATTTCTTTTTTAAAATTTTAAACTTCAGGAGTATAAAGTCATCAAGTTAAACTTTCTTCTTTATGTTAACCATTAGATTTCCACGGCTCCTGTCTCTCAAATTTTGGCTTGTACTAATAATTAAACATCTCTTGCCATCCTCACCTCATTTATAGTTCAAATCACACACACACGTTCTCTGTCATCACTTTCTTCTGTTCACGAATTAAAACCTTTAATTATTTTTGTATATTTGTGATTCAAGAGCAAATCTAAGAGTATTTCTTATGATCCATCCATCTTTGGCTCCTTTTATCAGCCACAGAAAATCTTAAGTGCATTATGAACAATTATTGAAACTAAATTAGGTGCACCTTGTTATTAATATCGCATGCTCGCTTTTAGAAGAGCTTCTCCAAAAGAAACTAAAGAAGAGACTGTATATATTCTTCCAGTAGGCTGTAGGCCCACGTTATTCACCAACTTCATCCTAAATAACAATACACTGATGTGATTTTTCCCTTAATGGCGACACTCCGACGGTCCTGATTAAGATTTCTGGGTCTGTCACTATGTGCAAGATGGCGTGAACAGAAGCAGGGTGGCCAAAGCATATTATGGAACAAACTTGGAAGGGACACGAGCTCACGTCATGATCATGCACGTAGATGCAGCTCCAAACACATGAGATCAAGCAACCTCATTAAGTCAAGTTATATATCATTGAAGCAGTACTGCACCTGTCGCCATGTTTTATCGACGTTCTTCAGTTGTCGGCGAATAGTACTGCACCCGTCGCCATGTTTTACTGACGTTTTTCAGTTGTTGGTGAATCCTTGGTTTTTTTGTATTGAGTAGCAGAGCCAACATTTTTTTTTTACTGAGGGTTACTAATATATACAGAGGCAGAGCCAGGGTTTTATCTTTCTGTGGACGAGTAAAATTTTTGAAAATTTTTCACAAGAATCAGGAAGGGGAGACATAGTCCCCGCCCTCCCTTGGCACCGTTGAACATATAGTAAGGAAATTTTATATCATTGGAAACTTCAAATACATATAGATAGTGCAATATTGTGGGACATTAAACTAAATTATATGAAACCGTGTGGCAGGCGTTTGCCATGTTGCATCACCGCTGTATTAAACTGTTGTACGCTGGTTTCAAAACAGCGGCGGAGCCGCAGGAAGAGAAGATAACCCCCTTTGACTTGCCAACATCTTTATACGTATAAGTACAGACAACTGTTTGAAGTTTGGAAGTGCCCCCCTCTTTAACTTCTGTCTTGGTCTCCCCGGCTATGTCAACTTTAGGCAGCTTATATATATATATATATATATATATATATATATAAACACTATTGGATGTTTATTTTTAATCTTATTTCATCAAAGAAATAACAAAAGATTGCATTCCGTCGGCCAACCAACCAGTTGTTACAATCATCTTGCTGCAATTCCTTATATATCTTCTTTGGCCATAACCGGATCGCCACTCAAAAATTAAAATCTTGAGGGTCGTCCCCACACGCTCAGGGCCTACACCACTTTCTGCTTATATAAGAGATTGATGCCCACAGAAATAAAATCAATGACGGACCTTTTACCAGCTCCTGGTTTCAGCAGCCATGCTAAACCTCTTCCCGGATCTGACCGACCTATAAAAGGTTCTTGCTTATCGCCGACTTTGCATGTTTATCTTTAAAAGCAAGTCAATTGTTGCCCACACAGTAAACATGAAGCAACTCTCACCTTATAAAAATGTTTTATCCACAACAAAAAAAAAGTAATTTTGCCTTAAATTATTTGATGAAAGAGGAGCCCATTTTATGGTTGGTGATGGTTGGTGTTCCCTTCTTATCGCTTGGCGATAACGTGACAGGCACAGCTGAGTACCCTCTGCTCACAAATGTTCTTCATCTCTTCTTCCTCCCTTCTTTGTAGGGCCCGAGGTAGGTGGTGCATTTGGACCCACGAGTCCCCTTCTGTCAATCTGTAAACTAAGCTTTAGCCGGCAAACCTGCAGAGAGATGATATATATATATATATATATATATATGTATATATATATAACACGGGAACTAGCGGGTCTGTATCACCTAATTTTGTAATGGTGTACATGAAACGGTCCCACTAACTTTTCATGGTTGGTGATGTTTTTCGTGGTTAAAATATCAAAGGAAAAAGGTAGTGAAAAAGGGGGAAAATGGTTTTAAAAAAAAAAAAGGAATGTTTCTGATTTTCGCTAAAAGGAATATTCTTTAGCATATCTTAAGGTGTTTTAGGCTTATTTTGATCTTTTAATGACTATTGAAGGTTTTTATCAATGTTTATATATGACAATTAGAAAAAAGAATGACTACCAACTTCATAATCTTCCTTACTATCGCCTGTGTATTCTTAATTTTCTTGGGTTCTTGAGATCTAAAAAGTAACTTTTCAATTAGGTGCCCGTAGGGGATGTCAATATATTCGATTTGAATCGGATATCCGACTGATCCGATCCGAAAAAACGGATATGGATAAAAATTTAATATCCGATTAAGAAATCGGATCGGATTCGGATTTAATAAATGACATCCGATCGGATTCAGATTCAGATTCGGATATACATGAATATCGGATCGGATTCGGATCGGATTCAGTTTTAGACAAATATCCTCTATCTAATGCTTGAAAAATGGCAAAATTCGGTTCAAAATTCGGATTCGGATTCGGATATAAATATAAAAATCGGATTCGGATCAGATTCGGATTGTAAAATCGGATTTCGGATTCAGATTCGGATATGACTTTGTTTTGTCCGAATTCGAATCCGAATCCGAATATATGACTATCCGAAAAAACGGATATGGTTGAAGATGTATCCGATCCGAATCCGATCCGTTGACATCCCTAGGTGCCCGTGTAGCTAAGAGGTATTATTACTGTTCCAAAAAGGGTTCACGCGGGTGTCTTTCAAGTTTTAAACTCGTTCACCAGTTCTTTTAAAAGAACTTCCAGTTAGGGGCAGAGTAAAAATTTTTTTTATGAAGGGGGCCGAATTAAAGTTTTTAAATTTTAACGGTTGAAATGAAGTCAAAAATTTTCATGAAGACAACTGAAATTTTTTAAAATTTGCATGTAAGTTTTTTTATTTTTTTAGTGGGGGCCAGCGCTCCTACGGGCCCCTGAGCTCCGCCCCTTGCTTACAGCAAGGTTTTGTAACATGAACTGCCATGGTTTTTAAACCCAAAAATTTTAGTGTGTGGGTCATGAGGAAGACGTCAGGCATGTGGCGGACAAATAGGTAGAAATAATAGAGCTGAATCTTCGTGAGCAGCAGCTTCATCACCCTAATTTGAAATTTTGTACACAAGCGAAAGCAGCGCACTCTTTTGGGTGTCGGCAAAGACTGGTCAAGTATAATGAAGTTAAAGTCTTAAAAGAGTTTCGAGTGAGAATGAGTATTTTATCTTATTGCCCACTAATAACCCAAGTCTTCATCTTTTTTTTACGGAAAGTTGCTGCCACGAGAGCTTGAAATAAAAACTGGCCACTTACTAACCCCCAACCGATCTATTGCACCAACCCCGGCCCTTGGATATAAAGTCTAGAGTTGAGCACTAAGATCTATATGATAGGAAAGTTTCATGGGTTTTTTAATGAAAGAAGAATAATGATGCATGTTCTCAATCTTTCAGGTGGTGCCACTGCTTGGGCTAGTGGTCGATAGGTGGGCAGTCATTGGTTTGAATCATATGTCTGCTAAATTTGTGGTTTAACATAGACATTAATGTAGCCCTAGACCTTGACGTCAAAGAGAGAAGGCAATTAAGAAATCATGCTCCTGCAAGAGAATTCTGTTCCAGATGCCCCTTACCTGGGTCAAGAACAGTGACCTTTACAGCTACAGAAAATTTTGGCTTATGACTTTTGAAATAGTCGAAAGAATAGAGCAACAGACTTAGATTATAACAGGATGCCAATGGAAAAAAAAAAAAAAAACATTGCTTCCGTAGCAATTCAGACATTGGTCCATGGAATTTTCGTGCGCTAGTATAGTTAATGATAAAATGCCCCTGGTTACAAAAAAAAACTTTTTGTAAGAAAAAAAAAAACCAAAAAAAGTTAAAAGATGAAAAAGAATATATCTTTCTAAATATCTTCAGAAAGAAAGCCTAACCTAAGGTGATCTGATCTTCAATCTGTGGTTCTCAAATTCATCAGATCTTAAAAAAAAAAGGTTGATCAAAGGTAAGTGCAACCCCCACGGGTTTGGCGCTTACAGGTTTACTTTCGTGGAGCGCCACTTGTTGCAAAAATCTGTTTCTCTACCTTCTAGCGTTAGGGAGGTTCTTCACCAAATTTCATTGAGCTAGCAGTTATACATGCAGCAAGTTTTACTGCTGCTCCGAAGAGGGATCAGGTTATGGAGATTTTGCATGATATTCATTTGAAAAAATATAAGTAGTTCACACTTGCTACTTCATTGGCGCAGTAACTATGAACAACAGATCTCCTTGAGAGGGTCGACATAAGGATCCTCCTTGAGAGGGTTGACATAAGGATCAGAGCAAGGGTTGGTAGGTGGTCTCTTTTTGTTTTGAAATTTTAAAACTTCAGGTCACCTGATACACAAGTTGAACCATGTTGGTGGTAGCACCTCTGAGCCACTAAAAACAAACCTTGTATAAAAAATGAAGGGCTGGATGAGAGCTTCAGTGAAAGTAGAATCCCTAAAGAGTTAACATCACCTGCCCCACTTGGTTACGGATGTCAAGAGGTGGGCATCTCACTTCATCAGTAAATTTCATTACTAACTGGTTTTCTTTTGGCTATAAGATTTTCTATCTAACACAAGTCAAATGGAGGCTTGTGAGAAAGTGCAGACGAGAGGAAGAACTAGAAAGAAATAATACTAAAGAACCTTCATCAGTAAATCTTGCCTGGATGAAAGTTCAATGAGCTCACGAGGCCTTTACCTCCAAATTTTACACTGTTTGAGGCGCAGGTTAAATCAGGCCAACCAACTCCTTTAGTTCACCATAAGAGCAGTTTCTCTGTTGCTGTAAGGAAATAGAGAAATAATAAAAATCGCAACTTTTGGGATTTCTTACATTTAACCATTTGTTTAGTAAGTAGTTGAAGCAATTAAATGAAAAGAAATGTTTTACCAATCAGCATGCTTTTGTAAAAGCTTCATTCGGATTCATTGAGAGAGGGAGAGATCATGAAACCATGGTGGGGCAGAGTCGGTTTCATTAATCAGTTTTGTTCTTTTCAATTTCTCGATTCTGGTTTACTGATCCCACGAACTCTTGGTGGGTTCAGGCGGTTTATCAGGGGACGCAACCAGGAAAAAACATACCAAAACCAGCGCAGGAGCGAAACAGCAGGCTGCAACAGCACCTACTTCTAGAAGGCCCAAACATACTCGGATAGATTCTCAATTATTTTGAATTGGAGACCAAATGATCAACAAGCTTCTTCAGATTTTTTTAAGATTCGGATGCTCGGCCCCCCACCTACTGTGGCATACGGTAGATGGATTGTGCAGTTCCGTCTCTTTCTCTTTTAAATTACTCATTTTCGGATCACCTGATCTTGTCTCTTCTCCTCTCGAGTAGATAACGTGTTAGTTAATGTGAAACCTGTTGATCTTTGTAAGTTAACAGAACAGGTCTGCGATCAACCATTAACAGCTTGGTTGGCTGACTTTGAAATAGTGGTAGAGGCTTGGTCTCCATCTGCAATTAAAAAACCCCGCTAGAAACTCGGCTTTTGCGTAAGATGAGATGAAAGTGAGGATTCAAATTCTTACTCGATCTTGCAGAGGGAGGAGAAGCACCACGTGTAGCGTGTCGATCGATGGAGTCCTTTTCATGGACCCACCTGAAAACGTCTGGACTTCACGGCTCCTTCCCCTGGTTTCCCACCATTAAAAAGGCAGAGCACCTCCGCCTCCCACAGACCTCAACTCTTATCAATCGAAGCATCACCAAACATTAGCAAGAGAGAGAGAGAGAGAGATGGCGGAAGGAATGGTGAGCTACGAATCGCAGTTGGAGGGCGACGTGCTAGAGGCCGTGCTGTCGAAGGTGCCGATGCTGGACTTGGTTCCAGCATCGGTCGTCAACAGGGCGTGGCGGGACGGAGTCGCCTCGGCCCTCGCCCGCCCCTCCGCCCGCCCAAGGCCCTGGCTCTTCCTCCACCACCAGCGCGTCCTTGGACCTTCCCGACTCTCCACCCACGCCTACGACCCGAACTCCGGCACTTGGGTCCTCCTCCCTCACGTGCCGTCCGGTCCCCTCGCCGCCGACGAGACCATCTGCGCCTCCCAGCCGAGTCTCCTCTACACCCTCACCCCCACCTCCCTCTGCTTCTCCTCGGACCCGGTCAAGGCCCGGTGGGTTCGCACGTCCGAGGAGGCCGGCCTCCAGGTCTGGCGCCGGGATCCGGCAGTCGCGGTCGTCGCGCCGGAGGGCCCCTCCCCGCGCGTCGTCGTCATGGGTGGCACTTGGGAGTTTGAGGAAGACGCCCTCGCGGTGGAGGTCTACGACGTCACCGCCGGGCGGTGGGAGAGGTGCGAGAGCCTCCCGGAGCGCCTCAAGGGCGTTTCCGGCACCACGTGGCAGACGGCCGTCAGCGGGCGATACGTCTACGTGGTAGAGCGCGGTTCTGGGGGCCTCTGCCGCTTCGACGTGGATGCCGGGAAGTGGGGCCCTGCGGTGGAGCTCCGCCAGGACCGTGCGGTTTTCCACTCGTCGGTGGTGGTTTCCGGTGACCGGATCGTGCTCGTTGGCGTGTCCACTGAGGGCGTGAGGCTCTGGGAGGCCGATTACGAGAGCTCGAAGTGCGAGTTGATAGGCCAGATGCCGGCGGAGATGGCCGAAGGGTTTATCGGAGACCAGTTTCCGACGGTCTCGTGCCTGGGCCAGAGGGACTTCATTTATATGTACAACAGCAACAGGCCGGAGAATATCTACGCCGTCGATATCTCTGCCGGCCGGTGCGACTGGGAGATCATAAAGAATCCAGCAACAGGCGACGTGGAAAGGATGAGTAGGGTTGCGCTCACATGCTCCCAGGTGAAGCTCGACGATGTTAGGAGGGTTTTCCGGCCAGAGTTAACTGCATTCCGCGCATAGTTGAAGGCTTCGATGACCAAGGGCGGTTTGCCAGGAAGACTAGACATCTACAAAGGGCCGTGAAAGAGGTGGTTGGCGGTTTCCCGCTGGAGAATCGTGGTTTACCGGTAAGCGTGAGCACTGTGGCCGTCCATCTCGAAATGGATGGTGGCCATTTGCTTCTTCCGCGAGGAATGCGGCCACTCGTGTTGTTGGCAAGAGAATCAAGTGAGTCATATTGTGGAATGGATATCCTTATCGATTTTACAAAAAGACGTTCAATGTACTTTATATTAAATGTTTTTTAAGTGCTTCTCTCTCTCTCTCTTTATTGCTAGAACGTAATCACTACAGAGAATTAGCCAATTGCTGCTTCAATTTCTAAAAGTCAATGTGCAAATGCTTGTTAATATAGGTAGTGAGAAAGCAAGTGTTTTAATTTTAAAGAAACAGTAAATTAAAAGAAAATGCAACAAAAATGACTTTAAATGTAGGAAATTGAAAAGCCCCAATAAACGTGTTCCTTCGTCCAAATCATTACTATCGATGCTTTCTATATACTATATAAAAATTGCCCGTTTAGAATGTATGTAAGCTTATAAAAATTAAACGGATATTGTAAGAAAGAGATAAATAAGTATTGGACTTGGTGCCAAAAGGTACATGGTTATATGCATGGGTGTGCCTTGTCTTACTGTACAACATCTGTCACCTTCGCCCACTTCCTCACCCACTTCTTTTGTCTTCAACCCACTCTTAAAGGTGTCATGCACACTTTTACATTATGCAAAAGCATGTGCATATATTAAAAAACTTGGGTAACAAAAACCATTATTCTCAACTACTAAAAGTCTTTGGCAATTGAGACTTTTTGAGTCAAAGAGTATATGGTGGGACCCCTCTCTCCCTTATATAATATATATATATATATATATATATATATGAAAGTCCCTAAATGATGACTCTATTTTTTTATTAAGGGACATCAAATCCGAGCCAAGTTCTCCCCTTTCTCCTTCTCCCTCTCTCCATTAATCTCTTCCCCACTCCCTCTTCTTGCAAAGGGACCACCGGCAGCTCTACCCCTACCATCCCCTGCATGCCTGCCGGACGGTGATGGGAAGATCTTAGACACCTGCCTCGCCGGCTATGGCAGGGGTAGCCACGAGGCTCCCCTCTAAGAACATGAGAAATGGAGAGAGAGAGAGTGAGAAATAGTTCATGAGGAGAGAAAGGAAAGAAGGGGGAGAGGAAAGATTTAGGGTCTGGATTTGATGTCCAGATGTTTTTTTTTTTTAAATAGAGTTATTATTTAGTTTTTCTCTATATACATGTGTGTGTGTGCTAAATACCTGAAGGGTCTTATGTGGATTTGATGTGACATACTTTTACTGATGTAGTAAAAGGTCCATGATAAAATCATGGTTTATCAAACTAAGAATCTTAAATCAAACCTAAGATCCACAGTTACAATTCTTATTTTATTTTATTTTTATTAAGAAAAAGTCGGATTTAATAACATATGAGGGAATGTCTGATTTTAAATTTATGGTTCTTAAATACTAAGGATATCAAATGTAAGGCCATCAAAAGGCCTCTTAACCTATGTTTGATTGCCACGGATATCTGATTTTAAAATTCATGTTAGGTTAAATCCACAACTCAAACAAACAATAGATTTCTCAACCGGAGATTTCAAATCTGCGGTACCTTAAAAAAAACCCATGGATTTGTAATTGAGGGGAGATGGGTTTGAGTCGTTTGACCATGGCTTTAAGATGTATAGTTTTTACAAGTTATGGTGGTCTCTACACCACAGGATTTCGAACATAGCGTTATAAAATGAATAAAAAAAGCTGCTGGATTTACCGTTCATATGACAACCTATAAAATGAATATAAAGTTGATAGGATTTACCATAATGGACGTCTCGGTTGTGCCTTGGAAGTTTGAAGTCCGACCTTGCTAAGAACAATCCGCCAGCTCATTCCCGTTAAGGATTGCAAGAGGTCAGGATATGGTTTGAGAACCGTCATTTTCAAGGTATCAGATCCAATTTTAATTCAACGTTTAATGTATTTTGTAATCCTTTCTTGTTACTGTTGATCTGCAGATGATGGCTTTTACGACTATTTTAAAATGAGAGCCACCAACCCCTATATGAATCATGTCACATTATTTTTTAGTGTGATGAAACAAAATAAGATTCTACAATGAAACTTGAATAAAATTTGAATACAAGGGAGAAGATTTAGACATACCGATGGGTTGCCAAAGCTCTTTGCACTGCACAAGTCATTCAAAAAACACTAATGCAACATTTTAGTCGTCGGGTGTACTATGAATCCACTTAGATCTCGAAACAACCCTATACAATATATGCTCTTACAGAGACTAGTATTGATCAAAGGGTTTTAAACTGCCAGAGATGCAACAAAATCCAATCTAATGATTGTGGTCTATTAATGTTAGACCCCAAAAAAAAAAAGGAAAAGTCAAACGGCATGACATATAATTATATATATCAGAAACATAAAAGGATAGTTTAAAGGAAAAATTCAATCATGTAGAATGACATAAATAAGTGAGATATAATTATAAACATACCAACCGAATATGTAAGCACGTCATATTGGTGGATAACGCCACAGATGAGACATGAGCTTGAAAAGAAAAGGGGTATGTCTTTGTTTGACAACAGAAGAAATGAGGTTGATACTTACCAATTTTCATAAGTAAAGTTTGTCAGATATAAAAAACTGTGCTATCTTCATTGCACCTACATTGCACAAACAAGCAAAAGTTTTCCACTTTTTCTTAAAAAAAGATTGAGGTGCAAAAATCGCTGACCACAACTAATTGAATTCAAGTCTACGGTTACCAAGACAAGCTTACTGTCACTAAGGCTTTCCCTTCCTGGATACAGGGTTGGATGCTGTTGAAGTTGAAAGAACTGTTCAGAAGTACAATACTCAGGATAAATATCTTTGTGGATATCTGCGTAACCCCATACTGCTAAAAAACAAGAAAGTTAAGTTCATGGAATAGGTCAACCAAACAGTGAACTGAACCTCATAGAACAAGGCATCTTATAATAAGCAGTATCGCAAGTCTCTTCTAAATTTAGCAACAAAAAGAGAACAACAAACAGATCGTAAATCAACAATTTTAAAACTCTGGGACCATCACCCCAGGGCCTACGCTGGCATTGGCTTGTGAAAAGAAAGTGATTCACAAGCGTTGGTAGCCCGACGTTGGTAGCAAGCAAGAGAGTGATTCACAACAGCACTTGTTTTATAGTCCTTCCTGCAATGCTTAAATCAACTCAAGTGGCAGGTGGAGGGCAGTGACATCACAATTTCCACTAGTCACAGACGTTGCTGCCAAACGTCCAAATGGCAGTTCTGGTGCATTTTTAGGTCACCTCAAGAAGGGCTTGGGTGTTGGCAACTCAACCACAGGGTTTACTTGTTAGAAGGTTGAGCACTAATAGATCTGCCTACATGGAATGTTAGTTATCTTCTATATCAAGTGTAAAAGAAAAAATATAACTAAAACATGAAACCTTCAGTTTAGAGTGTCATGTTTAAGACAGAGACTCAGATGTTGTTTACCTGTTAGAGGGAAGTAACACTTAAAGTGCTATTTGTGGATTCACTTCATTAAAGTCGTTCCTTCTGAACGCAAATGGGGTGCCAACATGCTGCATCGAGATCAGATAAACACACCGGGATAATCAGATTTAATATGGTAAAGGCTTGAAATTCATCCTAGATGTGATACATTATCCATTCTCAAACACAACCATTCGGTTTTCTGTTATCTCATTTCTGCCTGAAAGATGGAAGAAATAGGTAAAATACCCAGCCCTTGTTCCTAGATGTTGCTTTCCTTAACCAGTGAATGAAGAAATTCTTTTTTTCAGCTTAAGAAGAATGGATTCTTATTGGTTCAGGTGCAGGAGAAGCAAGGTGAGATAACACCATTTAATCACAGTCGTCAAGATCATTGTCCCCTACCAACCCCTCCCCCAAAGTGGATACATCGGGGCCCAACACATTATTCATGCCACCAGGAAGGACCACGGGACTAATCAACAAAATGAATGAGTTTACAACTTGGCAACTAATTTTGGAAAGAATCAAAGTAGAATAAGCGTTTACAACTGGTATCTGATTGTTGTGATTTATTATATGATTGTTGTGATTTATCACCTTAGGGCACAAGATCAAACATTTCAGATGGTCTTAATTTGCTACACTTGTTTCATGAAAGGAAGCCTCATTGATTGATATCAAACACAATCTGGGACAAATACAACAGTGCAATCCTGTTTAGAACTGAGCAATACATTCTTTTACTAACCCAATTTAAATGAATCTATGTCAAATACAACAGCGTAATTCTGTTTAGAACTGAGAAATACGTAGTTTATACTTTACACAAACCCAATTTAAACAAAATGGAGACAAGAAGCATCTGCAAACTGATAAAGACTCGATTATAGAGAAGCAAAGCAAAGGACTAGTCACTCATAGTCAGAGATGCAACTGGAGACAATATCATAGTTTTGCAAGAAAAGGAATTCTATGCCCAGTGTGCAAAATTACATCCAAAATCCAGGAAAAGAGAGGTCGACAATCATTTATGCCTTGAACTGCCACTCTCTACGACACATGGGGCAATGCGGCTGAGAAGTCTGTGAATGCACCCATTTCAAGATGCAATGTAGGTGAAACACATGGTTACAAGCACCCCACACTGTGAATCCAAAAACAGAAAAGCAAGTCAAATTTATAAAATCACATGGATCATGGTGCATGAAATAGATTCTTGCCATCTAAACCATGCCATGCAAATAAACAGCACTGATAAACAATTGGAGAACTTTAATTTTCCAAGTTTTGCAAAACAGGCCTTCGTGGAAGTGGCCCAACATTACATGCCTTAAAAAGTTGAAACGACCATATGAACATTCTTAAATGCATCTACCATCCCATTTCAGGTCACACACATATTTGGCATCTTCTATGAGTCCCTTTGATATATTCTGCAGCACCAGATTGCCTGTGGGTCTTATGAAGTTACAGACATAATCAACACATTATTTTTTTTTCTTTTTTATGGACTTGAACGGCTATCTTATTTACAATTTGGGAAAAACATAAAACCGATACAACTTTTAAATTGTTAGTGGCATTTGATTGTCATTTCTCTGCTTATTATGTAGGCTAAGCTATAAAAACCGGATACATTCATGAGAATCAAACATGCCTTTTTTTAATCTTGGTTTGACAATTTTTTCCTTCTCCCAAAGCTCTGGTTTTTGCCTAGCCATCTCTTGAAACTAAGGTTACGGAAGTTGTACAGCACCCCATGTTGTACTGGAAATTGAGATTCATATAGAACTCATCAATTATGTTACACCAAACTTGAACAGGGACAACTTGGCTCAAGCTCAAACATCATAATGGGCTTCACATTCCATGACAAACTAAGGCTGAAAAGAAAAATAAAAGTAGCTATTCACTGCTCATTTACACCCTAGTTCTGCACAAGCATAGGCAAATGTAGAACAAAAAAACTGAGATTATATCACCAAGGAAGACAAAAGAGACATACGTATTACACAGATCAACTGACCAGAGGACAGGAGTAACAACATTAGGTTCTTCTTTCAAGCTAATGCATATTGAGGAAGCTTCTCTATCTTCATTCTGAGGGTTTCCGTTAGCCTTTATATTCACATACTAGCTTTCTAGGTCTAGCACTCTTCATGGATTTCAGTTTTCTTTCTTCTTTTCCTTTTTTTTTTCTTTTCTCTTTTCGGGTTTCTAGCAGTCCCTTTGAAAGATCGCAAAAATCCCATGATGTAGAATATTCCCTTAGCCATGTAAAATATATTGTCTAAGACTAAGAAAATACCGGTCTCAATTTTAACTTTCAACATCATATCAAGCAAGAAGAGAAATAATGGGAGCCACACCTACATGGAAAACAAAAACTGAGAGAAGTACTAAAATAGGCTTACTTAAGGGACAATCATCGCCAGGAAATTTACAATCTGGGCAACAGCCATCAAAGGCCATCCTACATATCCCACATGTTTCATCTTGGGCATCCCAAGTCCATGATGCTACAGCATGCCACCTAAATTTAAAAAAAATAACATCATATTAATATTATGAGAAACCATAATTGGCAGAACCCCATTTTCTTACTCAGCCTAGCTACGTACTTCAAATTTAAAAAAATTCAGAAGAAAATCCAGTCCTTCCCCTTTTTTCCACCACAAGAAATTAAAATGGAAGGCTTTAAGGGAAAGAAAGCATACTCTATTCAAGATGCATATCCATCCGCCATGAAGGAGTTGAGTTAAGAGGCAGGCACACACAAAACAAAGAGAATGAACATAAAGAAAGATTATGGGAAAAAAAAAATAGAACGCCCTGTTCTGTAACTATTGCACATATAGAGATGGACTCATGGACAGGCACAACTTTGTCACGTTCCGCGGTAACCATATAAGATACGTAATACATCGGGAACCAAAAAAACGAAGAAAGAGGAAAGAGCATCAACTGGGTAGGAGGTTCAAATCGAATCTAACTCTAAGCCTTAACAACAAGATAATCAGTGACAAGGATACGGAGGATTTTGACTTTCATTCTCGGACCTGCACCAAACATAGCACCGCAGATACATGTCCACTATTAGTATCATCCAATTAAATCAAAAATCAACCATAAACAAGAAAAAGTAAAGGAGAAAACAGAAAACTATTAACAGAACGTAGAACACTTTAACGTCCAGAAATGAAAATTGAAGAATCACCAAACAGCAGCAAAGATAAAATACAGCTTAATAGAATAATGGCATTATTGAACTGACCAATGCTGTGGTAAAAAAACAAAGGAGCATTGACTTGAATGAAACGAATTCCTATAAGGAACTCAAATTAAACTCCTGACGCCTTCAGAAATAATGCACGCCATAAGCATACACAACAGAAACATACTCAAGCAACGCCGTGGAATTTCAGTTTTTAGCCAATGCGGCATTGTCTGGTACATCGTGAACAGAAATGCTAATGGGAATGAAGAGTTTCATGCAACCAATTGAATAAGTTTCTTGCAAAAATATGTTCATCCCATCTCGATAATCTATCAATGTTTAACTAAAAATGGAGTCATGGACAAGATCGATTTTCTACTAGTCCATTATCTACATAAATCTCCGGCGGCCCTCATTTGCAGCAGAGGGGCAAAAACTGCTCTTTCTCGACGGGGAAAGAGAAACATAGACAGAGACAGCCGTTAAAATGGAAAATATATAACGAAGATGGGCGATAAGATGTCATAAAAAAAACCCCAGCGCAGAAAAGAAAAATACACGGAGAAAGGAGGTGCGAGAGAGCGAACCGGCCCTCGTTTGCAGCACACCGAGAGAGAACGAACGAGAGAGAGAGAGAGCTGTTACTCGTTTTATGCACGGAAAAAAGGGGGGGTTGGCGTTGATAGATCGGGAAGAGAGGGTTGCCGCCGGAGAAAAGCCGGCCGTTCGGCTCCACTAGCAGCTGTTTCTGCCTGGTGGCGTGAATGGAGGAGTTTGAGTTTGGGAGGGAAGCGTCCACGAACTTTCCCACTTCCCTTCCCATATTTTCTTGGATTCAAACCGAGCCGGTCCGATAACTTCTCGAGCCGGTCCGATAACTTCTCGAGCCGGTCCGAGTTGACCCGTCAAGACCCAATTCAACCAGCTATGTTTTAAATATTATTTATTTTATAATGATATATATTTTATTATGATTAATTATATTTATGTATTATTTTATATTTAAAAATATGTTTTTTATTTTAACCAGGCCGAACCCACGCTCAGGTTTGGGTTTGGGTTTGGGTGTCGGGTCGGGCTTGGGTTGCAGTTACAAGCTGTGGCCCGACCTGATGCTCAGGACTACGTCGCGTATGCATTGGTCCTCTGAAGCCCCATGCATTCAGAACCGACGAACGCTTAAACAAGAAGCGGATGGGATCAATTTAAACCAATCTTATCTATTCAGTTTCTTCATAGATTTTCAAAAAGATTTAAAAATTGGCCGAATCGATTCTAATTGGTTTTGGTGTGAAACTTTAATGTTTAAATTTTTAAAAATCCAAAAAATATAATGACAAGAACATGATAAATCTTTAGAATCAGGGAAAATAAATTGAAGGGACAAGCTATGAGTTTCAAAATAATTGATATGGTAACTGTATCGCTTTTGACATAGTGGCTGCATAGATTTGAATTAGTGGATTTTTGATGTCATAGCACTGGCTTATTAGCGCTTGTTTTGGATTGGTACTTGTGATTCTGTCAGATTTCCCAACCTAAACCTCAACTACATTTTTCCTTGCCCAAGACATGTGCAGTACACATTGCCTTGACAATTATCAAGAAAGAAGAAAATAAGCAAACACCATCAACATAAACTCAACCGTCCTTGTCATTAAAAATGGCATTTTCCATTATGAATGCATCAAAGAAAAACAATCGTTCCATTTTTCTTGAGGAAGGCTTCATTTTGTCGATATGAACCACAACATGAAGCAGTATACAGGCACCTAATCATCCAAAACAGTTGCTATCCTTTCCATTCATATCAGAATTCCAGCAAAACTCTTTCAGATTCTAACTCCAAGATGCTGAGACAAACGTTCAATCTGTCAGGATTGCATGACATCTTTGAGTAAGACCGTGCAACACCTAGATGTCAAAGACAAAAAAGCAATGTCCCAAAATAATCCTGTGTTACAGTGACTTCTCAAGTTACGTCCCTGTATAATCCTGTGTTACAGTGGCTTCTCAAGTTTCTCTGATTCCCACTCATAGAACTAGCTTGCAGTGCATCCCTATATGCTGAATTGAAGGTTGAATCGGTCAGGATTGCATATATCCATGATAGCGTACATGGACTGTATGTCACCTAAATGTAGAAGAGAAAACAGCATGTATAATCCTGTGTTAGAGTTGACTTATGAAGTCTCTCAGATTCCCACAGCTTGGCTTGCAAAGCACTCTTAGACTGCTCATCACCTAGACGTAGAGAAAACAGCTTCAAGGTCCCTGTATGCTTCTGTGCTACAATGACTTCTCAAGTTTCTCCGATATCCACTGGTAGAAGGACTAGCTTGTGCATTTCCTTCTCTACTAAAGCTGGCTCTTGCCATCTCCCTCAGTTGCTTCATCCATGGCTGCTCCAATGAACTTGGGCTTCCTGATTCTCTCACTGGGGTCCCTCCAGAGACAGCGATTTCGGGAATCTTCATCTGATGACAAGAACCAGCACCTTCATTTTCACCATTCCTGTGATTGGTAAATAATGTACTATCCCATTTTGCTAACAGCTTCCATGGAATGAGAATCAGCAGCCACCCAGTGTAAACTGCCTTTAGTCCATTCGAGAAAGAGCGACCATCAACGCTCAACCCTAAGACCTGCTTTCTCAAAGCATGCCACTCGTTGATCATCTGTGAGATGAAACCAATTGCAAACGTGACTATCATAAAGGTACCAAGAAGCCCGTCATTTGCAACAGTAGAATTTCTGTCTAAGAGAATAATGCATGCTGCAAAAACTCCTGCTTCAGTGGTGACAGTGACAACCTCTACAAACTGCACCATTTTTTGGATAAAAGGCTTCTTCAGAACTATGAAAAGAAGCTGAAAGATTGTAATGCAGAAGATGAAGAAAACAGGAAATTTACATGCAGTATGACTAGAATAAGCACCAGCAATTATGCCAAACGAAATCCGTCGAATTGATTCAAGCAAAAGGTAGTACGTTCTGAGGATTCCAAAGAGTTTTTGTGTAAAAGGCGCTTCTACTTCTTCAGTCTCATCATCAGAAGCAATAATCTGCTCTCCCTGACTTGAGGTTTCTCTTCCAATCTGAGAAATCATGTATCTGGGTGGGCCCCTCATATCTTCAAAGAAAGGACCAAGCATTGCTAGTTGCACCGAGTCTGGTTTGTTCTTCCACGTCCATTGTCCATGTTTAGAAGGGCCCAGGACAGCCCTTAAAGGTTTTTGAAGCCAATGGAGATTTTCATCTTCTTGATGGATTTCCTTATATTGAAGTAGCTTACCCATGGTAATTCCTACTGTGACGAATAATAGCATGGATAGTGCACAAAGTGATGAGAAACCAAGCAGCAGAGCGCTAACAATGGTACCCAGAGCTGATCCCCCTGCAACCCACATAAGCATGTCACAGGGAGTTTGCATGAGCAAATAATGAACGTAAAACAATTAACAGTAGGAAATAGTGACAAGGAAAAATTTAGACTTTTACAAGGAAAGAAAGAAAAAGGAAAACAACTTGTCCCATGGTTTTGTGATTGTCACAAGCTTTCTGGCGATAGTCAGTGTAGCTGCTGCTCTATCATGAGCCAAGAAAATCTGGGCTAAGTTTGATTGCAGTCTACTGATTCAACTCCTAGTTAATGCTCTACGCATCAATTTTCTTAGAGTCTTACATTCAGCAGGCTCTAAACCTATGAGTCTCAACCTTCCAGTATAGGACAGGAAGACCACATCCAAAAGTAACTAGTCAATTTGAATTTTCACATAATGGGCCACCTTATATAACGTAGGCTTGAAGGTTCCATCCACACTGTTTGGAGAATGGACAAATTGTTCAGACCGGCCAACGAAGTTAATTTGCGGGTTTAAATCTGTTAAGATAAATATTTGTGTGCATATGTGAATGATGTTAAAGAGAAGATAACATAATCTTATAAACTTAATGGTAAAGAATCGACTGAAGGATCACATGATATTCATCCTCCAGAAGCGAAAGCCTCAACAAAAGTATGATAGGCACGTTGTTCCCAGCCCAAATTTTTATAGATACTAGCTTTATCATTTGAAGGCAGTTACCTTTTATAAGGGAGACAGCAGCCTGACAGATACAAGGCAATGAGAGAATTATCAAGAAGAACTCAAACCTCGGTGGCACAACTGCTCCGTAACTCTTAAACTTAACCTTTAAGTTTCTCCTCTTCAACTTAAGAATAAAAAGCATTGACGCATGGAGTAACATTAAGCAGCCTCCTATTACAGCCAACCAGAACATATTCCTCCTGAATTCCTTCCACCTGAGAGATGCAAATTTTTCAAGGAATGCATGTTGTTATAGGAGCTAGAATTACTTCCAGATCTCAAAATTTTAGGGCATTTCCTTGGAAAAAAACCATGACTTTTGAAAATAAACAAATTTATAAGTTTACAAACTGAGAAGTAACTTTTTCGATTGAACACATAGATAATTACTTTTAGAGATAAAAATACCTTCAAAAAAAGGGTTCAGTTAATTTTGTTTTGTTTGAAAACTTGAAATGCATGCAAATTTAAGCCATCTTACCCTAAGGAAGTCCTTCCACCCATGAAATACTCTGCTTCAGGTATCATGTTCTGCCTCTGAAAATATGCAAAAATAAGGTACCATAGAAATGAAAGCAAAACTTATGGACAAATGTGGACAACTATAAAGGCCTCAAACCTCAAAAAGTGATGCATATTCCATTGGTGAAAGTCTCTTTGCCAATGCTCCTGCTTTCATTGAATTACTTTTTATGTTGGGCAAACTCTGTAGTCTTCTTTCACAAAGTTTTGTAAGTGGCATAACAACAGAGGTTAGCTCACTGTTGTTGTGTTCTGTTTCCCAGGGTAGAATAAGGTATGGAATACTCCATTGTAAACCTCTAACTAATTCATAATATTCGACAGGTAAGCTAACTGGTAGAAATTTTGATAGTGCAAACACCTGAATGTGGCAAGCAGTTCTCTGCAGGAAACACATAACAGGAGAACTTTCAAGACGTAGAGTTTTGTATTCTGAACCATAAGCATGACAAAATTTTACATAAGACATACTATTAAATTTCTTGATGGATCTGAAATATGTGGTGGCAAAGGTTTTGAAAATGCTCCAAAAGAATAAAGGCCTGCAGTTGAAGCTGTAAGCAACCCAGCAGCTAAAGATGTCAAAGCAAAAGCAGCAGTGGTGATTGTACTCAACGCCACTGATGCCCTAGGAACTGAATCTGCAACGAGTATGCCACACTCATGGTCAGCCAATCATACTATAATGGCTGCCCACCTGATTATAAGAGGACAAACAAAACCAGATCTATCAAACATACACTGAAAGAACTATTGGTGTTAGTTTCCCTACTTTGTTCATCTTAAGTTTCATGAAGTACCAAGTCATGTTGAACAAGTCTCTGAGAGCAAGTTGACAGAAATTTTCTCCACGCAACATTCTGAACTTGAAAGATACATAAACAAAAAATAGCATATATATCAATTTATTCTGCAATCTACCCTAGCGAGAACAGCTTAGTAAGGTTGAAACTCCTTACAATGCATGACCTGCAGAAGATTTGATGCTAGATTCTTGTTTCCTGCTACATCCCCAGTTATACTTTCAGGAATCTCCACTCTCATGATGGATGCATCTGCATGTATGTCTATACTGTACAAGCTCCAGCTGATTATATTAAATCTATAAGAAATGTGAAAAAGTTAGAGCAAGGAGCAAGGCTTAAAATGCAGGAAAATTTTTGAAAGCTTCATTCAGGATCACTATTACTTGCCTTAGCAAATGCCCTCCTGAAACTGAAACAGCAGAAGCATTAAAGTCAAAAACTGGCTCCGAGAATTTTATCAAAACTGGCAAACGTTTGTCTTTGGTTCTTGCATTGGATGCAGTGGTTAATCTCACTGTTGGCCTTTGAGAATCTGTCAATTGGGTAATTGCAGATTATTATCTGATTCATCATTCCAACGTTGACTATAAGCAGAAAGAAATGACAGTCTCCAGCAGAAGAAGGTACAGGCATATTTAATATCTTTTGAAAAATTGCTAGTGTTGGAGCTGTTCAGATTTGATAAATCATTGCCTTCCAATTAATCTCTGACACCTTCAAGGGAATAAAAAATGTCTGATACTGTAAAATTTCTACATGCATACATCTACACAGAAAACTGTGCGTATGTGCACTACACGGACTGTTTTCATTTCCGAGCAAAAAAGTCACTGGCAGATGTGCATGAACACATGCACACACACGATCACAAACACACACATGCTTTAGTTAGCAGGGCTTTGTATTAGGAACTATAAGGACGCTAAGCCTAGGAAGAGATATTATCCATGTGATTGGAGAATTTTGGGCTGTCCATGGATCTCTGGATACTGCAAATTTAATTATTTCATGCAGTAGAAAAGAGAATTCAGGACAGTTAAATATTTGGTTGATGGAAAGAAATTGAGAAAATTTGCTCAAAGGAGCACCTATAAAAATGCTTTTTATTTTGGTATCAAATAATTGTGATAGTGAAGATTTCATATAGTTCTTATTCTATCAGGAAAGCACCCTTAACAGCATTTGACCTTTTACCCAAAGCACAGGAAATACCACACAAAAATGTGAAGGGCTCAGTTGGAGAAACCGAAGTCCCCTGTCGACTAACTATAGCATGTCTTTGCAGAGTTATGGTAACAACAGCAATGGCTGATATATTATTGACCTGCAGAGACAAGAAAACCCAAAAAGAAACAATAAGAACTTGCATGAATGTGTATGAAACTTGCTGCACTTAAAGAACATGCATGATACATGACAAGAACCAATTGCCTTGAATCCTGTATGACCATGCAACACCTCACAGCTGCCAATTTTGCATGGCTGTTAAGCTGAGCAAAGAACGGAGCAACTGGCCAGGTAGAACATGTGGATGCTGCATAATGGTTTTTTTTAGTACCGGGCGGTACGCGACTAAGCGTTGTCATCGGGCTCATCAATTATACCAAAGTTGTAAAAATCGGCAAGAGAATTATTTGTTGGACCAATAAGTTTCACATAAGAGCAATCTCTGACTAATGGCAGAACGACGCGTGCGAGAGAGAGAGAGAGAGAGAGAGAGAGAGAGAGAGAGAGAGAGAGAGATTCTTTCTGTGCAAGCCTAAGGACCATCTAGATGAAATAGTACGCTGGATATAAAACAATACCTATATAAATAACTAACAAACGAAGTTCTCAGAACTTCGGGATAAAATATTGAATATATATATCTGCTCGTGAAGTGCTGCTAAATTACTATCTACGATTTCAAAGAACTCACCTTAAAACGAAAACGACGGCCGCCATGGGATTTTCCCGAAATGGGGACGAGGACGCCGGTACTAATATGTAGAGCACTTAAAATTTCAGCAGATGAATTTAGAACAGGCGCAGAGAAATTCAAATAGATCTTCAAGTTGCTACTATTGTTGGAGACATCTACCATCCTCGTCTTTGCGTTCAATTGAAACAGCTTTGTAGTGACGTGTGCAGTCAAATTAGCATATACTTTTCTCCGGTCTGTCAAATCCCAACTATTAGTTAACCATAAGCGAATGATAGACAATTGTAAGGGTTTATTTATTGTTCATTAGTTTCTCCACTAGCACATAAGAGGACAACTAACCCTAATCATTTTGAGACTAAACGGTGTCCAATTTTTGTGAAATAGACAATTTACTGTATAGAAGATATAGAAGAAAACCAACATACTGCAACAACCTATATGCGCACCCAAGTTGCAAAAAATCTCAAACAAGACGTACTTACATTACCTATTGAAACAAAGATAGTCTGTGATCGAAGATGAAGCTTAAACATTTGAAAACATTGAAACATGAGCTTTTCTTTGATGAGTACAAACATTGCCTGTCATATACATGGTGCAGGTCAATATACGACGTACCAAAATGCAGATGATACGTTGAATTTGATGTTCTGAGGAACCTATTGCCAGCAACATCCGTGCAAAAACCTCTTCGCATTGCTAATATTACCCTTCCATATTGAACATTTGGGTAAAAACTCACAAGAATTGAGAACTTCGTATCTGTCTGGAGAACCTCAAGTGTGGTCGGTATAACTTGTGCAGGACCATAAACTAGAAGCTGTTAAATGAATGAAACTGAAAATTAGAAAATATCATAACTAACCTGAAGGCTGAAGTAAATCTATATAACAATGGGGGCGAGTAAATATATATTCAGCGGTTTTTCCTATAATACGTTGGTAGATTAGTTAACAACCTTATTGGGGAACGTATGCAAAAATGGCAAAAGTTGATGATGCTCAATTCAGTGGACCAGCTATACATGGTGAAATGGAAAATGTTTACATTCTTTTACTAGCCAGAAACGCCACTAATTCCTAGATCTCAAAAGCTTTTTGCCTCATTGTCAAACGAGAGATGAAGATAGATCAGCTTTAAGGGCTACGGATGTGTTTCTGAGAATGGGTTCCAGTAATAAGGTACCTTCTAATCTTCAAGCATTTACTACTTCTGAAACTCTGTCAAAATATCTGTTGTACCATAAACGAGTAGCAACAGATTGAAACTTGAAACCATGGAGGTGTATATTCCCCTCACCGGGATCTATGGTCGATGCGAAAACGGAGAAGACTCCTTTGTTTTCACAGGGAACGTGATAATTCGAGAAAACAATAATTTCTAAATTTCACTGTTTATTGCACACACAGCATTTAACTAAAACTTACAGAGTTCAGCATTTGAAAAATTGGTCTTTTAAAGAATTAAACACCACGTAATGAACAAGATTCAAAAGAATCTGTTTGCGAAGATGCACCTTTTTGGAGGACCTACCAATTAATCTTCAAGAGTATATCGTGCTTAAGATTAAAGGAAAAAATCGAAAACAAACAGAGAAGTAGCCTACTCACGTCACAAGCATTAATCGAAGAGCAAGTAAATCCACCTCCTCCCAGGCATGGCTTATTGAAGGTGACCACGACTGGTAAATTTAATGCACTAGTAAAGGAGGTTGAAGCTGAAATTGATGCAGTAGGGTGAACCGTATCTGCAGACAGAAAGTGATTATCATCAGGAAAGGAAGGCCAAAAACATTAACAAAATAATCTGGTTCACAGTACCATGAAAACATTGTTTGGTCACGTAACTGCAACAACATGACAACCATGTTGAACCAACATATAAAAGGCATCCAACTAAACCACATTAGAAACTTGGACAAAGCATGTCAGACTTTGGAAAATAGTCTGCCTTGATCTTAAAGCCTGTTGTTCCAGGTGAAAGAAAAAAACCCGTCCCTTTGCATAGTACAATCGGGTGCCAGACTTGATGATTTAAATGACTCAAATTAGTTCGAGTCTTAAGGCGTATTCAACTTGAGCAAAATTATGGAAAAATTCTTCACATATGCAATCTTGCTGACATAACCTTATCTTCTTCTTCTTCTTTGTTGGTAGTAACAACCGACTAAACTAGTTCTAGTCATTCATGATCTAGTCATAAAGTCTCCAGGCCAAGTCTGGGCTGGAGCAGATTCGAGGGCGACTAGATAAATGAAATGGATACTAGTGAACAAATCATTCCTCATATGGACGTTTAGGAAGCTGTAAAGATATGAAAAACAATTACAGAAGTTCATGCAAGAACTGATTCAACCAGAAATATGAGAGTAGCTGCTTCACCAACACTCCATGTGTAGCTTGAACAGGAGCCTTGCTCCGATCTATTGATGCAGATCTCAAATTTATGCTCTCCATGTCCCAAATTAGAATAAGAGACAATCTTCTCTTTGCAGTCTGTAGTACTTTGATCATCAATCTGAGAAGGTTTCACACATTTAAAGTCAGCCAAGGCAAGTTATAAAATTTTAAATGCCTGCAGCATCAAACTGACAGCACAATATTTACCATTTGAAGTCGCATATATTTTTGGAAGGGGAAGACTGAACAGGGGATAGCATTAATGAAAACGAAATAAGACATGCATCATGAATTCTTTAGTCTGACCTATTAAGTCAACTTTAAAGTTCAAACACATAACAAATCAGCAAGTAGCTGCTAACTTTACACTTCAATATGGATGTATTCACATTTGCAATTAAAGCTAGAGAAAGAAAACCAGGAAGGGTCAAGAGCAAGACATTTTTTCCATGCTTTTTCACATGGGGCGCTTTTTTCCCTGAAAGTAGGTCAATGTAATTTCACAAGAGACGGAACTTGGATATAATGATAAAAGATTGAGCTTTTACTAGCTTCAACATTCATTAAATCATGAGAATGAAGCAACTACATATAAAGGAGGAAGCATTTCGTTAAGAAAAAGCAGACACCTGCTGTACTTCAAACAGCGGTTTGGTTATATATGGCATATGAAATTTTCTAACAGAAAAGTTTTACTACCTTGCATTTGATGCTACAATTGGCGCAAGACCCTGCACCATTCCCCCATGAAACATCAAAAGCAAATGTAGCTGAAGTTGAAGAAGTTAGGGCCGAAGGAGCCTTCTGAAATGTAACCAGTATATCCGAACTGCTTCCATGGCAACCTGTACAAAAGTACAAGCAAACAAGAATCGACAAGACTCTGCTCGAATCCATACGTGAGCGTCAGACCTCAGGTCACTGATAAAGAGAAGAAGAAGAAGACATGGAGTTAGGAGAATGAAGAAACCTAAGACTATTTACAGTAAAAGAAACTACAGCGACAAAAAAATGAAAGTAACATTGGCGAAGAAATGCAACTGCTTAGAGTATTGCACAGAAATTAGATGGAACAAAAGACACCCACCAAAAAAAAATGAAGCATGCCGCCTACCAATGTTTAGATTTGATGAGACAAGCAGAGCAGAAGCATGGCGTTTTATAGAGGAAAAGAAGCTTGTGTTTTAGCAAACAAAATCGTCAGTGAATTGAATTTTGAAAACCAAGAACAGGATGAAGGGCAAGGACCAAGGACTATAAGGGGCATTAATATGAGGATGGTAGTAAGGATGTCAGTGTCATTAAAAAATGAGCTCTTGAGTAGCATGAAGGAAAGCCAGGGGTTTAGAAAGAAACGAGTAGCAGATGGGTAAGCAGGTTCGGTGCAGCACATGAGAAACTGTCAGTGAAGTCCCAGCATAGTGAAGTCCCAGCATTTAAAAGGGTGATAAATAAAGAAAGAAGATCGCGGTAAAGGAATCCAAGCTATACAGGAAATGCCAGTGGATGACGACGCCACACGGAGGCCGGAGGTACAATGGAAAGAGTTTCAATACCAACGTCATTAATTATCTGATCGAATCTCTCAAATTCTTAGACCAGAGACAACCCCAGCACGTGGAAGATCTACTTCTTGTCACAAGGCTCATTCTGAGTCCGCATCATAGTAAGTATTTGGTTGTTGTTCAGGAAGTCTAAATGGATCCGATGATCTAAGTTGCGGTATAAATGCATAGGAAGCATGTTGAGAACATGTACCTTACAATAAAAGTGCATTCCCGTTGGCAAGCCAATTGATGCGCAGACAGTCCGTTTGAATGTTAACAGTTGCAACCATAAATTTTTACCGGCTCTGGTGAAGAATTTTCTTCCCAATATATAATTTCTCCAATCTGATTCTAAACAGATCTTGTAATCAGAATCAGAATAACCACAAAACAAACGAAATGTTTTGCTGATATGGTGGGGTTGCAAATGTGCCAAATCTATAATAGAGGTTTAGAAGTTTTGGTTTTACCCTGCATAACGCAAAAACTATGTTAGTTTCCCAGTTTTTTAAACAAAATGTTAAAATAAATTTGATAGGAGGGTGGGTTTTACAATGCAAAGTTGAATCGTGTAGTTGTCCAACCACCTGGTACCGACGCAACTCTGGACTTTGGAGGCGAGGGAAAGGGACAGAGCTTTGGGTCTCATTTGGTAGGTGAATTAACCTCATGTTCACCCAAAAATAAGTTTGATTCTAAAACGAAGTTTGGAACATAATTTTACACTCACTTCTCTTTTAGTATTGGTTGCTATGGAGGTCCTTCCAATTTATGCCACTAAATGCATCCATGATGTTATACTCTCCAAACTAGCCAGCTATAGAAGAGACTAATTATTGTTATAAAAAATTCAGTAGAACTATTTATTGCCAAAACTATGAATGAAAGTGTACTAGCATGATGTTAATATGTTAATAATTGATGGAACATGTACCAGAAACTGCATGCATCAGGGCATTAATGGGTCATTCTCGCACTTCAATGACCCAACGACCAAGAAGAAAAATAAAGGCTACCCAACAACAGGAAAAAGGAAATGGAAAGCTCTTAAAGTTTTCTAGTTCAGGACTATGCCCTAATTTCTAAGACATGTGGAGACATTATGGAAGTGAAGGGACCTGGCTAAAGCTATCATGTAATGCAACTTGAAGGAGGGTTGGTGACATTTAGATATGTCGCACCTACCCACCTTTCAAATCAAGATCCTTGTTCTTGTAGTTAATGTGGCTGCACATGTTGACAAACAATCTTGGTATTCTAAGAGCATATATGATCAAACCATCAATAGTGACGAATTAATGATAGTTTCATATGGGAAACTTGCAGGTTCTTAATGCATTTAATTAATTCATTGGATCTCCCTACCTTTAAAATTGAAGTCTCAAAAAACTAAATTTCCATAATGAGTTAGCCGCAATAGTGGAGGCTATGTGTAGGCTGATGTGGGCAATTACCCGCACCAGCTTTTATATATATATATATATATATATATATATATATATATATATATATATATATATATATATATATAGTGTTTGAACTTTAAATTATTAGTGCACTCTGACCAGAAATTTCTAGCTCCACCACTGGTTAGCAGCTAAAAAGCCCAACCTAGTTTACGGCTAATAGCTGACTGCTGCATGAGAGTAACTTGTCATAATCTCAGTCTAAGTAATTTGGAACTATGTGTTTTTTGATGGGAAATGACTAACAAACTGATCTTCAGTTCATAGCAGCCTACGTGTTATTTGGTAGAAAGAGAACCTTATATTTTTCTGTTGTTGGAATTATTTTTTCTTCTGACATTTGTGGTACAAAATCTGAGGACTATTAAAGGTTAAGCTATGTATGAAAGGATAAACTAAATTGTGTATATGAAATTTTAAGATAGCTGCTAGAAAGATGGGTAATGTTTTCTAGACTTACTTGGTGATCCATCAGATCGTAATTAATTCAGGAGATATAAACTGCATACCAAAAAGCTGAACTCGGGTCTGAATTCATCAGAATGTGGGCTGTCTCAGACTTGATAAAGATCGTTTTGAAATTGAATGGAAGCTTAATATGAGCAACCTAATGAATGCGCAAGTGCGCACTTTCTATTTGAGAATTTCTCAATAAATGGTTGGTAAGATTTTCATTTGACTAGCCAAAATTGTGTTTGTTTCTATAGGTCCATACATGCTGTAACAACTGGACTGGCGATCTCATCTTGCCTCTTAACGGCTTCAGTTTTAACAAGAGTAAGAACCAAGACAACTAGTCATTTAACAACTTCTTTTTATAAGTCCTGAAAGATTTCTAACAACCTTAGATATGAGACTAATTTTTTTAACGAGGTATTACAATCGATCCCCTTAAGACACACACATCTATGTGTGGGGCTTCTGGTTCGAGTGTTGAAATAACTCTAATGCAATTGTGACAGTCCAATTGATAGTCTCAACCTGCCTCCTGACAGCTTCTATTATAGCTCAAAAGGGTTAAAAATCAGGACAACCAATCATTTTAACAAAACTCTTTGAAAGGTCTGCTAAGATTTTTAACAATGGTAGTAATTACACAGGCCTACTTATCTAGCCTGATCGGTCATCGAGAAACTACATGTTATAAGCTACTAAAACTAGGATAGTCTTGGACAGTAGGAAATAATGACTGGAAAATCAGGAAAACGACCGAAAATTGGTCAATGGCTCCCTTGTACCTGTAGTTGAGGAAACTTAGACACAACGAAAGCGAATTTCTTGGAAATCTTAAACAAACTGAATTTTCTGAAATCCCTAGCTGCATCCTAGGCACCTTGCACATAAAACAGAGAATTGACTATTATTTCATGTTGGCGGCAAGTGGGCAACATGACAAATTTAGCTTCCGTGTGAATGACAAACATAGCAGGCTCCACGATACTGACGTTAATCTTCAGAGCAGATTTTGGTCCAAAATTACTATAATTTTCTACACGGAGAGATCGTAAGAGTCCAAATGTGAGAAAGGAGTCAAGAATAGTTTTATACTGAGCATTTTCCAAAAAATCTTGAGTCTATGTCATGCAACTCAATATCTAAATTAGTTAAAATTTTGCTTCCAGCATCCGTTAACTCAAGCCAATTATTTGAGTCAAGTTGGTGCCATAACCAAGTTCAATACTTGCACCTAAGAAACAACACATGCAAATGTGTGGACTTGATAACAGTCTTGTGTCAAAGATTTTTGGTTGTTGTGACAGTTAAAGGAAAAAAGGGCAAAGTTAAATATGTTTTTCATACAACTAAGAGTTGTGCTTGTTTTTGTACAAGTTTCATTTTTAAAATTTTCAATTCAATTATATATGACGGAAATAACTGAGGTCTTGGGTCCAAATTTGTGAACATGGAAGCTGCAAATTACAATATTCAAGTTCTAGTCATTGATTATTTACCTTCACTCAGTAGAGGACGTCTGCGTTGGCCTTGTGGCAAAAAATACACGTTGTGAGTGTTAAGTTCACCTAACTTTTACACCTTGGACATCTCATTCTAAACAAGAACAACTATTGGCTGGACCATCAAACAAAGAAAAGCTAAAAGATGAATACCAGCTCGGAGACTGTTTTTCTCTACATTAGTTAGAATAGTCTGCCTAACCTCAGCTGTCTATAAAGAAAGAATTGATGTTTCACTGGCCCTAGAAAACGTCAGTAAACTTGTGGTGATAATGCATAGTCTCAACTTATTACTTATGGGCTTTAGCCGTCAACAAACAGCAACTCTTATGAGTTACCATCCTTTAATTTGCAGAAGCTCAAGTGGAAACAAGTCTTGTAGATGAGTGTAGTACAGACACAGGGTTTTTTGTTGCTGAAGGTGCTGTCTTTAGTCTTGTATTCTGAATGCAATTTCCAGGTTCATAAGTTGGACTCAGCATACCGTTGTAAAACTATGCCAACAGTGACAACCTCAAGTAGTATATATGAAACTCTCAACTTTCTTCTATATGGTCTTACCCTGTCTAGGTGAATGATGCTCATGTTGGCCCCTCTGCATAAATTTTTAATCTGACAAGTATGAGTTAAAAATTGCAAAGATGATATCTTTTATCATTTGCGATTACCTTTCTGCTATTATATAGGGTTTAACAAAAAAACAGTACTGAAAGAATTTAACACAATGTTCTTACCAAATTCATCTTAGATTTTGGTTAAATTGTTGAGCCAACCTGAAGATTATGCTAGACAACTTTATATATGAGGTTTCCAGAAAAACCATCATTCTAGATATCGATTTCGCGACCTCAGCATTTTTTCTAAACGATTGGTCATCTCACATTATTTTTATCAGCCCATATTTGGGAGGAGCTGTTCGGAGCCCCTTCTCATTCCGTTTTGTCAGGCCTCTGATACACAACGGCAATCTTGATAAAGATCACAAAGTGGAGAGCTCTTGGATAATACGAAGATTGGCTGGACATGGCAGCAGCCAGCTACCGTGAAGAGTTTGCAAATAAAGAATACGATTGGGTCGATCAGGGGAGTAAGAAGTTTCTCTTTTTTCCACCAAAGAATGAAACTTTTTGCACGCCTGTTTTACACTTTTAATAGAAATTGTAGCACAGAAGAGTGGGCTGACCCACACCTGGGACTGCTACCCAGAAGACCTCGTCTTTTTCTCTTTTCAAAATGGTGACAATCTTGGTGGGGAGTGATGAGATGAGCTCTGCAAATTATGAAGAATCACGAAACAGGGATCTCAATAAGTGATTTCAGCAGTTAGTGGCTAATGGTGTGCACGCGGATGAGAAAAATAGGAGGCTAGTAATCAATGCGTGATCTGTCCTGACCTCTATCATTCATGATAAGCTCTCCATTATTGAAGTTCTGTGGAGCATGAGAAACAGGTCGATGCATCTTGTGGCTCGGCCTGGCGGGAAAAGGTCATCCAAGCACATGACATGGGCTGAGGGAACTGGGGCTTCAAGAAGAAGCCGTATGGGCTTTGTTAACTAAGGGCAGGCTTTTACTGTACAGTCAGATGCTTGAAGCATTTGGATTCTAGGAATAAGTTAAACAATGCAAATCTGAATATGTATGAGGTAATTTATTTGAAAATGATACACGAGATTCATCTTGCAGTTACAGAACTCCAAATTCTACTGTTATCAGCTAAAAAACTATATCTTATGAGGTAGTTCGAGACTGGTTCATTTAACTTGAATGTCGACGGCATGAGCTTGGAGCTACATTCAGCTCCCTATCAGAATGAGTGAAGCACGAAAACCCTCCGGAACCGGCAGGATTGTCTCTTTTAGCTTCCAGCTTTTATGCCTAAGGCTCAATGAAGTAGCCAAGTAGGTTAATTTTAACTTTACGGTTACGCATGGACTTTTAATTCTCTTGGTTAACTTGATGTCATCATCATGAGAAGTACAGTTGAGTAAGGAGTTCAAATCCCAAGCCTGCGGCCTCTGCATCACTTTATCTGCAAAAGGCAGACAAATTCATGGCCACACAAGAAAGTTTTGATAAAGAAGCACTTCGGTTTGCTGCTTTACTCCGAAATTCATGGCAGACTGCCCTTTCTTTTGCTTGTCTTTACCCTTGTCCAGTGTCTGTTCAAAAAGGAAGGCTATATGAAAGACCACATTATTGCCCAGCAACATCAAGGAAAGTTCAATTCATCAGACTTTCTGCACGATTTATTGATCCCCCGTTATGCCACCTTTATGGGTAATAATGCATCTGAACATGGCACGACAGGTGCTTGGGTGCCCACATCCAGAAAAGCAGACAGACATAACAGGGGAGGGACAATTTCTTCTTCCCTCTACCAAGGAAAGAGTCTCACTGCCGATCAAGCACAAAGCAGAACTAATGGCTTATGAGTTCTGCCATAACTTTTTCCATCTGATTGATTTCAATTCTTGGTTTTGTAATGTGCTTCAATTAGGAGCCAGAGCAATTCTTGCTTCTTTCTAGCAGTAATAGACAGCATAGCCTGGAGGCTAGCTTTTGAAAAGTGATGAGAACTGTAAAAATCTTTTCAGAAGTTTAATGTCTCTGGTGCATACTTTTCCCAGTGTTTCCTCCTTCACCTTTTTCTGGCACGCAAATCATGCAGGAAACACAGACCCCACAATGATCATGGAGGTCAACCAGAAAAGATCATGACGGGCGACTTGCAGAAAAATAAAGCAAAGTCCTTTCAATTGTAATACAGCCTAGAGGCACCCCATGTCTAAGATGACACTCGGTGCGTCAGCCTTTTTGACCCATGAGCAAGAGAACAAACGAATCATATATATCGACATAATTTTTAGACTCCTACCTAAAAAGTTAGGTAAATTTAACTGAAGCTGAATACTAGAGTTGATAGGAAGAAAGCAAAAGTTGTTTACCTTTCAATGCTTGAGGAAAGGTATTAATCTTTAGATGGGTCTGAGTTGTCTAGCTCAGGTGTAAGGAATCCAGTAAATGGAACTGGATTTGAATGCTAACCGAACTCGGACTCAGCATGAAATTTAGGTGACTGCATTTGAAACCGAATCCAAGATCCAACGAGGACCCGACTTGATTGCGCATACATGCTCAACTTCGTATCGGCCAGATCTGGATTTGGATTAGAAATTAAAATCCAAGTCACGGTCAGGGCCTGAATCTGATTAAGGGAAGTATGGTTCAGATTGGACCTCGTAAACAGTGGATCAAAACTGGTTGGAACCATTGAATCCATACTCAAAAGGTGCACGCATGTCATGGCCTCTTGTGGTTATTCCTTGGTGTAAAACTCCTCAATACTCCTCTCTTGCTATTACTATTAGTAGAAAAGTTTCTCCACTACTTGGGACTCATCGCAAATGATCCAGAACTGGAGTATTAAACAATAGATCTCTTTTAGTTTGAGGACTTGAGTGAACCCAACTTAGCTAGGTGTATGGATCAATTATTGGTAAGAAAAATGAAAATCTTTTGCAGCTGCATCTAAAGGGTGCTCCAGTAAAGATTGGTCGCTGATGAGAATAGCTGGATCTCATTTGAAACCTTGAAGATCTCTCACTTGAATGTGCCAACGTGCAGGTCTAACAGACGTTTGCTGGAACAAAGACAACGTTTCAAAATGGGATCTGAAAAGCAGGCCAAGGCACTTGATTACATGTTCTTTGGCCTTAACTGCAAGTGAGATGTGATTGGATTGCATAGTTTGACAAAGACGCTGCTGAGTGCTGAAGATAAGGTTCAGTTCTGACTGTTGGCCCACCAATATGTATGCCCCCAAAGTTGCGAGCCAGATCTGGGCGGGAGAGCATCTCATATTAATAGGAAACTCAGACCTCATTTTTTAAAGTTCTCTTCTCGCATCTGCTTCATTTCCCGCATTCTAATGCTTCCTTGCCCACCACCAACTACTGATAATATAAACCTTTGAAGCATTTACTTCCTTAGTTCCCCATTTTCGCTTCCCACATTAGTTTTTGTGATTCCAATTAACATAGCTGGTTAAGTTGGTGGTGGGCAGGTAGAAGATCTGTCATCAGTTCTATTCCTATGAGCATTAGGCCTGCTCAACCATCCCCATCCCACCTCCTCTCTCTCTCTCTCTCTCTCTCTTGCACGATGTTTTTTGACTGTTAGACCAACGTGGTACGCTTGTTTTCACTTACACAACCACCAATACCATATGGACCTCAGATTGGTTGCGCTGAAAGTCCCCATTTTCAAGTGCCATCTGACTGATATTCCCTTGTAAAAGAAGCTAAAACAGATTTTGCGTTGCTTAAGTGCTTAACACCAATCTCCCTAAATGATCCACTTGGCTACAGCTGACATTAGAAGAAGGTTAAGGATTCACCTCTTATCAGGGATGCAACAACATGAACCGCTGATGGAGAATCTCAGATATCTATCACGAGACATAGATTGCTCTGTGGGTGTTTGGCAACAAGAACACTAATATGGTGTTTCTATAAGTCTCTACAAAAAAATTGGGCAGAATCAAACACTACGTTATAGTATTTCATTATAGTATTTCATAGACATACCTTAATGTTTGAGACACATTCATGAAACACTGTGTTTGCTAAACTAATGTTTGAAACAGATTCATGAAACACCGTGCTACTGATACTGTTACGAAATAGACCTACCTTAATGTTTGAGACACATTCATTAAACACTGTGTTGCTAAACTAATGTTTGAGACAGAAACACCGTTCTACCGATACTGTTACGAAGTACTGCCTTAGGTTTCCCTTCCATTGTAATGGTCAAGACCTGCAACGGAAAATTTCATCACTCGTAACCCTCGAAAATTTGATCCCTCAAATCCACAATAATCCATTGAATATGCGCTCATCGTGGCACTCGGGATTAACCTACCATGTTTCCGAAAATGGGACTCGATGACCTGATTCTTTAATCGCAAAACAGAAATTGCATTCTACCATTTCAAAAACTATTTTCACCAGTGCTATTAAAACCATCAGAATTATTAAAACTCAAAAGTTATTGGCCGTACACGTAAATTTCTGACCGCATGTCCACAATGTTTCCAAAGACAACAGAAAATGTGTCCCCATGAAAAAATAGTGGAGCAAATCCTAGCCCCAAGCACAATTTAAAATCTTTAGCATGATCAAAAGGTTAGTTTTTGTATCTGGAGATGAATCGTTTCTAGTCAACCATAGTCATAGGTTACAATTATTTCAGATACCAGACAAGATAAATACAAAACTGTAATTTTCAAAAGAGCAGGAATGGGAAGTAGACACTTAGATATAAACTAATCGAAATGACAGCGAGGGTAAAAAAATGTGCAGGCATAAACCGAATCCACAAAGATTAGAGCCCAAACTTCTTCAATACCAAATAACTGAGCCCAGAAGCAAAACAAAGATTAGAGTCAACTGAACCAAATATCCACAAAACTTATTGGAAGTATGCCTTCGGCAGCAAAAGAGACACATCATTCTGTGCCTAGATTGCGGAAATAAATCATACACTTGACATTATATCCCAAAACTGGAAAGGCTTGAGGCCTATGCTGCTGCTGAATTTAACCTTGGTTGCATTTTGAGGTACCAAAAATGACTACCGTATCCTTGACTGAAGATTAGATGCAACTGCATCAATGAATTCTTCCGTGCTCAAATACAAGTCCCTCGATACCCTGCATATAGTGGTATCAGATAATCAGGAAGACCTGGTAAGGAACAAGGACGTATAGGAAAGGAATACCGACTTAGGGCCATGAATTAGTATGGCAAGATCCTTTGTCATCTTTCCAGATTCTACTGTGTCAACGCATGCTGCTTCCAGCTTGTGGACAAAGTCCAACAGCTTGCCATCCTCATCGAGCTTTGCCCTGCCAGAAGTTTTGACAGTCAGATGAAAAGCCCAGTGGGACTAAGATTTTCAGCTTTATAAATCTGGGAAAATTCTAATAAGACACGGCATTTTTTGGGAGTAAGCACACCAGAACAATGCAGCCTCATTGATGCAAAATCATTCTACAAGATGAGTTTGGATGCCCTTAAAAATCATGAATACATATTCTAAGTTTTCCCAGAGTGCAAACACATGAAAGTGATGCAAACTGGAACCGGAAGCTGAACACAAGACGCTCAAGAACCTAAAAGGACTGTTTGGACTAGTTTGAACTAGTCGGTCAGACTCAGTCCAATTGACTATAAATAAATAAATGCATATAGCTATACTATATATATATATATATATATATATATATATATATATAGTATTCATACAGAAATAAATATAGACACATATTTTTCAATACAAAGAATGCACATAGAAATTATAAGTCGGCTGACTAATTGAACTACTCTGACCATCTGGTCGCCAGTTTGCAACATAGGTTAGTCAATATTCAACCAAATCAACTAATCAGACTAGTTGGAACTTTGACAAGTAAGCTGAAGAGATGAGACAGAAAAACATCTAGGCATAATTGCCAAATAGGAAAAACCAGGGGAAAACAGGAGTGAATTGATGAGAAAGCAAAAAGAAAGGAAGAAAGAAACCCATGGTATTGACATTAAAAGATAGCTTGACTTTGAAGTTTAGAGTTTAACTTTTTACCATTTAATTCATTTTTAGATTAAAATTTCTATTTTGAACATTCAAAAAACTTTTTTCTTGGATGTTTTTTTTTTCTTTTTCCTTTCAATCCTTCACTTGCTTTAATCACTGGACCACCATTAGTTTATATTAATAACCATTATTATGTTCCTCCGGAACCACCATTACTAGAAGTATTAAAATGATGGCTAATCTCTTCACTAGAATAAGAGACAGACCTGTGCTCAAGTCCGCGGGTCCAAGCAAATATGGAGGCAATGCTGTTTGTACTAGTTTCATGCCCCTTCTGGTGCTGACGATAATGTCGGGTCACTGTCCCATGAGCAGCCTCAGCCTCCAACGTCTTCCCATCAGAAGATAGCTGTGTCAAATGTGGAGGAGAAAACCAAGAAAATTTGAATAACATCTTTTCACGCTCAGAAAGTGAAGAAAATTGAAGATGAATGTGAAATTATTTACCAACACTGATGTCATTAGGCCCAGAGAGCCAAAACCTGCATTTCGTGAAATCACTTACGCTGTTAATGAGCTGAAGTTTATAGTGCAATAACATTAACAGGGTCAGTATGTATCAATTTCCAAAAAAAATAAAGGGTGGTGGTGGTGCCTGTAGCAAGGGTCAACAAATTTGAGATGTTGCAATGATCTTTAGGCCTTAAGTCCTATGGCAACAAATATAGCATCATGGAACTAACAAAAAGAAGACGCATGAATGAATAAAACGTTACCATCTGCAGCCAATGTTAAAAATTGTGATGCATTTTTAACAAGATTCAGAAAGCATAATACATTTAAATCTAAGATTTTCTCAAATTGGATTACATAAGGATACTCATACATGTAAGTATGACATAGCATAGGGCCATACAACTACCATGACATAACTGCAATATTACAGTGGCTGGGTGTTCTGACACAACCAGAGTATGTAGTAAATTGGATATGGCAGCAAAGGGAGATTTTGAGCATGAACAAGGAACTCACGTTCATGTTGTGTCAAATCAACTGAAGGTACCCCAAATTACCAACCTTACCCTACAGATATTTGCAATGCATCTGTGAAAAGCTATATCATATCCTTTCACTTGTTTGTGATGCCAACTCTCTTTTGTTGCAATAAGACTGGTAATGTCAGGATACACCAGTTTTTATGTATGAGACGAGTAACTAATTAAGGGAATATTGAGTAATAACAAGCCCGCAATCAGCTTGCTTGCTTCTACAATTGAGACTTGAAATGCAGCTAACAGTAACTAATTTCAGGAAGAACATTAAACATTAAAGGAGCAGAAAGCCAGCACCTTGGGCAAGAAAGTCACTCTGAACATCACCGTCATAATTTTTGCATGCCCAAACATAACCTCCATCACTTTTTAAGGCATATGCAACCATGTCATCAATTAACCGATGCTCATACCTGAATGACAAGGGACTTCTTCCTACTTTAGAATCATTCATCACAAACATTTTCATGCTTTAGATGCATCATGCAAGCTGACTTACCATATTGATACTTTCTCAAACTTCTCTTTCCATTTTTCTTCATATACCTCCTGAAAGATATCTTTGAACCTGTATAGACCAATCACAATAAAAGATGCTGAAGCTGCTAAAACATGGAACAGTTTCATCAGAAAAGTGGAAAATATATCCTAACACATATATCAACCACGCCAGCATTTACTTCATCAAATAGTATTTGGCATGCAAAAGTCAAGATAATTAAAACCTAGACTACCTGCCATCATATTTTTTTAGGATTGTATTTTTCGTGCTCAAGTAAAGGGGCCATTTCTTTCCAAATGCCATTGACATTGATGACTCAGCAAAAGCTCGAATAGACTGAAAATTGAAGGAAAACAAATATGTGATAAAGTTAACTCCTGAATGATTATGCAGAAAAATAAATGGCAAAGAGTACCTCATCAACGTTGTACATGGCCATCGCGATCCCATCACCTTTGAAGTTGAAAACATCAAGCTCCACTGGTGAATTGTCATTTTCAGGGACTACATAGACCATCACAGGGAGATAGAAACAATAGTGAGAGGGTATGTTTAATAAGATCCAGAACAATCTGATTCTCGGTTTCAAAGGTTCTATATAACCAACACCAAATATGCAAGCCCTTACCAAAGACCATTTTCAGCTTTCCTGGACCTTTAATGACCATATCAGTTGCACGATATTGATCCCCAAAAGCATGCCTACCAATGCAAATAGGCTTCTTCCAACCTACAGTCAGCTGGAAAACATGAAAACAGACAGTTTGAAAAATCATTTTTAACAATATCAAGAGTGGAACTAGGTTAATTACCAGGTATAAGTCTGGGAATGTTTTTGCACAGAATAGGTTCCCGAAACACAGTCCCTAAAGCAAGATAGTGCACGATCTTGTCTTAGTAAGTCTTATTAAAGAATTCCAATCAACGAAAGCTTGTAAAAAAGACAGGTAAGTTCCATTACCCAATTACACAGATTACTTTATACAGGTTGATAATATTTAATATAAATGCTGCATATTTTAAGCAATTATACAGGTCGCTCTATACAGGTTGATAGTACTTGATATGGATACGCTAACTAAACATAGCAATACTACATTCCATGAGTCCATATGTGTTTTTACAGGTGCCTCTAGACAGGTTAATAATAATATAAATGACACTAGTTGCACCCAGAACCTCATAAATGGTGCTCCTTGGGGCTATCATTTGATGCAAGGGCTTGTCAAGCACCAAATGCACACACTAATTCATTCATATTACAAAGCATTGATCAACATTTAAGCACACATTTTACTTAAAGCAGACAAAAAACTGACAAAATGTGCACAGAGAATACTTTTAAAGGAGGACATACAACACTTGATGGCGTCCATCACAAAGGACCCTGTAGCCATCAATCATAACTCCAAACTTAATTCCCATTCCAAATGAGGTAGACATATTTGACTCACCCCAAATGTAATTAGATCAACCAACCAACAAGAGGCTCTGAAAAGCATGTACAATTTGAATTAAAAAGTGTCAAAAGAAAATTCAATAAAAGCAGTTACATGCCATTTAATATGTTCCTAATCGTTCCGTTAGGACTCCTCCACATTGACTTCAGCCCAAATTCCTTGACTCTAGCTTCATCTGCAATTTTTTTATAGCAAAACATAACATATGTAAGCATTTACTGAACATTGATCAAGACTGCAAAATCTTGGTACTTGAATCATGAATATGCTTCTCTATCTAGTTCCAGTGTTCCAAACATGATAAACGGAAAATCATTGAAAGCTAGAAAAAAAAAATAAACAAAGTTGAAACACAAACAAGGAATATCTTGCTCACCTGGAGTAATTGTAGCACATTTCACAGCCACATTATACCTACAAATGAGCTAGATGGCATGACTATATTTTCAATAGAAACTAGCCATTAGGAAAACTAAGATCAACCAAAAAGAAGAAATATGATTGGTAATTTTTCTGAAATCTTGAAAATTTAGGCATGTGTGCCGCCAATATTTAGAAACCCCCTCCCCCTCCAAGGGGAATTATTCAAGAACAAGAAAATAGCGATCTTGCAAACAATTTATCTCCAAGCTAAATAAAGTAAAACAAAGGCACAAAATGCAAATAATTTCTTAACCCTTTAAGCCATTATCTTCAAGATCAAAAAAGAGATGGCTAACCGATCCTTTGTAGTTAAAATCCTGACCAGTCCAATCCTGAGTCAGTTTGTCAACCAACCTTTTTGCTGTCTAACCAGTGACTTGTTAGTCAACTAGTCAACCTAGTCGTTGATCAGCCAACTAGTCACTGACTTTGTGCGCCAACTTGACTGTCACTGACCAACTAGACCTTTTATTGTCTTGAATGACTTGCATCCAACTTCTGATTTTCACAACTTAGAACCAAAGTAGGAAGTTCATTAACAATAGAAAAGGATCACTTACTTCAGTGTAGCTTCAGCACTTTCAATCGTAACTTTATCATCTGTAGCATCGCGGTTCAAAATTCCTAAATCATAATATTTAATATCCAAATCTAGATAGGGAAATACAAGCTGCACATACATAAAGAAAACAATCAAAGAGTTGAAAATAATTTGTCCAATAGAGCTAGCATAAGAAGTAAAGGCATACCAGTCAACAAATAAAAGATGAACTACTTCAAGAATAATAGTTAAGCATTTGAATTCAGTAAGAAATAAGAGGTCAAAGCTGTCGCTAGCAAGCTCCTTAGAATGCATAAATACTTAAAAGTGAGGACTCAGAACTGAAATAGGAGAACTTCAAGCGACTTAGACCCTCCTTATCAAATCTATTAGACGAGCATTTATCTTTCATCCCTAATGCAACAGATAAGCATTTCTATTTCACCCGTAATACAAATTAACTATAGGATCCACTGTTCATTCTCGAGCAACAGGCTTCTAGCAGCAAACAAAAAAAGTAGATACTGCAACTTCGCTAAGAAGCATATTTTCATAACTCCTAATCAACTAGAAGTCCTCCCATCAATTAGAGAAACGATAACCCAAAAACATTGGTAGTTCCGATAAAACACGCATGTTCCAAGCAAATGCATATAAAGTGACACACAATTCTTAGAAACGAAACGACCCCAAGCAGATTTATTATCCTCCCACGCTTACTTCCATACTGCTCAAAATAAATAAAGAACTGTCAAAGCTTCTTCGAATTCGTCAATGCAATGTAAGCATATGAAAAATTTAAAGAAGAAGAAGCAGACCAGGAAAAAAAAAATCTCAAAGCCGCCCTGGTGATCCAACTAGCAAGCGGTAACGGAAACGACATGGAAGAAAACCAAAGACAAACTTAACCAACCTTGTCCTTAATCATTCTCCAGATAATTCGCGTCATTTCATCCCCTAAATCCAAAAAAAAAAAGAACAGAAAATAAAACTCGAGCGCGGGCAAACAAATGACAACAAAAAACAGAGAAACAAAGAAAAAAATCATATCAGACGAGCGCAATGGAAGACTCACCGTCCATTTCGACGATGGGATTCCGAACTCTGATCTTCTCGATGGGAGACGTGGACGAAACGGAGAGGGCGCGCACGATGAGTCGCGACCGCGAGCTCGGAGTTGACAACCTGAGGGAGAACAAGCCATTGAAGGAAGAGGGCAGCAGGGAACCAGAGTTAGGGTTAGAGCGCGGGAGCAACAACGAAGAGGAGGAGAGTGCGGCCATGGCTCTCGCTGACGGTCGGAAAAACATTTCCTGCGTTTGGAGGGAAGAAAAGGATGGGGAGGAATCAGACTCGCGAAAGAAGCGGAAAAAGGGCCGAGAAGACGGTTGGATCTCATTTGGATTTCCGAAACTGAACCCGAATATGTTGGAGGATTCAGATACTTGAGAGATCTGCTCAACATGGCCAAATTCATTTTCCTTTTCTTCGTCTTGCTCATAAGAATCAAACTGATGAGAATCAAACTGACGATGGAACTTTTAAAATTGAAAAATTTAAAGACTTCAATCAACATGTACCATTGAATGCCGATTATTTGAATATAATCCGATGCCGAATTCAGATTAAAATGTATACAATCTAATAAAAATAATTCATAAAAACTTAGTAACAAGCTCGATGTCTGTTAGTACTAGTTATCTTATAATCCAAAGCAGGCATAACAGATCAGTTTTTGTTGAACATATGCTTGAATTCAGATCGAATCCAATCTATTTGTTTCCGATTTATGGGCAAAATAAAATGGTTCATTTTCCTTATAGGATCCACGATCAGAATAAACATTTGGAATTTGGATCCATTTGCACTCAAGGTGGTAGCAGAAGGTGAGTCCTCGAAGGCTCGACAAGTTCTCCAAGAGACACTATATCAGGAGAAAAGTAGACTCGCAAAAATTTTCTACTGTCAAATGAAAATTTGGCAGCCTAAGCAAATGTAATATGGATTTATGAGTTGGTCAATGTAAATCTATTTTTAATCTTAAATATGTAACTAAATTTAATTTTAAATAGCCAGCAAACAAAGTTTAAGGAGACATTTGGATGATATTCTCATCTAACCCAATTTTGTAAAACCTTGGTCAAGTTTTTTAAAAACCTTGTACTTTTGTTTAGTTGATGCATCCAAAACTTGGTTTTTGAATGACATGAGGAGGGACAGACTTTTTATAACAACCTGACCCATTCCTGAGCTCGGGCCCCTGGTTTGACGGATCCCAACCCGCCCCCTAGCAATTTCAGCTTCAGCCTCAAAAAAACTAGAAACCGAAACAATCATCTCATTAATGGCCTCCCTTTATAAGCTCTTGAAGATCTCTCACAATCTTCGATACCAGACTAAACTTCTGAGGTGTTATACTTTTCACCCCCTTTAACAAAACCAGAGTTTTGTTAAAACTGGGTTTTCCTCAAATCCAGTTTTGGTGGCAACCAAGCAATCTAAAAACCTAGTTATGAAATAAAAGCAAGTTTTCAAGTGTCATTCAACAACCCCCCCGTTAAGTATATTTCTTTGATATTCTTATTAACTAAAAGACCTTGCTAGAACCAAGGCGAGCATGATCCTAAACCCTCTTGAGAGCATTAGGATGACTGATCGGATTTGAATTAGATGTAATTAATTTTACCATACCTAGTTTATCAAAAATTGAAATATTTAGTTTTAATTGCGAATGAAGAAGAGTCTAATACCATATCTAAATCTAAATTTTAAATTTGAAGCTGGATCCTTCTTTTCAAATTAACAACTGATTCTGAATCCAACTGTTAAATGATTAACTGAATCTGAACCGCATTATTGCATTTTAAATATGAACGTACGCATATTGGATATAATATATCTATCTAAAACTAAGCCTAAGTTTGAATACGAACATGGGACCAATCAAATATTTATTTAAAACTGAATCCGAATTCAAATATGAATAAACGTCATTTTATATTTTCCTACACTTACCATACGAACCATGAATAAGGTGTTTGTGGGATCAGGGGCCAAGCTAGGAAATTTTTGAGACAGAATTATAGTTTCAGAATTTCAAGAGGGATTGAAATATAATTTTTCAAAATTTTTATATCAGATAAATACATTATTTTAAAATTTACATGTAGATTTTTTTAAAAACCTTTTTAGGGGGATCCAAGGCACCTGCCGGCCCACACTTGGCTCCGCCCATACATTGGATGACAATTGGTGATGATTCTGGCTATACCCTTATGTCTCTCGAAGATTCTGACTTATTCGAGATCTATCCATCTCGATGAATCTATGGTGTATCCTTCAACTTAGTTGTCTCATTTGCTATTACGCCCCTTTGAGGCATTAGGAGCCTTCAACTACATTAAAAAATGGCAAAACCTTTGCATTTGCAGCCCGACCCCGACATATATAGAAAGTTTACAATGGTATTTGTCATTAATAATGTCTGGGTTTGGATCTCACCTTGTGCTGCAATAATTTACGTAAGAAAATGACCCCTTGGCACAATTACACAAGTTGCTCAACTTTGATTTTGCACTATATTGTAAGTGTTTCTTAGAAAAAATGGAAGACAAATGTTGATCCAGAGACCAAAAAAAAAAAATGATTTAGTGTTGGTATGGGCAATTGCCTACACCAGCTCCACAAAATATCTTTATTTTTACATTCCTGCTTGACTATTAATTATATATATTGGTACCGCTCCGAGCATGGAAGTTTTAGATTAGTGCCCTCCAAGCCAAAATTTCTGGTTCCGTCACAATTTAGCTTATTTAAGTTTGAACCACTGTTTAGCTTAAAAAGCAAGCCTGATTTTGTGCTTCAATTATAAAAAGTACAGATTTTTTTAATTATAAAATCCGACTTAGACATAGAAAATTTGGATTAGTTAATGATTTAATTTGGCTTTATACCATGTATTGCTTTCGAAATTTCTTTCTCTCTACTTATATGTTATTATATTGGTTATTATTTCCATATATATTGATTTTTTTGTGTCTAGTCATCCGGTGATCTCCAATTGACTTGCTTCTTAACATTTATGTTACCACATCTACCATATATTTTCTCTTCTGTAGCCTTCTGAGTACATTCGGCACAATCACAAGCCTCGAACTTGATATATATATATAATAATTGTGTCGCCCCCTCATATCTCCCTTTCACCACCTTCTCGTTGTCACGTTTGCATCCTAAAATAAAGATCTACGTAATTTTTTTTTGTAACTTGCATAAAGTCACAAACAATCCCCGGGCTAAGAGACTTAGTCTCTCACCCATCCATATAAAACCTCAAGGTTTTTACCTCTCATAAGGATATTAATGGATTGGATTCAAGTGAGATATGCTCTTAATTGTATCAGGTTTTTTTTTTAATACTTACATATTCTGATTCGAACTTAGATTTGAAAATGAATAAAAAAATCGTATCTGAATCCAAATATGAAATCCAATTTCGTAATCTGGATCCGATCCGAATCTGAATCTAAATCAATTTGGATTTGAATACAAACAAAGAAAGTTATATCCAAATTGAAACCCAAAATCTGATTTCACAATTTGCATTCATATTTGAATCCGATTTTTGTGTTCATAGTTGAATTTTAGACCAATCCAGCTGATTTTCAATATGGAGTAGGAGCATTGGATATAGCATATTTATTTAAAACTAAATCTGATAAGATATTTATATATATATCTGAATTCGAATCTGAATCCGATCAGATGAAATCTGAATCTGATCTGACTTTTTAATCACAATGTTAATCTTTCTCTTCATATTCAACTTTTTGGAAAGATTGGGTCAAATATCTAATCCAAATCAAATATATTGGCATCCCTAACACCAGGTCATAGTATGTTTGGCAATAGCTCAACCAGATGCAAACAAGCCCCTTAGGGCCGCTAAGGGATTCAGATGACTTCCTAGAAGAATTTTTTGAAAAACCTGATGATATTTTGCATACAAAGTTCTTCCTCATGGTATATATTTTGAGCTGGAAACTGCTCAAACATTTCATGCATTCACAAATAACCAACCAACATTTGAAAATTTATAAATAACTGTGCAACCTTAAAACGATTATTTTGTTTACAACCGCACACACTTCGCTAAGTAAAAACATTAAAGAAATATTCAGAAAACAATTTTAGTTTTCAAAAGAATTTCACAAACCATAATTTTGAAGTCAATTTCCATAAAACTTCAGAACATCTTTGTGTCTCTCTCTCCCCCACCCCACATACATAAAAAAATCATAAAAAAGATTGTGTGTGTGTGTGTGTATATATATATAGCGATAGAGAGAGTAAAAAACTGCACTTTTATATATATATATATATATATATATATATAGAGAGAGAGAGAGAGAGAGAGAGAGAGAGAGAGAGAGAGTAATGAACTGCACTTAATGGGGAGTGTTGAAGTCCAGCTTTACTTCTTTATCTCCTCTAACAAGCAAGTTATTAATGTAAGGCAGTTCCATTTCAACGGCCAATAGAAAACACAAACGAAATTTACAACTCATACTTATCAGTTGGGCCAACGTCAATGTCGACTAGCTTCATATTCAAAGCTGAAGGCGAAGCTGAGACTTATACACATACATCTGCCTAACTTTGAAAAAATGTTGATGGTCCACTGTGATAATCACCAGCTGGGCTCATCTTCTTCCCATGTCATTTCAGCAGTCATTGGTGCTTCTTAGTCTTAGACATGCTTTATCGATTTCAATTAGATTGAATCTGTGCTCAAAGTGGGGAAAAAGAAGAGAAAAGAAATTAAGAGGTTTCATGTCTGGTGTTAGGTCGTGGTCGAAACCAGTGAAAGGAAAGAAAGAATGCTCCAAACACACAGCAATTTACCTCTCTTTTCCTATTGTCTTCAAGTTGAGATTAGAATGAACCCTAAACTGTTTCCTCTGGATCTTCTTTTCAATTTATGACAGGTATGAAAGAACTGTCCAGGGTCGTTTGCTACCGCAAGGACATTCTATATTTTGAATATTCTGAGGCAGATTCATGAAACATTAAAACTAATATTTCACGAACGTGGGTAAATTTTTGGGGTAAATTCACGGGATGTTTATAGGGTGTCATGCTCCAAATGATATGGTAACAATATTCACTTTACAACAGGGTCGTTTAGCAGCAAGGACATTCTATTTTGAGTATTTTGTTTCATATTCATGAAACATTAAAATTAATATTTCATGAATGTGAGCAAATCTTTGGGGTAAATTCATGGGACACTTTCTTTAAGGAGTGCAGATTGAGGCCGGGATGGGGAGGCTTTCGTGTCTCAATTTCTCACACGCTCATAGGAATGCTTTAGAAGTAAAGGAAAAACAATTAAAGGAAAACATGCATGACAGATATGTACGCGACACTCAATACCATGTTTGATTTCATGATGTACCTTTTGATATGGAGTGTGAAAAGCACACAATCAGACACTTTCCCCATCCTGTCAAACACGTAATTGTGGCAAATCTGACCGCTAGACCAAAGAAAACAGAGCCTGTATGAAAATTGCAAACGACATATGGGCTGGACTTTTCTTCATGTCAAAATATTATTAGTTTCCCTTCAGAATCCGAGTTTGCTGTGATTTTGATTAATGGATCAAATTTATGAGATAGCATTTTACTCCACGCACACGGTGAATTTTTTTCTTTTCTTCCTTCCTTCCTTCCAGGCTCAGTGTATTAACTTTTTTGTACCAAACTTGGTTGACCCGGGATAACAATAAATGGATGTCCTGAAAGGATCTCATAATTGGTGATAGAGAATGTATGTACATATAGATATAGAGGTGTTGCAGTGCATTAAATTTTGTCAATGACTTGTACTTTTCTAAAGGATATATCCTGTCCCCGGTAGGCTAATGTCATATACACGGCAAAATTTTTGAGGGCGGTAGATATTTCGGCTTCTGTTAAAATTTTGAAACTATAGTTTAGCTCTCTAATGAAAATTTCTGGCTTTTCTCCTGATAATAGGAATGTTGTGTTTTTTAAAGAGTACCATTCAGAAAATGTAGAGTTCCTGTTACCAAACGCCCTCTTAAGGGACACGCCTATTAACAGGTCAGGTCTTTGAAGGAGTCTTTTGTCACTAAAAATAAAATTGTAAACTGATCATTTATGTGTATATAGATATCAAAATACTGGAAGGCTTGCACACATAGGGGCGTTTGATACTATGAACAACATGTGAATGTTTCATGAATCTGTCCCAAAATTAAGACATTCATATAACACTTATTCACTTGTTCCATGAATCTATTTGAGTTTTGAAGTAGATTCATGGAATAGCACGGATGTTAAAGAAGATATAGGGTTCAATAGATGTGAATTGCATCATTGATATGAAAATGTTTCATGGTTTGATGACCAAGAGATGCCTAATCACGGACTTTACAATAGAGCACAGTATAAGAATGCATTTCTTACCAGAACACCAAGTCCTACCCACCAAAAAACTTGAATAATTCTTAGTACATGAAATTATATAAATAGTTTGTTACTGTGTACTTTTAGTGCATTTTATTTGCTTGAAACCATGCGGTAAATCGACCATCTTGTGTTTAGAACATGATCTGTTTTTACTATGAATTTGTAGAACATCAACCTAGAAACTCCTGAAAGTCCCCGTTTACAAATACATAAACGCCTGATACTTATTTATATACCAGATCGTATTGTTTATTATTCACTTGCAGGCTATCTAATCTCTTCGAAGATCAGAATGGCTAAGATGTATCAACAATCATATCTAAACACACAAAAAAAAGCGATCATTCGAATTCTCCAGCAATTTTCTTTGAACATATAACTACAGTCAGGTGGAAATAGGTGGATCATATATATATATATATATATATATATATATATATATATATATTAAGATGGAAGATCAATTATGTGCCCAATCTAGTCCACATCGACATTATGATAGTGTATATGTGTGTCTCTATGTGTGTGGGCACATGTATATGTGTTAGTTTTTAGAGGACAAAAGACATGACCATCAACAAAACTGAAGAATATTGAAAGTGGTCTGTAACTTAAGGTTCAATTCAATCTCTGTTTGTTTTGATTGCCACAGCAAATTGTGAATTTCAGAACCTTACATTGAAGGGTCATTTGGCAGTAGAGACACTTTGAAAGTGTCCCGTGATTCTATTCTAAATATCGGAGCAGGTTCATTGGACACTAGACCTATTATTCCATGAATCTACTTCAATCTTTTAGGTAGATACATGAAACACCCATAAGGTGTTCCTGCTGCTAATTTGCCTCTTAAGTTTCTCAGAGTGCTTCAGATCCTTGTATCTCAATTTACAACCAATCCATGTATCTTTCAATCGAAAAATTTCAGGACCGTGCTAGAAATCAAAGATTTGAAATCTTGGACTGCCGCCGAACCCCGTCTGTCAGGCAAGATCCTCGACCAACTGCTGGCCCACCAATGGACTCAGGCTGCCTGAGATTGCCTGGCCATGCCCGGGTTCCGGTCGGCACAGCTAGGCCCCCCGGCCTTAATACAAGATATTAAGATCTCAGATTCAAGATAATCAAACACGGCCTAAGGTTTTGTCATCAAATATAAATGATTAACCATAAGCATGGCCTGTGATCTGGCAACCAGCATATTTTGGCAGATATGGCGCAAAAACATTTAATAGCAGTTTGTCTTGACATGCATTATTAGGATCATAGGTAGGAGGAGGTGAATGGGTAGACAATGACATGCAATTACATCCCTCGTAGGACCAACTGAAAGTGAACTCCACCCAAAACCCTGAACTCCTTTTTGGAAAAATCCTGTTTCCTTTGATAGGGAACACATTTTCCAAAGAGGGTCCAGCCTTTGTACAACCAACATAGAGTGGAAATTTTCTCTGCCTTTTTCTCAGAAGTAAAGGTTGATCTATCTCCATCAATGAAAGAGAGAAGAATAGCAATGAAACGGTAGCTTTTCATTTAATTTGGAGCAATAAAATGGTTACTGAAAGTGTTTTGTGAAGAAAATGAGGAAGAATCACCAAAAGAGAAAGCTAATGTCAGCTGTCATCCATCTCTGAATGTGGGAACCAGAGAAGGTCTGCTCAGTTTTTCTTTGTTATGGCTTTCTTTCTCGCTCTGACTCACTGACCAACAGCACATGGCATGGAAGAGCAGGGAGAGCTGTTGCTATTGGCGCCAAACAGCCGTCACTTTCTAGTGCTGAACTGCTGAGAAAGGCTGCTGCAATGTGCCCCCACCAGAAGAAGCTTAACTTACTTTGTTCATCACCCACTCCTGCTTTGGCTTCTGTCAAATGGGGCACAGTGGTCAAGGATGAAGGCACAGAAGAGAAGAGTTCCAATCCCCAAGTGAGTACTCATGAATTGGAAGGTTGGTCATGTTGTTCTGTCCTTCTTCTCCAGGTCTGCAACAGTTGATCATGTACATAGTTTCAGAGCGATTTCAGCTAATGTTTCAGATCATAAAAAAAAAGCTTAAAATATTGTAGAAAATAGTTAAAAACTGGCACAAGGTACTCCAAAGTACCACTAAATTGAATTCATTTGCTACCAATTCAATTTGAAGCAGCTGATTCAGGCTTGACGCATCCACAAGTGTGGAGCTAGAAATTTTTCAAAACTTTAACATGGACAGAAATTTAATTTTTCAAAATTTGTATATGTGCAAAATGAAAATTTTCAATTTTTTTTTGAAATTTTGAGGGGTCCATTGCCCCTGGACATCCATCAACTGTAAATTTGCCAAAATATTTTAAGTCATTTGCAAATAAAAAACATATAAAAAGTAATTCAAAATACAAAAATCTTAAAAATATTTTAAAAAATAGTCAAAAGATGTAACATGGTGCTCTTGAATTGGGGTCGATCCTGACAACTTTACTACCAACTACTCTAATATACTTAGGTGGTGCCGCCATGCATGCGGGCATGCACATGCACACATACATACATACACAAATATAAAAATAAAAAGAGTATGTATGTACATGCATGTATTCAACGTATAAAACCTTCATTTTTTCTTGGCATTTTATTTTCCTCATAGCAAATCTGCCCCGACCTCACTAGCATGCAAACGCAAAGATCCAAATTGCCAATCTGTGAACTCCTCCTCCTCCTTGATTCTCACAATTTCATGGAGTTCGAGGGCTTTGTTTACGGAACCAAGAAAAGCTAACTAACTGTAATGAAGATACGGCCACAAAGATGGGCAGCACTTTCAAGTCCCAATGGCTCCATCTAGTTTGTTTCCTTCCTTCTCTTTGGTTCCTCAAAGTACACTGAAAATAAACTAGAAACCCTAACTTTTTTTAATTTTATTAAGCCCAATTCAAATCAAACTCCCTTCTCCCAATCTTAAGTGAGCGTGCGCACTAGGCCCGAGTACCCAACGGTAGTACCCGGCCATATCGGGCCCGGGATCAAGCCGGAAAAAGCCGGTTGGGTCAGCTCGATGGGCCCGATTCGACCCGATTAACAAATAACAATATATATTTTATTTTTAAAAAAGTATTTTATATTCAAAAAAAATATTTTATACTTAAAAGATATTTTTTATTTTAATCGGCATGGCCGGATGCGTAGGTCTACTCTTAAGCTTAGAGATAATATTCATTACCCTCTCATCTATAATGGATTTTGAAATACTTTCCAAATATTTCTATTTAAATGCAAGTAAGGGTTACAATAAATTTTTTCCTTTCCCGGTGACATTCAATGTGGTTATGCACACTTTCTTGCACAAACAACCGTAGCCTAATTTGGAAAACAAATTTCTGAGTAAGTTTGATTAAGGAACAGATTAAGGAACACTGATTTCGTAAACCAAACGCATAAATTGGTGGGCCTCATTGTTATGAATCATTTGCCTGATAACATGGATCACATATTTCCTGTAAACGCTTGCTCAAGTGTAGGTGCGCAAGCTAAAGCAGAACGGGATGGCACCCCGAGGCAACCAAAGTAAGTCTTGTACTCTAACAAGACAAAGGATTGAGTGGAAGCGGTGGGTCGCCCCCACTCATCCGAGTATATACAACAAAATTGGGTCCCACATTGAGATGCATGGAACCATTAAAATGACCTATGGAATATTATATCTGCTTTTTCAGATATCTATATGTTCATATTCAAATTCATATTTGAACCAGATAACAGAAAAAATTGTACCATATTCAAATCTGATCAAAACTGGTTTTTAGATTAATATTGAATTGGAAAACCAAATCCAATGGACATTTATTCAAAACTATATGGATCCGAATATGGTGAATATTTACTTAATTCCGAATCCAAATCACATCAGATGTCATTTTTTATTATATGAATTCTATGCCACCATAGCCTATCTTTTCATGTTGTTCTGACGCAATCTTCGGATTTTTGATTCATTTGTAAGGAGTTTTTGATTGAATGAAAACCGTAATTGCTGTTTTCCACTGCGTGAGGTTCAATCAGATATCGAATCTAAATTGGAATTTGTTGACATCCTCACTCCTTGTTGGTAGTAGAAAACAACCACTGTGCAGCCGTGAATGCACGAGAACATTGGATTTTTTCTCTCTTTTTTTTTTTTTGAGTTGAAGACTTTTTATGTTGAAGCTTTAGCTCTTTTGTTGTCGTATCATACACTGAACCTCATGAAACTTGAATTTTATATCATTAATTATGAACAAGAAAAAGAAAAAAAAAAAAAAACCCATGCCCTTTCTTATCATTGGAGCCAGGTGGGGTTTGATTCCCTAAACGCAAACAAAGGGAAGAAGAGATGATTGATTGAGAGGCTACGGTGGTGTCCAAAGCTTTAGAGCTTTAGGTCATCTTCTTCTTCTTCACGTGAAACCCTGACCCCTCCCCCTTTCACACTAAAGCGGCTAAAAAGTTACCAGAAAAATTTTCCAAACACAACTACCATCCTTTTATGTAAAAAGCCCCAAAGATTTTACTCCATCCGATGGAAAAATACTTGGGGTTTAACCGCAGTTCTAGTTGCTCATTCACAAATTTACCTCTGCCCCCTTTCTGACTTGCTCCCCACATTATCCTTTTCGGTTTGTTTGGCAGCAGGAACAATTTGAGAGCTATGTCACTCGAGTGCGGGTGCCGGTGCCGGTGCGAAATGACACATCTCAAAAAATTTAAGTGCAGCGATACGATGAGAATATTTTATTATTATTTTTTAAAATTTATTATATATATAATAGAATAACCATGTATATATTATTATTGCAATTTAGTTATTAATATATATAACGTACTTCAATAATTATATTGCATAAGAAAATATTAAAACAACATATATTATATAAGTAATTTAGTAATATGACATTTTAATTGAGCTCGAGTGTGAGTCGGAGCCACGCCCATGTCTGGTGCGCATATGACACGATGCGGAATCCGGTGCAGTAGTAAAATAGAAGAATCTGGTGACTTAGTTTGAGAGTATGCTATGAATGTACTTCAAAGGTTGGTCAAATTTATGAAACAATCGTGTTTGAATATTTTTTTGAATCTGCTTCAATTTTTAGTGTAGGTTCATGAAACACTTACAAAGTGGTTCTACTATCAAACAACCCACTTGCTACATAGAATAGTTGGTTGGATTGATAAATCGGCGAAAGTTTTTCATCAACAGTTCGATTCACATACATGCTATTGTCGACATTATAGTTGGCAAACCCTTGCCTCAGAATTTGTGTGATTGGGTCACCGAGTCAGGCCGAGTCAAGGGCGAGTCAGCCTAAATCTTGATTCGTGCCAACCAATGAGTTTGCCAACTATGATCTATGGTAACTGGGAAGGAGCACGACACTTTAGGTGCTACGGTGTGCACAGACTAATTTGGATGCTTGCGGACAAAGATAAGACGAACTCGTACAATAAAAACATCAATGACCGCGCCCAGGTAGAGGTAGGCATCAAATGCCAGTGTAATTACTAAAATTCCATGAACGACCTTTCATTATGAGAAATGGCCTTGACATTCGAAATAAGTTTTTTTCTTTTTTTTTTTTTTGTAATGGTGAAGCCAGAAATCCATGCGAGGGTAAAATTCACAGGGTGAGATGAGATTAAACGAACAGAAAAGATAAAAAGTAAAAGAAATTAGCGACATACAGAATCAATTGTAGAAGTTAAAAATTCTTTTACCGACCGGTAGTATTCCAAAAAAAAAAATCAGACCTCATATGGTAAAATGATTAAGGGACTAATTAATAAAATTAACAAAATCACACGTGGCACTTCCCTAGCTAAAACTGCAATTATTTTAAAGAAATATATACTTGTTAAAACAACAGCTACGTACTTAGAAATAGTTTTTCAATTCAAATACATAAATATCAGTGAGGGAACCAAAAATTTAAGTTGAGGGGCACCATTTAAGCATTCTCATATTTTAAAGGCATCTATATGGTGACAGTGAAAATTTAACACCTCTCTACTTAGATTTTTGAACAATTTTAAAATTGTACAAGTAAATTTTAAAAAATTTTGCTTAACCTATAATAAAAACATTTAAAACCTTATTTTGCATTTGGTTAAAATTTTGAAACTATAGTTCAACCCATAAAAAATTCAAGAATCCACTCTTGCATTAAAAAATATGCTTTCTAAGATCTTTGAACTTACATGTTGTATTTTAAAAACCATGAATTTTTTTAAACCATAAATTTAAGGTAAGATAGAAGAGAATCGGATGTTAAATCCTCTCAAATCACCACATATCTTAAATAAACGTGAACAAGCCTCGAGTCTAAGGCTAAACTACTCTCCTGCAGATCCGATCCGATCCGATCCGGTCCGACCTCGGCGGCGAAGAATGCGGCTAGGAACTCTTGGGATCGTCAGATCCGGATCCGTTCTGGCAGCCTCATCGAGCGAGCGAATGAGGGGCATTTTCGTCACAGAAAAGATAAAACGAGGGACACGGATTTTTAAATTAACCGCCCTCCTTCTTATGCTTTCAAACGATTGGTCGCAACTCTTTTGCCAATAAAAAAAAATTTGATTTTCAAACTTCCACGAGAATTTCGGTACGAATTAAAATATTTTTTGTAGAATTTGTGATAAATCGTGGAGCACGAGGACCAGCGTTGCTTTTCGCCCGTGTCCTTTGTTGTCCGCAAAGCATAAAAAATATAAAATAAAAAGTCAAGAAAAAAAAAAGGTGCACGCTGCGCGCGTGAAAACATATAAATTTATTTGAATCGTTTTAATTAATTTCCAGTTACTTGTGTTCATGGGGATGTGAGCTCCAACCTGTTCCCCGCTCTTTAGTGACGAATTAGAACAGTGTCATAAGAATCGGTTGTCAATCAATAAAAAAATATTAAAATGTAAGTGTTGCTTTCTAAATTTTTAGTTTAATTTCCTTAAGCGTTATGTTCATGTGTTTTAAGATGATAGGACATGACATTCAACAAGTTAAAGGACACACTATTGCTATAGTTGATACCGACTCGGAATGCAAAGGAAATGAAAGGGTCTTCAGGGTTCGCTTCAGGCGATGAGATGAACCTCTCGCTCACCGAAATACTGTTTAGCGGTGAATCTTATCATATTAATGAAATACTGGCATGTTTTTCTTAATGTTAAATTGTCTTTTATGCTTCTTAAAATTTATAAAAAATTTATAAGAGAGGATTAAATTTGCATCCCGTTTGTTACCCACCTGCAAATATTTTATAAACAAGTAAAGAGGCCTCCAATCTTGAAAACTGATTCAAACACCATTTATTTCGGATATTTAGTCTCGATCTTGAGTCAAAAAGCTGCCAATTTTTTCCTTCCCCTTTTTCAAACAAGATCATTTGGCTTGACCCCATGACCCCACGCACAAGAGTTTGGCAAAGGTTGCTTTCTTTTTTCCAAGCAACATATCGTTTTTCTTCGGCCCCGCGTATAAGATTTGACAAAGTTTACTAGATTGGCTATGTTCCAATTAAGAGAATATATACATTCACTTTCTAGACTTTGATTTGATTTTTGACTTCCCAACAGTTACTTGATAGACATCTAAGGCTTGCTTTCTGTATCTTAATGTGATTCCTTTGATATGTTTCAACTTGCATACCAAACATTATTAAAGTTCAAAATATTAAGGTGTTTGAGAAAGCATTGTGGGCGTCAAACACACCCAGCTTTGAAGATTCAAGCTTGATCTTGAGATAAGTGTCGTGTCATCCTCCATTTTGTGGCAGACCCACAAGGATAATGCAGAAAGGAAGAGAGAAAAATCCCTTAAAACACGACCAACTGTCTCATGACACTCAATCCCGTGTTTGAAAAATGAAAGGTGTTCTCTAGAACGGTTTGTAGAAACCGTTTCGGGACTCTTTTTGCCTCCATTAACAGACATTTGACATCCTCAATATCCATAGTCGTCGGACTCGAGATGAAGAGTTTTCGGAGGAAAACATATATCTAAAATCAACTTTGTTTAAAAGGTGGGACTTACAGAACAATGATTTCTTATCCCTACGGATCTCGAATCCGTGAAAAAACAGTCTCTCATAGTTGTTCTTTTCCGTACAAATTTTTGAAACTCTTCCTTCACAGTGCTGTAGTATCGTGGCGCCCCTGTCCCTCATATTTTGAAAAAACAAAATTCACCGTTTTTAATTTTGAATTTTTTTAATTAGGCATTTAGGACGTATTGATTAGGTCCTGTAAAAATGTTAAAGGAATGCTATTTCATCACAATTATTTTGTGCCTAAAATATGAAAAAGGAAAAAATAAGAAATTTAATTAGGTTTGAGAGATAAAATGTATGAGACAGAATATCAGGCGTGGCGCGACCCCAACATCTTCAAATCACAGGTTTCTTTCCCCAGTCCGAGATGTCACGCTTCTTTCTGAAACCTGTTTGTTTGGAAACGAGTTCTAAAAGATTCTATACCGCGTTCTCCTTTATACTTTCTCGAACAATGGGAACTTCTTGTTTGGTAGCGCTCCCGTTGTATCCACTTATTTATCACCTTTCTCCGCGCTCGGGATTCCCCTTTGTACTCCCTACTGCGCTTCTCGCACATGCCACCCAACACATAAAAGTGAGTGACTCTGTGCGCACGCACGCACACACCTACATACATTATACATTATTTGATTTCTCAGTTTTTATATACTAAGAAATTTAATATATATATATAAAAGTACCCCTTCAAATACGAAAATCTATGATTGAGAACTCTATTAAAAAAAAAACTTGGTGGATTTAGGTCATTACCTAATATAGGCAAATGCTGAGAGTTAAAAATTTTTCGCCACATGGGTTTCAAAATTTTGATAGAAGCCGAAATATAATTTTTCAAAACTTTTAATTAATATTTTTTAAATTTATATGTAGTTTCTTAATTTTTAAGGTCATTGCCTACACCTGCCTACATACATTATCTTATTTATACATTAGTGTTCTTTTAACTAAAATTTTTTTGTTCTGCCACTGATACTATCCATATTAGTTTCACCTTTTTACTCTGCTTTAACACATAAATAGCCTTTTAAAAAAAAAAATATCCATCTAAAGAAAAATGGAAATTTCATTGTTTTTCTTTTTAGCTTCAATTTTTTTTTTACTTAAGAACTTTTGTACATATTGATACTGTAAAAAAAAAAAAGTAACAACCAAATTAAAAATCATTACATGAAAATATAAAAAATGCAGTGTTACTGTGGTGAGACATGTACCTTCAAGCTTGTTAAAGACAAGCAAGCCTACAACTTGAATGACAGATGTTTTGTCACCTAAACAAAACCTAATCTAAGGAGCTCTACACAATACTGTAATAGAATGAAATCATTGTACTTTTCCATTTATCTTCTGCAAATGTGGCAAAAAATGTCACTTCAGAGGAAACTCTGCATCTCTCTATAATTAGTGAACAGTGAATACTATTTTATTCTTCAAGATCAGTGTTTTAAAAAAAAAAAAAAAGAAGAAGCTGCATGAGACAGTGTTTTCCTCTGCCAAACACTATTTATATGTTGCAGTTTTCAAATATTTTGAAACTTTCTTGTTTAGCTATTTTTATGTATTTTTCTATTTGTTCTCTTAAAATAAATAAATCGAATCTCCTTGCCAGAATACATTATTTTCCCATTTTAATAAGTTTTCCTTTCAATTTATTCAATCTAAACTAGAAGAGAGAAGACATTATTTTCACATTTTAAATTTTTATTGGAAAAAATAAATAAATACAAGAACATTTAGAAGAGCCACCGAAGCAAACGATGATGAAAGCTGGGTCGCCATCAGGAAGTGGGTCTTTTTTTTAATGGCAAGGTGAGGCGGAACTGAACTAACGAGGAGGAGGAGCAGAGAAGACTGTGAACTGTATTCGCTCAACAGCTTTGGTCAGACGCCACCAAAACATATGGTCCCAAACCATGCACTGTACTTACCTAACCTAACTTAAATGCTCTCCATCATTTATATATATATAATGGATTTCTTCCACTATCCTTATCAAGCTGAGAGGCCGGATGGATGAATAACCAAAGATTTCAGTTTATATATATATATATATAAAAATAAGAGAGAGAGAGAGAGAGAGAGAGAGAGAGAGAGAGAGAGAGAGAGAGAGAAGGATGGTGATGGACGGCATATCCCGAGAGAAACAGCTTGCAGCAGCGACTCGTCAATTCCGACAGTGGGAAAAAGGATATTGCGGATCATACGTTTGGCCGTATCTCTGCACTTCATTTTTTTCATAAAACAGAAAATACAAAAAGGCACCCTCACTCCTTCAATGTAATTTTAAACAAACAAATAGGTAAATAAAATAAAGATATTTTTTGTTTTAATAATTAAGATTTTTCAAATGCATGGATAGAAAGTCTTTTTTTAAAAAAAAAAAAAAATTTAAGGCGTGTTTGTTTCATCGTAGATCTGAGATCAATAAGATCTCAAATTAAGGTTGAACCCCCTCTATTCGTCGTTAAATCTACGGTGGTTTTTTACATGTAAAGTATATTTAAAATTTCTACTATTAAGATCCTCAGTTTATTTTAATCAGCTTTGAATCTTATATCCAAGACAATAAAAAAACATATCCAAACTATATGGAAAGTGATCTCAAATCAGTGCTTTTTGAAATGCACTGTTTATCCAAATATTGGATTTAGCAAAAAGCAGATTTCTCGAAAAAGCGATCCAAACTATGATTGCTATATATATATATCAAATTCTCTAACTATTTTGATTAGCATTGTGGGCAATACTATTAAGATAGCATATTTCATGATTTGAACTGAACAAGTGAATACAATGCTGTTACCATCACTACCACTTTGAGAGGGAAACAAAGAACCGATAAAATGAAAATATATAACAAAATTTGAAAACAAAAAGTCTTTTAAATACAAAAATAAATCGCAAAAACAAAATATAAGAAGAGAATATACAAGTTAATAACACAACAAAACATAATAAGAGAGGTGGATGGACGGAGCAACAGAGTAATCAGCAGATAGCAAAGTTAAAGAGAAAGAAAGAAAAAGAGAAGTTTGAAAAGTCACGTAATAAAAATTAAGACAAGGTAAAAAAACTTGGCATGGCACAAACATTATTTTGACACTTGCTACCTGTGTGTCGTTTTGGAAGTGTTTATTTCTTTCATGGAATATACTGCAGTTCAAGTTCCAATGTCATCACCATCATCGTTTTTCCCTTCCTCTAATTCTCACTCACCTTTTCACTCGAACCTTAACCATTTCTTTAGTCATTAAGTATTTTAAAGTACTGTTCCTATTTTCCTAAATTAAAATGAAAAAAAAGCTAAAACAAAAACTGCAGTACAAATTTTGGGTAGTGAATGAAGAAGATTAATGTGGAGCCTATTTTCTTTTAACAAGGAAGACTGCGTATTTATCTATGAGGAAGCTAAATTTACTCCTCGATAATATAATATAAAGAGTAGATAATTACAATTTCTTTTATGGCAATATTCATTTTCTTGTAACAGCTCCGTATTTACCGCCGATAACTCGGCTGCTCCAAGTTCACTTCCTTTTTTTTTTCGTCAACATAAATATCCCCTTAACGATAGTATGCTACCGTTTTATCTATATTACCGTTTGATGTGGGTGGGCACAACGGTGGGCGTTGAGGCGGGTAGGTGGTCAGTCTCTGTTTTGATCTTTCGTGGTGTTTAAGCAAATACAAAACAGCTATCAACCCTACAGGTGAGGGCAAGAGAGGAGGGCTAAACCTCGGCACCGCGGCTGAATAGGTGCCTAGTACTCTTCCCAATTCGAACTCGAGTGGATTCGATATTTTTTTAATATTTATTTTTTATTATAATATATAAATATAATATTTTATTATGATTAATTATATTTATATATTATTTTATATTAAAAATATATTTTTAAATTTAATCGAGCTGAGCTTAAGTTCTAGTTTTAATTGTCAGGCCGAGCTCGAGGCCGGGTTTCAAGTGTCAGACCGGACCGGCCCGATGCCCATGCTTAGTTTCAGTTGTCACTCAAAGTGAGATCAGTCGAGTGAGATTAGTCGATGTTAGTGTTTTCAAATAATACTTTGTTAAGAGTGCATTAAAAATCAAGTTAATTTGGTGGTGCCCCACTATATCGGCCGTCTACTAGCGAAAAAGGTACTATTTAGAGAGCCTCTCGAGATTTCATAATTTACTAAGTCATTAGAAAGTAACCTTAGAACTTAAATATACATTTATATTTTGTGGGATCCATAATTGAATCTAATAATAGATTTAGAAACCGTAAGACTTTAGATCCACATTATATAGCAAAAACCTTTGATATGAGATCCCCAAAGGTCCCAGATTAAAGAGTAAAGCTAAGAATTTTTTATTGCTGGGGACAAAGCATAGTTTCAAAATTAGATAATTGAAAAGGACAACCCTTCCGACCATTATTATAAAAATCAGTTTGTTAACTAATGAAGTGTTGGTTCAGCGAATTGGGTGATTCAAACAATTCATGTGAAACTAAAAGTATTCAAAAAATCATTTATTTAATATATTGAATATATATATATATATATATTAAATTTATTGGTGTTATTTAATCATTTTGCATATTTTTACCAACAAAAGTTTCTTCACAAACCGAAAGCATGGCAAAGATAAGGCCATTAAGATACTTGATGGGATAAAGATCAAAGTTAGTCAAAAGCAATTTTCATGTTCGTTGCACCTAACACCAAGAAAACACCAATCTTAAACAATTTGGATTTTAGAAAACAACCAAACTGCTTCTTGGGCACATGATGAAACTTAATCAAACACAAGCAAAACTGGCTGGTTGCATCTGTGGCCCCTAATCAATCACAGATTACATCAGGCATAGTGGATACTTTTGACCACGACCAAAGGTCCATCTTCTTTTATCTCAGGTGTAAATTATCTCAATTTGCACAAACATGGGACATTGGAACAGTCAGAGCCGGAACAATGTTGGTCATCTACATAATCAGGCACATGATAAGTTGGTGAGACAGTCACCCTACATCATGCCCCTCGTATTTTTAATGTATTTGCTGTTCTTGGTACACAATAATATACTATATCATGATATAATAAGGTGATAAGGAATCAATTATCACTAAAATAATTGAAATAAGCAAATGTTTTTCTCTCTTGTCTCCTAACTTTTACGTGTACAACCAGGCCAAAGACCACAGACAAGCGATGCATGTGATACGCTAAAAATTAGCGCTTTCTTTTTCTTTTCACCCTGCAACTTTGTTCCTTCTGATCATGCCGCTTGTCATTCCGTCCAATCAGTAAATGTAAAATAAGAAATTAACAGCCAAGTACACGAAAAGAACTCATTTTCTTTCTCTTTCTTTACATATATATGTGTGCCCCTTTTTTGGCACTTTATCGAAGCCTTTATCACGTACGTCTACCATGTTAGAAAAGAAAATGAAACAGAGGAAAATAATAACCTTTGCAGACAGCCTCTGTGAAAGGGAAGCGAGGGGGTAAAAAACACATTATCATGAAAAACATGCCCACGGGGAATATATGGGGATCTGGTGAATCACTCAACAGAAATGACCCATCATCACCCATCTCAAATCTCAAGGAGCCTCAATGCCCTGCCTGCTTCATCACCCACCTCTTGCTTTTATTCCTTTCTGGATTTTTTTAATGTTGGGAGGATTTTTGGAGGAGTAATGATGATGGTCGGGTGAGGACTGGGAAGGTAGTGAGTGGTTTTGTCTTGGGGAAAGAACCAGAACGAAGAAGATGGTGAGCTTGTAAGAGTTTGTTCTCTTTGTTGATCTTTTCTTTAGGTGGGTTTTCGGTTTTGAGGATGGTGAGAGGGGAGTGAGGAGGAGTATAGCATGGGAAACATCTCAGTTTTCAGCCGGCTTAGAGTGGGGCTGCTGGTGGTTTTGATGTGTGTGGGAGCGTCTGTTGCTACTCTGTCCCCCTCCGGTATCAACTATGAAGGTAGGATGAATGTTTGGTGGGTGCATTTTGTTTTTGCTGGTGCCCATTTGTTTCAGTGGGAGTTCATAGGGAGTCTTGGTTCTGTACAGAGATGCCTCTCTGTTTGAACTTCTCTTCAATTTCCTTGTTTGTTGATTTGTCTTTTTTGATTTTGGGTTGTTTCGTGTTTCAGTGGTCGCTTTGGTTGCTATGAAGAGCCAGTTGAATGACCCATATAACGTGTTGGAGAACTGGGACATCAATTCTGTCGATCCTTGTAGTTGGAGAATGGTGACCTGCTCTGTTGATGGCTTTGTTTCAACTTTGTAAGACAAATCTCTTTCTCTCTCCCCTCCTCCACCTCCTATCCCCCCACAAACCCCGTTCGATGTTTGTATATCCGACTAAACATATTGACAATTTGTTTTGTTAAAAAGACTGTGTTGAATGTCGCAGGGGGTTGCCCAGTCAGGGCTTATCCGGAAAATTATCGCCGGGGATTGGAAACCTCACGAACTTGCAGTCCGTGTGAGTAACAAGCATTATATCTTTGTTACATTAGATGACATTAGTTTTTGGAATAAGTGATTTGGGACTACCATCTTTGCTGAAGAACTTATGATTTTTGGACTGGTGCCCTCCAATAAATTGCAAGAGGCGCATTTTAATGTTGTTGATTTTGTTGGTTCTTGTTTCTACAGGCTGTTACAAAACAATGCCATTTCAGGCCCCATTCCAGCTGATATAGGAAAGCTGCAAAAGCTTCAGACTCTAGACCTCTCGGGCAACCAGTTCACTGGTTCAATACCTGATTCATTGGGCGAATTGAAGAGCCTTAACTATCTGTAAGATTTTGAGAATCCCACAATTCTTTAATCAAGCGAAAGTAATTGCAGTTTTGATTTCTTAATAAAAATTAATGCCAATTTTCAGCCTCTCTCATCTTTATTATTGAATAATGTGGGTGTTGAAAAGTAACCTTGTGTTTTGTGATGGTGAATTCATGGTTTTTGGCGTAACTAAAGCTGATCGATATTTTTTTTCTTTTGCTATTTTTGAGCAAATTAGGCGATTGAATAACAACAGCCTTTCAGGGCACTGTCCGGAATCTTTATCCAACATCAAGGGTCTAACACTCGTGTAAGTTTCTTTCCTTCATCTTCAGTCCTTGGACATTAATTCCAGCATGAAAAAAATATGGATGAAGTTCGACTTCTCAGAAGCTTTTCGTGATGGTGCAGGGACCTTTCTTACAATAATTTGAGTGGTTCTTTACCCAACATATCAGCCAGAACTTTTAAGTAAGTAGAACTTTGATCATTGTTTTTTCATCCTCTTGTCTACGGTCATAATGCTTGACTGTTTGTGCTCCTTCAGCGTTGTCGGCAATCCTCTAATTTGTGGATCTGATTCTCACAACTGCTCTACGGTGTCTCAAGATCCAGTTTCTTTTCCTCCAGACCCTAGCCAAGGTGACCTTACTCGGGCAACTTGTAATTTGCTAATTGTTTTGAGGGGGCTATTAACATTCTTATTTGCGTGTGTAGCTATGCTAAATTGTCTACTCGTATCGGTTTTCAGCTGTATCAGAAGCTGGCGGATCTAGAAAGCACAAGGTGGCTGTTGCTTTTGGTGCAAGTGTTGGTTCTATTTTTCTAATAGTCATTGTTGCCGGATTACTTCTTTGGTGGCGTCATCGGCACAATCAGCAAATTTTCTTTGATGTTAATGGTATGCCTCTGTATACACTACTTGGCAATATTTGGCAGTCCAACTTGTCTGAACTCACCTTGGGTGATGGGATGAGTCGTCTTACAAGCAATGTGTGGGGGAACTGGTACTAAATTATGTGATGTAGTTGCTTTATCCCAAGCCATATATTCAGATTATTACGCACTGCCATTTAGACTATGCATGCTAGTCAAATTAATTCCATTTTCCTCTTGATGCCTCATGGTTTCTCTTCAATATTTGTATTTCTTTGATTCCATGTGCTTTTTATCTTCTGTTTTGCTGCACTTTGCTGCTAGGTTGCATGGCCAGATAACTTTTAGTATTTGTTAGTATTTTAACCTGATTTTGTTCTGTTCCGTTTCATCCATATGCAAACTACTGTCACATGCATGGAATTGCCTTAGGTGGGAGTCGTGTCACCGTCAAAATAATTGAAGGTATTTGGTAGTATTGTACTGTGCTAAAGTTATGGGGTTCTTATATGTGGGGGGTAGATTTTGTGGTCAGAATGTGCTTTGACTTGACAGCATGAGTATAGGACGTGGGATGCAATGTTAAAGTGGTTATTCAGCTTGAAGGTCTTTCAAACTTCCACAATAAACTTTTGTTTTCAATAGCCAAATTGAAATTGTTAGTTCTATGTAGTGGATCATTTATTTTCCGACTCAAAAGTCATTAGCTGAACGTTGTCAAAATGTAGATCAAATAAAAGGTCGCAAGTTCCTCAAGTTCCATGCAGGCTATCCTCGTAAATAACCTCAGGGTAATCTCAATAATGTTGATGGGCTGCCATATTTTTAATGGGCATGACTGGCTAAAATGCGTTGGTGGTCTAATTCCTTGAACATGCATGCTTTGTGTTTGTTGACTGCACATATGATTGGCATAGCATTGTTACTGGTGCTACAATGCAACAAGTTGTACAAATCAATTTTTTGACTTCAGAACCTATATGATCTTGTTGTTCGTTCAGCTGACCTGGTGTTCCTTTTCCTCCATAGAATAGTAGAACAAGTTCTTTAGCATGACTTGCACAGCCATCTATTATCTTGTTTCTTGTATATTCCTCTTCCTAAACCTACTTGAGTTTTCTCAGAACAATATGATCCAGAGTTTTGCCTGGGACACCTGAAGAGATTCTCATTTAGGGAGTTGCGGATTGCCACTGGCGATTTTAGTTCGAAAAATATTTTGGGCAGAGGGGGGTTTGGAATTGTGTACAAGGGTTGCCTGCAGGATGGAACTCTTGTAGCTGTGAAAAGACTAAAAGATGCAAATGCAGTTGGCGGAGAAGTCCAATTCCAAACTGAGGTCGAGATGATTAGCCTGGCCATTCACCGGAATCTGTTGCGTCTATGTGGTTTTTGCTCTACAGCAAATGAGCGAGTCCTTGTGTATCCTTACATGCCAAATGGCAGTGTCGCTTCCAGGCTAAAAGGTTAGACATTTTGATGAGTTGTATCTGTTAGTTGATATCTAGCACATTCAGTGGTTAAACTTGATGTTTGTGTGATTAGTTTCTCACTTATTTTATTATTTTTTTTCATTTTTAGTTTTTTAAAATTTACCGTATTTTTTTCATTTTTTTAAAGCTCGCAGTATTATACCGGAGAAAAACCTCGCCGTTTAAAACTCCAAGATGTTATTTGTGACTATGTCCATATGCAGATGCTATTTGTGATGGATTTTTGGCTTTTGGGATGAAAATGTTGTGTTAATAGGTCCTTGTTTGACTATGTACAAGTAAATGTAGTTTTTTCTTCTCTGAATTTCATCTATAGCAGATAATATTCATGGGAAGCCTGCCTTGGATTGGCCAACCAGGAAGCGAATTGCTCTTGGAACAGCTCGAGGTTTAGTATATTTGCATGAACAGTGTGATCCAAAGATAATTCATCGGGACGTGAAAGCTGCTAATATACTTCTAGATGAGGACTTTGAGGCTGTGGTTGGGGATTTCGGGTTGGCAAAACTGTTGGACCATCAAGATTCACATGTGACGACAGCTGTTCGGGGAACTGTTGGACATATAGCACCAGAGTACCTATCTACTGGCCAATCATCAGAGAAAACAGATGTTTTTGGCTTTGGAATATTGTTACTAGAGCTGATTACTGGACAAAAAGCTTTGGATTTTGGACGGGTTGCAAGTCAGAAAGGTGTCATGCTTGACTGGGTAAGTTTTGTGATTGGTTTATTCTTAGATTTGCAATAAATGACGGGCATGATCAGGTCATTTGCCAGAGCATGTAGTTATAGTTGCCACTAACTTATGAAACAGTCTTTTCTTATTTGCTCATGCACTTGATCTAATTAGCATCAGTTACCATGTAAACTTTGAACGAGCTGGTGCACCATAACAAGCCACTTGCTTCCCAGCAGCTGTACACCACAATAGGCCGTTTTGTATTCAGTTGGCCTAGATTTGGCTGGACCACCATAAGAGGCCGTTTTAAATTCATTAGATGCTTAGTTGATTGCTCGCATCATCTGACTGGAACATTGAAGAAATTGGAATGTGTTCCTGCACGCTACATGATGGCTGTTGATGACCATTGGTAATTATAGATCTGGTGTTCTTGTTACAACCTCTAGACTTTTCTAATCAGCATGTGGCTGCACCTTTGTAGTATGATTTTGTTGCTCAGTCATCCAGATCATGTATCGAGTAATTGTTATCCAATGTTAGGTCTTATTTTCTCTTCTTAGGCTCTGGCATGACCAGTGGAGCCGATGGGGATCTCCACGGTGCTGGATTACCTTTTGTTTTTCATGATCTTATGCAGGCTTTTCTTATGCATGTGAGGTGATAGCAGCAAACTAATCTGCCGACTTTGGTTATTGGTGTTTTCCTCGTGGCAGGTTAAAAAGCTGCACCAGGAGAATAAGTTGAATCAGATGGTTGACAAGGACCTCAAGAACAACTTTGACAGAGTTGAGTTGGAAGAGATAGTTCAGGTGGCTCTTCTCTGCACGCAATACCACCCTGCAAACCGCCCTAAAATGTCCGAGGTGTTGAGAATGCTGGAAGGTGATGGTTTGGCAGAGCGGTGGGAAGCTTCTCAAAGGGTAGAGACACCGAGAAGCAAGACCGTCGAAAAGGAGGAGCATAAATACCTGGACTTTGTGGAGGAATCATCATTGGTCGTGGAAGCCATGGAATTATCAGGACCAAGATAATTTATTCTTAAGACTCATGAATTATGGAACTCCAAATTCCACGCTTCAATGGGTTCAACGTGTTCATATCAATTGCATGTAATTCTTCTGTAATATTATTACATGTAGCATAGATCCTTTTTTCCCCTTCATTATTGTAATTGTTCATAATGTTTTGGGTTCATCTCTATATCTAGTGCTTCAGAGTTGATTACTACATAATTATCTTGTGGTATCACCTGTTCATATGCATTACTGTGGCTTTGTTAAGTTGCTATGTTATATCTTCTCTTGTAAATCAATATCCAGTTTTGGGCTTTAAATCATTCTGCAGAGGAAGTTCTCTAAAAAAACAAAACCATTTGTGTGCAACTCCGAAAGTGAGGCAAGAGAAGAGGGTCGTCATGTTTTATGGGGAGAAAAGAAAAAGAAAAAAGGAGAACATTGCAAACTTTAAAGTTTTCTCCTGTATTTTATTGGAAATATTAGGTCGAATTCTGTTTTAGGAAAATTTTGGTCCATCACACGCATATCTTATAAAGCTGAGACTGAATGAGAAGACGTGTGCATTTACTATGACATGCCCATGTGGCCATGAGTTCGTGTCTCTATTGAAGCAAGTGCAGCCGTCCATGAGAAAATGATCCCAGCTTTGCTGCATCAAAGGCTGTGCCGATTGCTCCCGACTATGGCCAACAGTGAGGCCAAAGTCTCCCTGGCACAAGGCAAAGTCTGCTTGTGTTCCAACTTCAAGGCAAGGTAGGGTTCCAAATCCAAGGCACAGGTTGGGTCTTTGAGACTGTTCTTTGGTCAAAGATATGCTTCTCTACAACCCTTAGGCATAGTTTGCTGTGAACATGCGCCCCTTGGATCGACGCCCTTCTAACACACCTACTAGGTCGGCAAGTTCATGTGTTCAAAGGTCTGCCTTCAGACCTAAAAAGATCTGCATCATGTGGGTTAAAAGTTATAACTGTGAGTGGTGGCATGGCTGCTAATTCGGCAACTAGGACTTCAAGTTTTGTCGGTATCTTCTCCTCGTCCAAGCTGAAACAATGCGCAACACCTACGGTTGGGGATCTATATTGTAACGATTGGAAGTTCCCGAATTTGTCTAAAACTAAAAAAGGCTGTCTGTTACTGTCCCATGAATTTGCACCAAAAATTTGAATTTGCACCAAAAATTAAGGCATGAAAGAAACATTGAGGTGCTACAAGGTATCATGCATCAGCCCTAATTTTTTTGGCAGGTTTATGGAACAATCACAGTTTGTTACTATTACCAAATGACTCTAAAAAACACTTAACTTTTTTCGATTTTCCAGTGATGGATCTTTCACATTTGCTTTTTGGCATGCATAGGTTTCTCTAGAGGCAGGCCCTATCATAATTTCATCATTTCCTGTAACAGTTTGCTGGGGGTTAGGCTCCATAGCTTTATTCAAAACAGAATGGGTATATCCAGCAAGGAAAGATCAGTGAAAGCACAAAAGCCACCGATCTTCACAATAAAGGATACGGAGAATTGACTCAACCCTTCGAGACATAGAATAAATACATTAGCTGTCAAACTGCACAAAAATGTCGTTGCGGATCGCAGGCAATTCTTTATAAAACGGCCAATCTCAGCTATTCCTCCACTTGATTTTATCCATGTAAGGCTGCAGAATTTTGCTGCACTCATGCCGCTGCAGAATTTTGCTGCACTCATGCCACTCCCTCCCTCCTTCCAAAAGTTCTCTACATCTTCTAACCAGGCCATCCTTGGTGGTGATCACCGTCACAGGTCCTCCGATATCTTTATGGTACCTGAAGATGCTTCTGAGGATATACAGCTGCCCTTCTAGAATACCTCCCCTCTCCTTAACCATCATGGCAGCTCCCAACTTCCCGTTTCTATCAAAGCTGATCCCAGCAGAGCTAAGACACCTTCTTAATTTGACGTTCATTATATTTGACAGAATTTCATCATTTGATAGAAAAAGAAGATAAAAGGACTACTCAAAAGGGGCTTCCCTGATATCTAGTATGTGACTGAGTCGCTAAGTTGAAACGATGTCAGAAATTCAAAACCAGCACAAGATTCTTTGCACCAAAGTTGGTTCTATTCTTCAGCTACCCAAGCGTTTTACTAAGGACTCTACCAATGTGCACGAAATGATGATGGCACTTTCTCTTAAAGCAACTAACGTTTCGGCTTTCTTCCTCTTTGCAATTAATTGCACTAACATGTCAAGTATATGATCCATTAGGATGTAAGCTGACCTACCCGACTAATTACCTGCTGGGCGTAAGGATGTTGACGAACCAAGTTAAGAGCAGAGCTGAACCAGCTTGAACTCGACACTGGTCTCAAAAAGCATCAAGTTAGATTTCAATACTTGAGTTGGCATTGCAACTCAAGTGATCGATCCAAGACTTCTTGGCATCTTATTTCAAGCTGTCCATATGTTTTGCAGATTTCCATTGCCATAATATTCATATTACTTTTCCAAAATATAGCAAAATGTTGTCTAACTCTGTCAACCGGCTTCTAGGATACATAAATGCAACGGACGGATGCATTCAGTAAAGTAGCTTGACGGAGGCCACTGTAGTATCTTTTGAGTGCGTGGCAGTGCATAGTAATTGATCAAAGGACAATTGTGGTTGTGAATTTTCACGGTAGGTCTAGAGAATAGGAAACGAGAGAAATGGAAAGTGATGAACCAGATAATTGTTTTACTCACGATTGCAGAAAATATATACACAATTGTACACCATTTTAATGGAATGATACACGTATACAGTAAAATGACAACAAACTTTCCCATGCAGCGATAATGATTCGAAGGGAATTTTGATTTTTGGTGCTTTTCTCAAGTTAAACTAATTCTGACCATGTAAAAATGCACATAAATTGCATCACTAACAGGTCGTTTGGTAATAAGAACAGTTTGCTACTGTTGCATGAAATATCTTAAGGATTGAAGTATATTCATGGAACACTGCGTTAAGTATTTCATGAATTTGTCTCCCTTTAAAGCAGATTCATGATGCAGTTAAGGATTGCTATTATTGCCAAACGGACCCTAAAATTACTTTATCTTACTAGCTAGGCTAGAGAGCATGCACGATCGAAAGTTCTAATTATGTTTGTTACTTTGACAGTTTAACGTGTTAATGTTCGGTATTATCAGAAAGTAACTCAACTGATCAAGAGCAACTTTTTCTTAGATTTTGTTATCATTAATCAACATGCATTCTTTTGTGTTGCTCTATTGACCAATGCCTTGATTGAGCAGTAAATTTGGCAAGAGGATTGGTCCGTATGTATGCAGTTTTCTCGGTCACCAAATTTTAGTCCATGCATGAATCGTCACACAAGTTGGGCACTGGTTCTCAACCTTCATCGCTAATCTCACCAGTTCAATCTTCACTAAAGATCTTCAAATGCTTCCACTAAAGTGGAAAGTTTCGGATTAGCATCTCCTGTTTGCTGCACCAATGCGCTTTGGAAAAGTTTTTCTTCTTCTGTTTCCTGAATGCATGCAAAACATATATCAGATTTTTCAGAAGGAACGACTCTCGTGGCTATGTGTGCAGACTGATCTAATTCCTACTTTGTATACTTACGTTCTTTAATTCTCAAGAACATGAATATGTTTAGTACCTGCGTGTAACTAACGTTCCCAAATTCATGTATACAAAGTGAACCATTTTTCTTTCCCAATGTATATCTTCATCTTCGAGGGAAAAAAAAATGGTTTTAGTGGCCTGCCAAGGACATGAGAAAGCTTTCCACAAATCACGTAAATTAAATTCTTCTTTCTTGTCATTTGTTCTGTTGATCCTCGATCGCTGCCTTTTCTTGTGATATCGGATCTTGTAGCTTCAGAAGTCTGCTAATAGTCACAAAAAATGTGTGCTTTTTTTAAAGTTAATAACACGAAAAAAAAGGGTTTTTGATTTTTTTGTTTTTTTCATTTTAAACCAAAACAATGAGGGAGACATCAAACGTGATATCAAGGATAAGTTTGTTCATATTTAACGCCTGGCCTCTAAGAGAAAGAAAGAAATCAACAAAGAGGAAAGGGAGGAAAAGATGAAACAAGACTAGTGGAGGTCCAACTGTTGCAGGTAGGTGCACTCTGAGAAGGAGGCCACTAGCTTCTATCATCAACTGCTCTCTCTCATCCCCCAAAAATGGTGGAAATAAAAAGCACGGATGGGTGACGAATTCAGATTCCTTTCAAAGGCAGGAATATATCTCTGTCCATTAGCGCCTTTTTTGTGCCGACGTCGTTGGTGCACTTGCTTTTTGGCCCCCCGCCCCCACTTAGTGGCCATCGCACCACGCTCTTTTCCCCTGCAGCTTACGTATTCCCAGACTTTGATGCGTCCCTCCAACAGTTACAAGTACGTGAAGATGAGATTCTTCAAGTGAAGACAATGTGTTTGACAAATATTTCCATTAATTTAAAAATCTTTTTTACACTGCGAAAGATTAACAACCCACTGCTTGGAAAAGAGGCCAGAAAGTTCGTTCCCTGAAGTCTTGGGCCGCGTTTGGATCTGGGTAGGCAGTGAGCTGCCTTCAGTTCAACGGAACACCTTCACCTTTAAGGCCCCATAGAGCACCTGCGAGAATCAAAACGATAATAGGCAGTAAATGTGTAGCAGATATGTTATAACTCTGGAGCCAAAAGAGCCTCACACATTCGAAAGTATGCCGCCGAGAACACAAGAATTTACATGTCTTGGAAAGGCCAAGGTCTTCTACACCCATGGCAGCAGTGAGTTTCCACTCTTTCCATTAAAAATGAATACAGGAGATGCGGGCCCTTTAATGTAGAGTCCAAGGCAACATCACAGAAGTGGAAAATTACAATGATATTACCGACCCACAAATATTTGATCCTTACAAAACAAGGGAAAGCTTATCAAATTGGGATTGGGCTTCACAAATCCCAACACATGCATGATACCGTCAGATGCCTAGAACTACTATACGAACTCATTCACTGAAAACAATTTACATGCCTAGAGGGATCTTACTTTTTTAGTGTAAGAACACATTAACATTATAAGTTTGTACACGTTGTTTGAGAAAAGTTCACCAACTCTGTGGCGGCCGCCACTCATGCTTATATAATATTTCAGATAGGATAAGGTAACACTAACATATCGAATAAGTTAGCTGGCCTAGTTAGACTCACTTTCTTATCTACTGGAATCATTGGTTTGGTTCCCACTTGAAGCAGGTCGGTTTAACTTGCCTTAATTGCTTATATGCCTGTGCTTGCACCTGAGCACGCACAACACACACACATCAATATAAACACAAATACAGATACACAATTAACACGATGATTTCTTGCTGCCATTAAAGTTCAATTTAAATATTGAATATTCTAAATTCGAAGATCTTGAATCCTAGCTAGATTCCTTTTGAAAGAAGTTGGGACAATGAACTTAGAGCAAAATATTTACAAGTATCTGCATATGGTGGTAGACACTTCAGAGAGCGAGAGAGAGATTCTACACTCAACTGCGCCATGTATTCTTGCATACTCAGCGCCCCATTCATTCTTGCTAACATATTGAAATCTGAAAAGAGCCGATCAAGCATTGAAAGATACTTCATGCATTCAAGATAGTATATCATAGCATATATGATTGATCTTTCATATTTGTCTTTTCGGAACCACTCATAATATTTTAGTGCATCGACGGTTGGTTTCTTCCTTTATGCATTCCTTCTTTCTTTTTAGGGTAAGGTAAGTATGACAAAATAGTCATATTTCAAAAAGAAGTTAAGTGATAGAGGAATAATAATGAAATGAATCCTACGGAAGACAGAAGACAACTTGGTTTTCTTATATCTTATACAGTGCACTAATGAGGGCTATAATAAAGACATGGGCCTACCACAAAGTGCACCCCAACACAAAAATGGCCCATTGGGGATCCATTAAGAAACATGGTAGGGACCCTCCACTATCGATTGCTTGTGGGCTTAGAGTGGAGCAGAAGGCAAAAGGAAGAGCATCTTGACCTCTAAAAAGTGCCAAAAGATGTGCCGCATTCGATGCTCTAGAACCTTGTTATGATGTTAATATAGACTAATTACAACAATTTTAATGTCAAATCTTCTGGTGTTTTAGAATTTGACTGTTTTTAAGCTTTGATGTTTTCTTTGTTCCTCTCTCCAACCAGCATCAACAGCCATGGCATACTTTTAGCTATTTATAGCCCATGCAGAACATTAAAAACCCCCCTCCCGTCCTTCACTCTTTCCGTCTCTCTCTCACAGGATGGCAGGCTCCTGGGGGAGTTCAACTCATGGGTCATGAAAGGAGTGGAAGTTGGGGTGAGGGGCTCTCCCTTTGCTCCACATGTCTCAAATCTGTATCTGCCAATTCTTTTTTCCCATCTTCTTGCTGCAGAAGTCATGGGTGATCTTTGAAAGGAGCTTTTTGGTAGAATTGAAGCAGATCGGCAAGTCACAAACTGGCATGGAGGGACCTAGAAATGGGTCTTTCAACTGGCTATTTGTAGAAGTAGAAGAACAGAACAAGATTCAATAAATAACGAGGCACTCATGGAGGAAAGCCATGATGGCATCTTTTACTTTCTTGTGATGGATTTGTAGATTGCCAATAAGGATGAAGTATGAAGTGTCTATAATAAATGAAAGTGCTTTGGCTTTGTGTTCCCTTTTTTTTTCCCCTTCAACGCCTTTGTATCTTATCGAATATAGTAAGCAGGGAACCATGATGTTTCAGTTCTTTCCATCGTTCTTTTTTATGAAGGATAATTTAGAGCAGAGCATATGAGTCGCAATTGGTAAACATGTCGATGGAGAACTTTCTTCAACTGCGTGCCATGGGCGTGGGAATTAGGAGCTTAACATGAAGAAGGTCAAGAAATCATACCCGGAGTGTGTCAGTTAACATATCTAGATTCGAGTCTGATAGATCTGCCTAGCCCCAGTTTATGAATTTTTAAAAGTGAAAGGTATTCTCCTGGTTCACTTCCTACATTAAGACATCTTTTTTCTAGTTTCGAAAACCTGGTTTCCATGATATATGTTGACACTTTTATCACCCCATAACAAATTTGAAGCCATTCGATGAACATATACAGAGGAACTAAAGATGAAAGTTGTTGCCTGAAAAATGATCAAATTCTGGCTGCCATCTAGACTTGACGGACTACACCTTATAAAATCCCTTGCGGAATACCTGTTTTTCAAGAAAATGAGACGTTCTGTTAAAGGACAAGTACTCGAATGTCTATTGTTCAGTCTGAGGTTGAAAGTTTTCTTCAATTAAGCCCAACGTATCGCCTTGGAAACCCCTTTAGGCTCATCAGGAGATTCTGCAAATCAAGACAGAAGAATGTTTCATTAGCTGCGACTTCTAGTACATATCACTATTAAACGCAGTAAGTTTGCATTCATGTTCAATAATTAGTTTTAGTTCAGAGATAGCCCTCTTAAAGCAACAGCATTTTCCATGAGATTAGTATATGCTGTTGCACATATCAAAAACTAATTGAGAAAAGAGGAGATCATGGAAATATGATTAACAATTGAGCGGACGTTCTTGAAGAATTCACTGCATTTTTTCTTTTTAACGCCTGTTCATGCTCTCTCTCTATATAGCCGTGTCATTTGATGACTCAGAAATTTTACAGATCGCGCCTCGTTTTTGATTCATGCAAACAACAAAAATTGCTGACATGATGAGTTCATACACCAAATGTTAGTGATTGCCTGCAGAAAGCCGTATCTCATGATCAAGAAGAGAAAGCAGCTCAAATTTTCAGTTAAAAAACTTTTCTAAGACCAACTTTGACATGAGAGCATTGATCATCTTGGTTGCTGAAACTGCATGATTGACTTTCTGCACCAAGGTGCTTGATACCAGATCTGTCGTGCTTCAGCTATTCATTACCACCTTTGGTTTTCCAGTAGCTTGTGAGTTCTGCCCAGGCAAAACCGGACCAGTTCTTGTGAAATCGAAAGTTTCAAGACAGATATATCAGGGTTCATCAGAAGCAAGGTTAGATGTCCATGTAATGTTTGCTGTATTTTTCTTTCAACGACAATGAAGCCACTCGTCGTTTTGAAGGTGGCTTTTTTGCATTCCAGGTTCATCAGAAGCAAGGTTAGATGTCCACGTAATGTTTGCTGTATTTTTCTTTCAACGACAATGAAGCCACTCGTCGTTTTGAAGGTGGCTTTTTTCCCAGCGAAGCAGCCTAAGTCTCGTCATGCCGCTTTTCTACTTGCTCCTCACTGTAAAATCTTTGAGGGTCTTTTCTTGGGCTGAAATTTGAAGGCTGAACCCCCAACACCATAGCAAAGTTTAGATGACAGAATTTGCGGCAAATGGCTGGATCTGGTATGAGAATTGTGTTGTTTTCTATTATGTCGTATCTATGTATTAAGCCAGCTCTCCTAAATCGGACCCATTTGCAACCATGCATAGAGGCTTGGTAGTCAAGGGGCAGTACTCAAACTAGGTGATATCCCTAGAATAATTCAATAGTCTGTATTAGCTTAACTATATTCAATATTGTTACATGATTAACTATATCGAGGTAACATAGTTTTCTATTGAGACCAAAAAAACCTCATGCAATATGTTGTGTTAGAAAGTTCTTCAAGTAACTATATTTGTATAGGAATATTTTTCATGATATGTTTTAGAGGGTAAATTGGCAAATCTATTCATAGTTCCTATGGATTTTTTGTCCCCCAAGGGAAGAAGTAGAAGGCGGAAAAGAATTATCACTCCTTATCAGCAAGATGATGCCTACAAACTGAAACAGCATACTTTACTAAAAAGTATATTTATGAAGTATAATTGCATAACCAACGAAGCTGTCGTCTAGGATTTCGACGGCGATTCGTCTGCATCGGCGTCAGATTCTGGTATCTGTTGTTCATCTTTGCTCTTGGGGCCGACGGGTTGCGTACGGGGAGTTGGCCATGATGCCATCCACCAAAATTTGAGCATCCGTTCATCATCTGACCATGCCAACAGAAACCCAAAGTATTAGAGGGAGATACCTGACCACGAAGCTCCATTCAATTCACCTTTGAGTGGTGTTCGGAAGTTCATCAGAAATCGATGATTAGAAATCAAATTTCGTAAGTTCATCGATGAATTTTGTAATAGATTTAACCACAATTAAGAGAACCAATTTTCAAGTTGGTGAAATGTGGTGGAATTCAAAGATATATATTTTTTTCCCTTCAATATCAAGAGATGCTCCAAGATAACTGCTTGTGAACGACCGACTTAAACACAGGAATTCTAATTCTTGAGTTGCCGACTGCCGAGTTCTTGAAAATAAAAGTTTATCTGGAAAAACCAGCATGCATGGTACTGATACCATGTACAGTCAACAGCTTTTTAGGGATTACTAGCCGAATTTTGGGATTTGTACTTATACAGTTTTGAATTTGGTTTATCAGCGCCTTGACGTGGTTTTTGTCGTTCTGCAGGCCATGTGTTTGTTAAATTTCCCAAGCAATTCAATCGAACGGCAGTTCTAGCAGCCGTTGGTTCGAAACCGACACGGTGCGCTTACAGGAACTTTCATATTCTGCCACCACTATAATTGATGAATCCAAAAATGTCCCCATGGGATGCAGGCAAAACTCTGCAGCAATAGCAGCATAATCCATCCATTGCACAGTGAACTGTCTTGTCTCACACAGATTCACCACTCACCAGACACTAGTGGATGCATGGTGTCTGCCAAGGAACTGTGGAATATTATTGGCGGAAGAAGGAAGGCACGGTGGAATGCAGACAGGAAGCAGGAACTCGCACTGTTTGGGCCTTCTTCTCATGTGGGGAGGGGATCCTCTGAAGTTTGAACGCATGACAAACAGAGAGCTGCTTCTGCCTTCTCTTGGAGGACCCATGTCTTCTCGTCTCTGCACCTTACCTAACCTATAGATTTCTTCTTGCCTTGCCATTGTTATATATATATATATATATAACATGGCATGGCATGGCGTGGCCTGATCTTTCACTGATCAAGGGTAGAGTGTTTACTTCGCCTGAGCTTCCCTTTTGAAAGCGGTGTTTAAAAAAAAGGAACCAACATCAATGTATGGGTGGTGAAATCTGCCTAACGTGTCAAATCAAACTGTTAGGTCAGGTTGCACGGGAATTTCTGCTGACACAAACTGGACCCAGATTTGGATCTTTCTCTAGCCCCGACTGGTCCCCAATCATTTTAAAGGTGAAAATTCAAATGCAAGTAAGAAAAACAGCAGGGAACATGGATTGTAAAGGCAGATATCCACTTCATTCTTCCCATTGGTAGCAGAATTACTTCTGCATCTCACTAATTTTCTCTCTCCTTCCTCTTTCTGTTCCTCCTGCTTAGGTTTCTCTTCTTCATGCAATTTGTTCTTCATTGCTGATTTTTTTCTTATGCCACTTTCATCTTCTTCTTGTGATCTATTGATTGGTGGCACCTTGTCACTACATTTTGTTTTGAATGAATTTCCATTTTGTTGGCTCTCTTTGATCTATATTTCATAGATACAAAAATGAATCTATTAAAGTATTAAATTAAAATTTGTTCTTTGTCTAACTTGATTTATATATATGATCTTAAGAATGATTTGGTGCAGCATATTAAGTTATAGGATATGGACCCATGCATCTAGGGTTTTGGATATCCAAAACGATTTGGCTATGGCCTATGAGTCATCCTGTCATTCTCTGACTCGTTTCACCCGATTCATTTTCTGATGGTTTTCTCTTTCTTCCTCTCTGTCATGGTGGCCTGAAAGCAACGGCTCTTATAAAGAAGCGCTCCAATCAGATGCCAGCGGTTTTGCTGATCACTTTGAAAGCAACCAAACAGAAAGCAACAGATCTCAGGGATCCAAATCGGGTCCAGTTAGACGTTGCCTTCAAGCAACGGTACTAACCTCTAGGCCATGTCAAGGACACAAAGAGTTTGGTTAGACTAGATCTTAGATCCCAGAGGGTCTGATTTCATAAGCAGCTTATTTCAATTTCATGGCGCCTTTGGGTGAGTATGAGGTTAATTCCACGGCTTGAGTGAAAGTCGAAGCTTTCTTTCTTCCTTCCTTCCATCTCCTTAATGATTCAAGTGTTGCTTTTGGTGTCTCGAGAAGCTACTTTTGCAGTACATGAAGTTAACGTCATAGAAATTCTGAACAGATCCATTCCACCAACCCAGCCCATTGGGGGACAATTATATGGTACTTTACAAAGTATGGATTTGACAACGTCTACATGTCATTATCTTTGAAAAAATTGTCAAAAATTAGTGACAATTATGCAATTTGAGAAAAAAAATACATGTGCAGTCAAGAGAAAGGGAAATAAAAAATTTCTTAAGGAATTGCACAATACCATCCCCTCTCAGAATGAAAAACTTGACTCACACATGGCAGAAAATGCTGAACGTTTCTTCTTTCCGCCTTCATCACCGTCATGACCGAATCCAATATTGCCTTTCAGAATAGAAAATACTTGGCCGACCTGACCTAGGACTAGGCTCAACTCTGACATTTTTCGCGAGCAAATGCCGGCATTGTCACACACCACTTGCCCGGACAACTTGGTCCATGTCCGGCACTGAGCTGAGTTGATCCGTCTATGCGAAGCTGGTTCAGCTGCATGCTTGGTCATGACTCATGAGTCATGTAGCGAGTCTGATATTGTAATCCACTCGGTCTACCTACTGACTGAACCCAGTCTAGCGCAGCCACCTGCAGGATTCATTTGCCCCCAACCCAATTGGGCAGCTGGGCAACCGGTTCAGGTGGCTGATAACCTGTTGGCAGAGGGTTGGAGCCTGTTGGGACGAACCTCTCCTGGCTCTGAAAGACCAGGTCGCCAAACCATGGTTGAATCTCCTGTGATTAGAGTTCTTCTTCGTGTTGGTTTTTGTGACAGTTGGAACAGCTCTTTTCCTTTGAGGCATATGACCTTCATTCTTGATGTGCCACAAACAGGCCATGGCTGAATTTGGGCAGCACAGAAACTGGTTCTGGTGGCTGATTCATTACCTGTTGTGCAGAGGGTTAGAGCCTGTTGGGATGAACCTCTCCTGGCTCTGAAACACCATGTCTCTCAGGCCATGGTCGAGTGTCTTGTACTGGGAATTCCTCTCTGTGTTCTTTTTCCAAGTGTTGAGCTCTTCTCCCCTTGGGCCTGTGACTTTCATTCTTGATGTGCTGCAAACAGAATCAGCCTCTAAAAGCAGAGAAACCAAATAAATGATGAGAAGGAACCTTGGGAATCCCATTCTTTCCGAGAAAAGATTGAGGTGAAAGAAGATGTGTGATTAGAAAGGGTGGAAGAGAGAAATGAGAAAGAGCGAGCTTGGAGAATTTGAAGCATAAAAAGAAATGAAGGAAGGAATTATATATATATATATATGAATCTCACTTATAGCAAACAAACAACAATCACGAAAAACAAAAACGAACCATCTCATTGGCAATTCTCATGTCAAATGGCACAAGTGTCCTTGAAGTATAATGAAAATACTGTTCACCATTGTACGGTTTGAACCTGCATTAATAGGGACCTCTCCCTCTCTTAATATTGCCTGTACATTACAGATGGCCTTTTTGTTTCTTTTTACTGTTATTGTCCTTGCCACTTGAATCAATCTTTTCATCAAATTCTTTTCTTAAGATGTCATAATAATCTCTCTCCCTCTCTCATCTTGCTGATACTGTGTACTTCTAAGCACCAGAGCTGCAGTGCACACCTTTACCGGAAGCGCTTTAGTCTTGTGGATAATACATTTTCTTATGAAAGGTAGTAAAATCTCATATAAAATTGTGCCAAGATTGTTTCATCAGAAGCTATATGAGATTTTTCTGCATTAATTTAAACTATGAAGAATCCATGGAATGGAGGTGGTCGCAAATGGCCCTTGGTCTCTTGGCAGAAAGCCTTCTCTAATTGCAGTGACAAAGAACGTTTACTGTTCTTCAGAAATTATTAGTGCAGAAAGGTGCATGGCATCAGAACTGTGAATGGTTCTATAGTGAGATAGAATATTCAAACTACTGGCTTTCAATATTCTAACATCAGTTTGAATTCTCTAACATTCATAGGCTAAGCGGTAGGACATTGAGGGCAAATTGATATCAGAGATTTGATGACGATGAAAATGGCAACAGAAAACCCACCTCGCATCTTGATGGAAGTGGACAAATCCATGAGCAGGCACCATGGTTCACGTTACATGGGGAGAGAGATGATACGAGTAAAGAGAGTTGGCAGAGGGCGAGGGGAGTGTGACATCAGTGAAGGACAATTGCATGGGAAAGGATTTGCTTGCAAAGGCCGATCTCCTGCTCCTGCTGCAGTTTTGTTTGTTCTTGTTTCTGTTGTCAGGGCTCCTGCAACCCCTGCTCTTCAAGTCAGATCTGGCCAGCCCTCTTCATGGCTCCTTTCCTTGTTTCTCGTCGGGGGTGGTGGCCAGAGTCCAGACGCCCGTAGGCTCCAGCCCTGTGCACCCAGAGAATCGGGTACCTCGAAATTCGGTCGATCGCCAAGCACCTTCATGGTGCAGAACCAGCAGAGATTCTCTGATCTTATCAAAGTTGGTGCTAGCTTCTTCTGATCATGGAAATGGACGCCATTGGGGCTACTGGTTTTTATTGTTGGAGTAAAAGAGCGAGAGGAAGAGAAATTCTTGATAGAGAAAAGGAAGAGGTTGATGAATCCAGTTACAGCATGCAGAAGGGCAGGATGTTGATGGGCAGCATTGGTCAGGTAGAGCAGACTGCAGGTTGAGGTTGGCTCGACGCGGTCTGGCTTGAATCTTCGAGCTTGGAGACGCATGAATGGGAGCAGGCTTAGGCCTGGTCTTCCTTGGGGCTCGTGCAATCCGGGTTCTGGAGCATAAGTCATGTCAGCCTGGTCCCCGAGCCTTTTCTTCATTGCTTTTAGCTGACCCAGCAGGGGAGCTACTTGGTCGCCCACACTAGCCATAAAAACTATCGTTACGACATCTCACATTAGCTACACCAAACACATATCCCCTTTTCAAATGACTCTCAGTTAAAAAATTCTAGCTCCGCCGTGGAGAAACTTCTATAAATCAGAAAATAATGAAATTTTGTACCCAAGATGAGTTGTTGTTAGAAAGTCAGGCCACTTGAAGAACGTCATATGATCCACCCCATAAAGCTTGATTAGTGTATGTTTCAAGAAATTCTTAATGGGATGCATTAATATACGATGCAAATAATGAAGCTTAAAATAATAAACAAGAGACGAGTTTTAGTAAATTAGTCGCTACTTGGCATGTGATAACATCACGGGAATGACTTCGAAATTGCTATATATATTATTTCGTTTTGGCTCAAAGGGCCGGCATCCAAAAGAAAAAAGTCGATTCTGCTTCCTTGGTTCGCTCGCGTTCAGTTACAATTTTTAGTTCTCAAGGTTGAAAAATATAGCTACATTAGATTGACATCAATTTGGAGGATAGAGATAAAGATATTCCAATCAGAAGAACGAATCTTGACTGATTCTTTTCCTGGTATTATAGTTTGGAAACTGCCATAGTTTATTTTCATTTCATTTTCCTCATTTTTTTAATTGCAATTTTTTAAAATAGCCATAGCGTAATTTGATATTCTGTAGTCTGATCATAGTTCTCTTTTATGTTACATCAGTAAGTGTGTGCCTCTAGGCGCAATTAAGCAACGACGTTACTAATCGTGTAATGTAAGGCAAATTATTATACAATTCATATTATAGAATATATTTAAATGTCTTATATAACTTAATATATGTGTTCAATGTGTGGAAAACAACCATTATATATATTATAAATGTATATAATAATTGAATATATAGAGCGACTATAGTCATATGACAACAATTAACTCAAGTTGTCATGAATGTAAAGTTTATGTCATTGCAGAAGAATGTCAGACCCTTTCTGTTTGTTCCATTGGAAGAAAATGCCTAGCTCCAGGAGTTGCATACAAGATTTCTTCCTTGCAACTGATATTGGCGTTATCTTTTTTCTTTTTCTCGGTGCCTTTAAATGGGATTTGTTAGAAATTGAGAAGCACCTCCGATAGATCTTATCAAAACAAAAGGTTTGTGTGGCTTTTGTTTTCATATTTTCTTTAGCTTTGAAGCTATCATTGTGGTCAATGGTCAACAATATGAAATTAGAGAAGCAATGAACTCGAGTCTTTGAACATGGAACATATAAGGCCGAGCGGTGCATGCACACCGGGGATTGACTATATTTGGCTTTTTTGGGGAAAGCATGGAGACGTTGGCTAGGAAGCAATTATATCATGGTTGTTGGTGTTGGGAAATCAACAAATTGAATTTGAATCCGGTATACCAGTAACCATGTTAACTTATTCAGGCATTCACATATTCGGATTCGAATACCAATAAAGAAAAGCCTATCAGAATTGAATATGAAATCTGATTCCAAAATTTGAATCTGATTTTTTCATTCATATCCAAATCCGAATCCGACCATTTACTCGAATCTAGATGATTTTCAAAAAGTAAAACCAATGGATATAAGTTATTTATTCAAAACTAAATCCGATCTGGATCTGAATACGATGAGACGTGTATATATATTCGAATCCAAATCCGATCAAAGGTCATTTCTTAAATATGTATCCAATCTGATTTGTTAATTAGATATATATATATTTTTTTGTATCTGAATTTTTGAAACGGTTTGGTCAGATATCCGGTCCAAATAAGATATATTGACATCCCTTGAATGAGGTTAGTGAATTTACTATTTTCTATGTCAAGTACTTTGATGGTAGTTTTTAGAATGCTTTTCTGCATGCTATAGCTGATACTTTTAGTTGTGCATCCTCTCTGTAAAAGCCCTGGTAATGACAGTTATCTGTGTTATCCTCATATGCTTAGTTTACTTGATATTGTATATTTTAGACAGTTAAAAATATTATTAAGATAGCACATCATCCCAGTGTCAAAACATTTAAGCTTTTTGTTGGTTAAATCTCGACCAAGAAGGATAAAAGATGCATTGAACTTGTACAATGATATGCAGACCTGATGAAGAGTATTACAAAAGGTGGACATTTTACATTACTAAAGATGGAAATGTAAGGTGGCCATTTTAGATGACTTTGATCCTTGATCCACTTTACCTCCTTATCCCATCCTGATGGTCTTGCTGTGATCAATATCGGTCTAAGCACTGTGTGCAAGTTCTTCTGCTCTTTGACGGGCTAAAATTCCCTGCTCTTATTGTCCTATAAATTCTAAGTTGTTTGGTTTAAAAAACACTCTCAGTGTCTCATGAATTTGACTTAAAGATTAGGTAGATTCATAGAATAATGGAACCAGTGTCACATGAATCAGATGCAATATATGAGTAGATTCATTGGTCACTCGGTCAAACGACCCCTACCCGAAAGACTCAATTGAGCTCGACGTCAATTGTCTTAACGTTAAAGCATTTTGGCTGACAATAGCTCCATATTAGAAGAGGGGGTAGATTGATGAGCCAAAACCCTTCTCTCTTTCCTTTCCGTTGCCTCTAACGTCTAGGCTTCTATCAAGGTCTGGATGTGAAGACATGCCCCCGTCCCATAGATCCTGGGGGAATAACTCTCATGAGAATTGAACTGACGGTGTGCTCCTACAAATACACATCCAGCATTGGACAAGAAAACAGTAAAATTTTGTTCATAGATATTCCATTTTGCTGCCAGATTTGCATGGAGAAAAACGGATACAATGAAAAGCCATATTAAGCGGCTTTGTTTTACAACTTAAAAAATGGGGTTTTCCACTTTTTTCTTAAATCAAAATGACTAAGATAATAGTGTCAAAACATCGACTTTACACACCAAAACCATGTCTTGATTGAGAGATATATTTGTCGCTCGTCTATGTGCATCAAACAATGTAAGTCCGCATTTGATACCATCGTATCTAAGCTGATTGGATTCGAACACATATTGACGCCTTGACGGTTTCACAACAGTAGGTATCGCAAGTCACTTCAGCTCTTAAATTCAAGGCCATCAGACATGTTTCCCTATGGTGGAAGGTCGAAGCCCCTTTCCAATTCTTTGTCTCTCTATAGTGTATGACATATTTTAGTGCCTCAAGTTGAATGCCAGCACTTAGTTGATATCCCCAAGCTTTGGAATGGGAACTGGCCCCCTTCCAGCATCTGCCTCATCCATTAGGGAAACCATCAAACATGTCCCTAGGAAGTGTTTGATGAACCATTATTATGATTCTGGAATAGAGTGGTGGAGAAAAACTGTTGGTCTAACTTTCAAATTCAGGGGTGTTTGATGGAGATAGAATAATGAATCGAAAAAATGTTTCTTGTGTTTGATGGTCTACATAAGGAAGATGGTGGGGAAAAGAAAACTAAACGTCGGCATCAAATTATTTTAAAAGACCAGTCACTATTCCTTCTTGAGCCCGAGGCTAAATCAACCCTTGCTGGCCACTTTCCACTTATAAGACACTGATGTGACCAAAGGTCGTTCAACAATCATGTCTGAGCTTACCGATATCACAGTTTAATGATGGAGACGAAGCAATACTGTTCCTCACACGTTCAATAGTTAATAAACCGATCGGAGACAAACTTTGCACTGTTTAACACAACATTTTTGCAGTCTGGTAGGATGCTATCGGCCCAAGCTGGTAGATGAGCATCAAGCATTCAAATAGCTAGTCAGGGCAGCAGACATATCCTTGTAAGAAATTGTGTACAGGTAAAAATTCATGAAGCCGTGCTGCTAGCTGACCGCCAATGACAGCAAAAATTACTGATAAAAGATAATGCCTATAACTATTTAAGCAATTCATCAATTCATACAAGCAACATTCGACAAACCCAATTTGGTTAAACTATGAGTTGTGAACTCTGTATCTGTGTGTGCGTGTGCATCTTAGTTGACTGTAGGTTGTTCAGTCTTTTGGCAAGATTCTGGATATTCTTTATAAATCTGAATGTGCATGCTCGTTCGCTGATGTTGGGCAGCCCAAGGCCTCAAAGGCAAGGGGAATGCGAGTTAAAGGCTTGAAACCTCATTATTTTGCAAGCAGTTAACCTCTGGCTCACCAAGAATTTACACTCTTGAATTGTGCCACTTTACAAGATTCAAAAGAAAGAGAGATTTTCTATTTAATTTTGTAGAACACCCACACTTGCGGTAACAAAACTTCGTCCGTACAAAATTTTTTTATGGTTTCCTTTTCCAAACGACATGGTTTTCCGTATCTTTACTACATGTATTTGCATTAATATGTCGAAACAGATTTGAGGTGCGCATCAATCTCCGAGATAAGAGAACTATCATATTAAGGAAATTTAGAGAAGTAAAGAGGCACAAACAGCAATGGAGAAAAACCATGGAGACATCGAGCCCAGGACTGCTTTGCAGTGAGACTATACAGCGAGAAAACAAGCCATTTTGCTGTTTGGAGTATTGGGAAACAAACACAGCACGGGGCAGAAAGCTGTGGACAAAGCCATGCAGAAAAGGCAGGATTTGGGTCGTCCCTGAACAGTGAAGCCAATGGCGAAGCCAGAAACTCCCCGTCTTCTAATGGGGCATATTCCTCTACAGCGCGAAGATCGCCCACGTGAATGGCACTAACATGAGAAATCTTAAATATTTGAAGGGCACCAATACATAAAAAGTTTATATACGTCCATGTGGGCAATTGCCCACACAAGCCTGCACGGCAGCCTGGGGAGGAAAGCGAAAACCCAGCCCCAACAGGCAAGTAAACTTTTCTGTCATTAAACTCACATTCCCCAAAATGCAACTTCAATCTGAGAAGAACTTCACATTCCACCTCAAAAATCTATACTTTTTTATTCTAGATTCACCTCATCAGTCTATAATTTTACTTGGGCATTGTTGGAGGAGCGACAAAATTCAAATTTTGGGATTGCTATTCCACTTTCGACCTTTGTTAAACATGAACATAAGGTTCGAACCTTCAACGACTCACCTGGTAGTCGTCGCAATAACCGGAATTGGCACAGCTTCTTGGTGCAAAAATAATTATGGCTAAAAAATAAAAATCACAAGTTCTGGTGGACGCTGCCATCGTAAACTCATCAACAACAGTAGACCTCCTGCCCAAGCTTCTCATAGCTTCGCACAGAAATAAAGAAATCCAATACTTTTCCCTGAAAGTTGTCAAATATTGCAGGACGGTATTGCCTTTTTAATACGCACACAAGCACACAGACACACACACTCCCTTGTTTTGGAGCGGAAATGAAGTCAAAAACTCTTTCTTGTATCCGGGTTGCACCCTTTCCCATGTATCTTAATCTTTATTTGAGTGTCAATCTTTAGATCTAAGAGATGGTGTTCTCTTTGGAGATCATGGCTTTTGCGTTGTTTGGTGGCATATATAGACCATGGGAAATAATGTTGCATTTAGAGAGCAGCCGTATGACTTTCGTGTCATTCTTTTCCTGCTATTGTGAAGATGTTTCGGCATCCGGAAGTGATTTCCAGATTCACTCAGCATTGTTTGTCTTACCATCCATTGAAATTTTTCCAATTTGTTTGTCCTGTGTTTCCATTTCCCCGCTGCAGAGTCGAGGTACTACCTTTTTATCGACTACACTTTCTTCTATTAGCTACTTGCCACGGCCTGCCTTCCCTCTCCCACACCCTTTATCTCCCTCTTCTCGAAGACAGCTTCTTCTCTTTTCACCTTCACCATCAATCAGCCATGATTGGCATTTTACCTTGCGGCCTTAGCGTGTTTTGCCGTTGGTGGTGAGTTTGAGAAGAACGCAACATAACGAGTGTCGCTTACATTGGATGTATCTTCAAGACAAATATTCATCTCACCCTTCACATTGACTGCAGACCCTCTAACTAGCTCCCAGTCCTCTCTCCCCCTACTACTCTTCTTGCTTTCTGTTCCTGCTCAAGTATTTTGTTTCTTTATGTTATCTGCTCTAGACTTCTTAGGTATTTTTTTTCTAATGCCACTTTAATCTTTTCTTTTTACACCATTTTGTGACGCTTTAACAATATATTTTGTCTTGAATGACATTACATTTCGTCCTCTCTCTCTCTCCCTCTCTCTTCCTTATTTAAAACAGTGCTAATGTTGAGAGACATTGTCACTTACCCGGCAAAAAGACCAGTCGCTTGGCTGCTACTGGCCAAGCTGGTGCACCAAGACACCTGGGCTCCCCACTTCGTCCCTTGGGAATGAACCAAGACGGTAGGGAAAGCCATCAAATCTCCTTGTCGAAGGTAGGAGGTCCCGGTCGGCAGATGAGATTTTCAGAATTCCAAGTTTCTCAAAATTAATAATATTGGATTATTTTACTTCATTTGTTTTTATTAATATTCACCGAACGGATGAACGTAACAAGTCCGCCAACAGCTCGTGCCAGTATATTTAACATTTTGTCATAAATCAATATCTTCTCTGTCTCTCTCTTAAACCCAAGGGATGAATTAATCATGGGAACAAAAAACAAACCAACGACAATTGGCATCAAAAGCTTACCGTCATAATAATAAATCCAATTTCAATGCGAAAAATGCTGCCCATATTCGTAACGGGGAGATCCGGCCGTTTCACTAAATATTAATTTGTAAAGAAGTTATTTCCCACCACTGCATAGAAAGGCTAAGGTTGTGGATCCGGTGAAGTTGAACAAAATATGCGCTACAATCTTCTAAGTAGAGAAGTTTATGGGCGTATTGATATAATATATTAATTCGACTCATGAGCGCGACCAGCAACGTACATCATACATTCATTTCATACAAGAGATTTGCTTATAAATAATTACTATTGCATATTTATGTTTATATTCATATAATTTTTTTTGTCAGCAACGTTAAAGAGCGTCAGCAAAGTTTTCCTGAAATTCATAAGCAGATTTATTTCATTTAACTGCGTAAACAACATAGAAGCATCACGAAAACTTAGTCGACTGTTTCTAAAAAGTTCGAGAGAAAGGCCGTTACACAGCCACACTGAGAGAAGTGTGGCTGAGAGGTGGTAGGACTCAAGAAGGAAGAAAGCCATGGATCTCTCAGGCTTCAGCCAAAAAAGGCTGGAAGTGAAAGGACACAACGGACCGACGTGAATAGCCACAGATAAAGCGTCCACAGGACACCATGAAAAACATATGGAGAGGTGAAGGAGATCGTACCGTAGAGATCCAAGAGATGCGCGACACCTCATCACCTGGGTTCTTCATCATCAAACTATTTTTATCTTCACCCATTCAAGGACGCACGTCTTGTCACCTCCATCTATTCACCTTTCCCCTACAGTCTCCATTGCCATCTTCATCAGTTTTATCGACAAGAAAATAAAAAGAGAAGCGAGGTACAGTCAAACCCCGCAGACGGGACATAAAGCAAAGTTACGCAGCGCAAACTGCGGGCGTCCATGTGATCGATTCCCGACGTGCCGGAGGAGAAGACTGCGAACAGAGAAGACAAAGGATGCCATGGTCCAACTACAGTACCACAGCATACGGGGTCTACAGAACCACTGTTCAAACGATACCTTGAAGGAGATCGGGGAGACCCACTTGTTTCAAAATCTCCGCTCCCAACTACTCGATCGCGAGCATGTCATCGCTCATACCCTAGTTGTCATTATTCTGTCCACATCCAGGGGATGGAAGAAGCTGAAAGGAAAAGTTGCGTGGAATGACCAGGAATAACTGGTTTAGGGCAACCAGACCTCCTCCATACGTAGAAAACAGCCCCTGTTCATGGCAAACCGGTATAGCGACGACCATAACTACAGTATCAAGAACCATGCACAGATAAACCGTAACGAAGCGTTACCATGATCAGGGCCGAAGAATGTAGGCCTACGACACGTATCTTGAATATTAAAATGGTAAAACAACAACCCCCATATCGAGCTCAGATGGAGAGAAGGAAGCAAACACTGTTCATGGCACACTGGTAGAGAAAAGACCAAATTAGTATTGAAAACTGTCCACAGGTTAAATCGAAATGAAGCACAAAAGTGATCACGGCCGAAGAACGTTAATCCATGACACCTACGTGGTATTCAAATGGTATATCAATAATCCTCTTCCAGAACTGCCTAAAAGTTTTGGAGTCTTTAGACAAAAATCGAGCATTATTGTCAACCTTACTAATGTGTCAAGGAATCGCATTATTTTTGCGAAATCTAAGAATGTCAAACATAACTCATAAGTATTGTTAGAAAACCAAACAGCACGGCGGCATGTCTAGGACACGAAAAAAGAAAATTCAAGTATTGCTGCTCATCTTCCTAATGAACGCCAAGTTGGAAGAGTGCCAATTAGATTATGAATGGACTCTTTCATTACACACCCCAACTGCACATTGAATGACTGCGAGTGACCAACTTAAGCCCAACCTCCCCACAGGTTTGAGATTGATTCAGGTTTTCTGCAGAAGCCGACAATGTAACATGGAAAAGATCTCAACAGCATATAGGCAAAACCTGAACTAAGCATAACCTGGACACAGGAAAGAGGTCGATAAGAAAGTAAGCTCACAAATGGTCGAGCAAAAAATTACAAGATGAACACAACGACCAGAAAGCTTCGCCTGGTTCGAGCGTCAGTTGCAACAATATTTTGACCCAGCAGGAATCATTCAAAAATATTTGCAGCCACCACAAGAAAGTGCTCAAATAACAATTAAAGCAAAATGGGCTAGATGAAAATGGGTCTGAATAGGCACTTATCAGTTAATGCATCCAAATACCTTCGGATCGTCCCCTTCTGAGAAAGATGAGAACTGAAAGTTTCATACTTCATACGTGCAATTATAACCTTCAGAGCCCTAATAACATCATGTTAGTTTCAAAATAGTATACTAAGTTGAAAAATGAATTAATCAACAACTTGAAAAATGTGGTATATGTGACAAATGAAGTTGGATGGCTCAGTCTACCTCGCAGACAGTTGCAGAAAGACTATCCATTAAACCAAACTCCATATTTTCTGATGGCCTCCAGTGGCGTTTTCTCTGGTTTATGAACCAATTATTTATCTGTTTTTGGTCCAATCCAGTAGACTCGGCAAGTGCAATCTTGTCAGCTTCCTGCAGCATAAAAAAAGAAGCTCTTGAGACTTACATTCAAAATGGAGCCAATGGTTTTCCTCCAAACACCAAAAAGCTGTTCTTAATTTTTAAGAATTGCTTGCTTTTTAAAATTATTATTTTGGAGATGTGAAATTAGGTCTCTCTTGCTTTCCAAATTTTTACTGCACTTCACTTTTATTTTCTGTATTGTTACTAACATAAGAGTTTGCTACTGATGATAATACTTTTTCTCACGAACTGACTTTAATTTATTACCTTTTTTGGACAGTAACTGGTGGTGGAAACCAGTAAATCAAAGGCCAATTTCACATCATTACAGAAGAAGAGTGAATCAAAGTTTGAAAACTGATAAAAAAACAAAGCATATGGAATCAAGTATCGGACGATGAGTTCACCACATTGTTTTTGGAAACAAATGCTACCAAGTTTTTTAGAACATATGTTTTGCAGCTTTACAAAGTCTCTCCACGTTATTTCATACTCTTTTGCAACGGGAAAACAGTTATTTAATTTGTCAATATGGGAAATTTCTAGTTGTTAGCTCAAGTACAAGTTCAACCCTTTATGATTTTCGACGGCAGGGCACAAGCATATTGCTAGTAGATATGAAAGGATAAACAAAGGTAAGTAAATTCACATGGTCTTTGAAGAGTAGGACATGCCAAGACCCTCACGAATGACTGCTTGCTTATGGCTGAATTAAGGCCATATTTCAGTCTTCCCAGGGTAAAGATGGCTGTGATGGCTTTTCCTTCCCTATTTTGGACACCATTTACATCTTAAGAGAAAAAGTATGGCAGATATTTCATGTATCAACAAATGCAGGAGGCAAATACAAGCCATATAATAGACAGCTTTTACCATTGGCAAACACAAAGGGTTGAAATATCTAGTTTTCAAAAGCCATAGTTGATAAGACCCTGAACGGCACTGACCTTTTCATAACCTACAGCATTGCCACAAATTTCGTTTTCAGGTATAAAATGATGAGGTTTTTCTTGGGAATAATTCATCAGAAATGAAAATCCCGACATGGTTTAAAAAAGTTAAAAACTTACAATAAAATCTGAACATCAAAAGCTGGTAATTTGAAAAATGTAAAAAACATGAAAAAACACGAAAACAAAGAAAAACTTGTCCGTTTTTTTCATTTCAACATTTTTTAAAAGAAGTGTTGTTTGCCATTTTTTTTTCAGCCGACTTGTTCTTAATGTTCCAATCAAATAAAACGTCTTTGCTGTGACAATGCAAAGAGGTCCTGCCAGTAGTATACCAGCAAAAGGATGGATAATCAGTGGGTATCTAATTGGTATCTGCCCACACCCAATGAAGCAATCCTGTTTCCCAAGATTATCTCCAAAATATCCCATCAATACGTTATCATGAACCATCTGATGATCAACATGCAAATTTCCACATGCTTATAGTTCAACAAGTTCATGGCAACTATAAAGCGAGCAAGGATTTGCTGATCAAACACATGACAACGATTCCTGACTGGCCTAACAGAGCTCATGTCATAAAGAGTAAAATACAGAGAAAATAATCATCCTACTGTTCCAGGGAAAGTCAAAGAGTGAGAGTAGAAAGCTATCCTTAGGTCCTCCTAGTATGAGATCCCAAATTACAGATTAGAGTCATCAGACCATAGACTTGCCAAGACAGGTCACAGAACTGAAAAAGTGGAACCTGAAAGTGCCTTGAAACTAAAATATAATCAATCTAAGTTCCAAATGAAACATTCCTACATCAACGATACAGGAGAATGGAGAATCAGTTAGAAAGAAATCAGTAGCCCTCAAAATTGTTTGCAAGTGATCAGAATAGACATTGATACCGTTGGATATGGCCACTTATAGTGCAAATTCCACCAGTCAAGCAAGGTCTGTGTGGCTTCTTTCGGCAACTTCCCTTTCTTCTTCTTCTTCGAGAATTCTTGCCTGAGGCTACTAAGGTAACCACTGTATTTACGTAAGAGTTTGTCTTTCAGCTCACGCTCTTGACCACGGAGTGGTGCATCACGGACATCAATCTCTCCACCACTCAATTCGTCATCCGATGACTCTGCCTGCTCATCTACAATATTGACAAACCGCATCAGATTTGTTGAATTAATCAGTACTGTCAGTTAAACATATTTATATGCAACAAATGCATCAAATTACAGAAAAATGGAATGCATTAAATCCTCCAACATAGTCATCAACTCCAATATATGAGTAAGTGAGTTCATAAGAACAACATGCGACAGGGTAAATAATGAATCTAAGGTTTGTAACCATAACTAAATTAAATAATCAGAATCACAGTGTAAACCTATTAAAAGGGTAAAGCAAACACCAGAGTCTACCACCATGATATAACCCATTAATCAAGGTTTCTCCAGTGTAACCAACATTGACCAAAATCAGCTGATTCAAATCAAATTAGTGGCCATCTAATTTGATTCTTTGGCAAGTTCAAAGATACCACATGTCAAATTTTAACTATTTTTTTATACATCTTACTAGTCTTTATTTTATAATTATTTTTACACATTTTCACTTTTTTTAGTAGATGATTTTAAAAATATTTTTGGCCAATTCACAATCAATTCAGCTGATCAGTGAGTCGGCTGATTCACCAAATTTGCAGACAGGATCAGTCGGTTCACAAACTGATTTTTCACAACACTGTGTTTCTCGATCATTCTGATATTTATCTAATAAAAGATTTAAAATTATACCCTTCCCCAAGGTATAATACGACGTTCCAGATGCAAGTAATTTAGCATAATTTAGTTGCCTTCTGCCCTCACCACATGCTTGTCCATAAAAAAAGAAGAAGGATAATGACGTCTTTCCCAATTTCTGCCCAAGAACATTACCAAAGAAAAGTGAAAACTAGATTTAATGACGTTGATGTGATCAAGTGACAATCTGCCACTGCTTCAGTTCCAACTTCATTGCAAAGAATCCGGTCATGTTGCAAGTCAAGCATGTATGCCTTAATCATTTTTTCTCATCTATTTCTCAGTGGGGGAGAAAAAGGGGATATCCAAAATCATGTTCTTTTTTCTAAAGAGGTTCTAGAGCTTAACCAAGCAAGCTTCCCACTTCACAAGATGACCATCCAGTTAGGAAGAAAAGGAAATGAAAGGAACAATCTTTATTTTTCATTAATAGTATTCTTACTATGCTGTTAAAGACCTACAACTCACAAAAAATAGGAAAAACAAACAAGAAAAGAAGAGTCTTCACAGAAAATGAATAGTCTTCATTATTCATCCTTTCTCAATATCAGTGCCGCCTAACCAGTCCTGGGCCCATAACTAAGTCATTGGCATCCACCTGACTAAGGTGATTGTGTCAATTACTCCGCACTGGATGCCAGCAAGTATCCTATTTCCTGTATGATCGTCCATCGATAACACAAAACTCCATTGGCATTTAACTCATTGCAACTAACTATTTGTTTGTACATACCGACACCATGAAAGAAGTTGGATACTCGAGTTCACAAGCTTAATAATTAAGTTGTCTGCAATCCCAATACAAAAACCAGACACGATTCAAAATGGATTGGGTCCAGGACCAAACCCAGAGCCTGATCCAAAACCAAGTCTCACAAAATAGCCGGATCCCAATGAGCCAACTTTTTAACAATTTTCGTTTTCTTTTTCCTTGATTAAAGGAATCACAACCGCCAAATTTAGCATGGAAAGCTCAGGCAACTGAATGGGAGGGCTTGGCCCAGAATCATCAACTTGAAGCCCTCCAAATTCCTGTCTTACCACCAGCGCACCATTTCGAAACTATTTTCAATAAGATCATAAAAATATCCCTAGACATAATTACTTGATGTAAAATGTAGAATAAGTAATCTTTTCAACCATAATCATAGCCCATTATACTTATTTGCAAGGTCAAATATGTCCAGTATTGCATGCATGCAAGAATTAATTCAATGAAGACCAAATACCCAATACATCTAATAAATAATCTTTTGGTCTGTCCAGTCAAAAGTCAAAAAACAAAAAATACGAAATATTTTTTCTTACGTGTATTTAGATTGCTTTGCACAATAGTTGAGGTTTTGGAGGGATAAAATCACAAGAGAAACATTTTTCTTTCTGTACAAAACTCAATTTCCACCGTCGCGCTACTAGTGGAAACATGAAAGAGTAAATGACAAACATAGTAGAAGAACCATGCAGCACATTTTATTATTTATTGGTTTCAAAAAAAGAGACATACTCAAGCTTGCCAGTGAAACATCAACGTCATACAGTGTGGCAAGATGCCAACGTATGTACAGCAAAAGGCAAAAGAAATAATAGCATAGCAAAAGGTGCCCATAACCAAGTACAGCAAAAAGTGTGGAGCACTTGCACACTTTATAGAGCCAAACTTCATGAAAAATGACACGACTGACTAAATTAGTGAACTAAGAAAGTTGTGACAAGTTCGTCATCAGCACCACAGTTAATGGAATGGTAGAAAATGCAAAGAAAAAAAAAACTTGTAAACGAATAAACAATTTAAAAACATGCAAGAGGCACGAATGACTGATTCAAAGCAGTTGTGCACACAGATGAGAAAGTTGAAAGCATACCAATATACTGAAGACAAGGAAAGAGAGTAAGCAAAGAAAGGACAAATACGTCGAAAAAAATTCAAAATACCTCCCATTGACTTAATGTTTTCGGGCGAGCTTTCTTGATAGAGGGTAGGGTTCTAGGTCTTGGGCACCAGACTTGTAAATTGTAATACATTACCCATGCATTCAAAGCCCAGAAGAAATCGACAACGAAACCAGATAGATACAAATGGATGGCAATCGATCAGAGGGAAGCTAGACTCACTACCCATCACTAGCTGCACATTCAGAAAGCAGTTTTGGTTTGAAATGCAGGAACATATAGGGCATCCATTCAAGGAATTCACTCCCACAGTCAAAGCATGTTCATGTAGGACGCCAAGAATGTACCCACAGGTGACAACAGTGAGTAGATCTTTTATATCAGCAGCTCCCCAACAGGAACAAGTACCATAAACAAGTAAAGAAGCTACAATCCTCCATGTACAGACATGGGGATACATACAAGAGAAATAAATTCTGCACCCACTTAACACAACCATGGAGCGCAGTTTGCCAGAGAAGGGTCTACCAAGAGTCTCGAACCGTCTTGTCACTCGTTAATTAAGCAAAATGAATCAAACTTAACCACGGCCACCAAGAAATTTATGAGTCCAGAGCATCCATCCCTCAGTACCGCTAAAATAAATGGGTTTGCGGCTAAATGCTAAAAGGTTTTATTTACCTGAAAATATAACCAACGAACAAGAAACAAGTCCCCATAAATAGGCCTTCCCGCCTCCAAGATCTTTTCTGCTCGGTTCCAAAGAAAAATGCATCACAATCGAGACGAGTCGTACAGTTTCAGAAGCAGAAACCAGGAAACACACGCTTTAACGCATGACAGGTTTGTGTATTGGTTCTTTTCCTTCTTTTCAGAAGCTTGAGAACCACAAAAGAAGCAGAAAAACAGTATGGGTAGCCCGAAACCTGCTTCCCAACGATGCAGTTTCTCATAATCCAACTACTTTGCAGATATTTAAGGTCCAGAATCCAAATGCATCCAATAAAATGCCCATATACCCAGAGGTCTGTCATCCTGTAGCTCTTTTTGGTTCTTCTCGACGGCCATTAGATTTTCTTTTATGAGAGATCCGATCTCTGCTGAAAACCCAGGCATGAACTCTTACTTTCCCTCTGACATGACATAAAATGCAGCCGAGGGAGCTAAACGCAGAGGAGATGGAGCCATTGATAGAAGACACCCCGTAAGGCTGGCTGACAAGGACAAGGATTAAACCACTCAGTATTCACTGACTGTTCACTTCTGAAAATCACAGAATTCGAACAGGAGGGCTAGAGACCTATGAAGGAGGGTACTGAGCTACGAATGCAAGCATCGAATCATGTGCTTCAGCATTCCCACCGCCATTACCACGCGCATGGATTTTTTCTCTCATCGTCAGCCATGTGGAACGAGATTAGACCAAACGAACTTCCTCTCTTCTGCCAGTCAGCGTTGAACCGCAAAAGCGCCAAACTCCCTGCCTTCAAAAGACTGCACTTGCCACTTAACCCACCTTCCTTTGCCACTGTGATCAATATTATATATAATACATGTATATATATATATATATATATATATATATATATATATATGGAGAGAGAGAGAGAGATTGTTTCCTCGTGAATTCCAACAATGAAATAACAACTTCGCTTGTCCTTGAATGGAAAAAAAAGGAAGAATAAAAACGCCGATTATCGAACTTGAAGAAAAAAGAACAGGCGAAGAGAGAGACGAAAAGATCTGCAGATTCTGCAGAACGATATATCCATAACAGAACAAATTCTAATGAAAAACGGAATGCACACTTAATTAACGTTCTAGAAGAAGGAGAAGAATAAGGAAAGAAGGATGCCTGAACCGGAATTTCTCTGCGTCCTTTCGCTGCAAAGATTCCTCAGCTTCCTCTCTATCCTGTTCAAGAACGTGGTTGCCTCCTCGAAAGGCTTAGTCAGGTCCGACTTGTACCTCTCCAAGATCTCAAAGTAAGATTCCTATCAACAATACGATACCCCAATAAACTAATAATCCAAGGAGAATAAAAGATTAAACAAGAATAATTACTGGAACGAAGTTATCTTGGTGCACCCGCCTCAGATAGTTACATTGAAAATTGCATTTCAGGCAGAAGGTAGATGGAGAGAATGAACGAATATATATATGCTTATTTTTTGTGGATAAGCGGCGCGAGGCTACAAAGTATAAACGACCTCAACCAGAAAAGCTACTAAAAAAAAATCACCTCTCTATTTCATTGTTAATCTTGTCGCTCTTTGGAGAAAAAGAGCAGCAAGGCCATCACGCTTACCATGAACTCGTCGAGCTCCGGGTCGGCACCGAAGCAACCAGTGGCTGCACTGACCTTGCTGGCATCGTTCTCTCGCCGGATCTCTTCCAAAACCGACGCTATTTCCGGCGGTGCTCCAACCTGCAAGAAAGCAAAACAGAGAGCATAAAATGTCAAAATGAAAGAAAAGACTTCAGAAAAGACGTACGCTTTGAAACTCGATCTCTCACTCTCTTTCTTTTCCATTTTTTCTCTCATTTAATAGAAACTTTGAAGGTCTATTTGATGTGATGGGAGATGGGAAGAAGACGAAAACGGTCATTCATGGATACAGTAACAGTGAAAGAGTAAAGTAGGACGCAGTCGACCGGCGACGACCGGACAGAAACTACTAATGGCCAAACGACGCCAGGACGAAATTGGTCGAATAAATTTGGAAAAACGCAGTATCGCAAAGGAAAACGACCACGTATCGACGGAGAACATCAAGGATCGAGAATTTCTATGGCACAAGAAGATATTGCGGGAGTCCAGGTGCATCACAAAACCACCAACTATTTACAAGCAGTAGTTTTTAAGTTCAAGAAGGAAAAACGATAATAGAAAATCGTTTGACAGGACAAAAGAATGTAATTTCCAGTCAGCTGGAACTGCAAACAGCGAAACTTCAGAAACATCCGATGTAAAACAAGTCGACAAGAAAAGAAAAATAAAGAGATTTAACAGAAAACAGATCGAAGGAATGAAGTTTCTCGGAGACTCATTATTTCAGGGAAAGCATGGAACTTCTGAAGACGAAAATCGACAAAGAGAAAGTCCAGAAAGAGAGACTATAAGAACCCACCATGCAGGAACATTAGATTTCATCAAGGAAGACAAATATATTTGGTCAACTTAACTTCTAATGGTAAAAAAAAAGACTTCTAAAGTATAAATCTTCCTCGTCTTGTTCATAAAATTGACAAACAACCCAGGTCAGGAAAAAGTCATGCGAAAGAGGAGAGGATGATAAAAGTGCTAACACTCAAACTCAGCACGAAGAACGATTTGCTGGTTTCTCGTAGCAACAAGAAAAGAAAATAGTCGCAGTTTCTCTGATTTCTACAGCAAATATTGGATATCAGATTGTGAAGGAAAGAAGACCAATATTATGCAGAGAAATCTCCTTACTTCTCGCAGTATTTTTCTAAAAACGAAGGGAAAATAAACAATTGAAGGATGAACCTCAGCGGAAATTCTTGCGGGGCAATTTTTTGTCATGATTCAAACGGATGACTAGAAGTCTAGAAGACGGAGATGGTAGGACGTTGATGAGGATGAAGAAGATGCAGAATATAGAAACATGAGAATTATCCCATCTGCTGTTCGTGACATAAGATGATATTGAATATGATATTGGATGCAGAAGGAAGCAAGAAGACGTATCAGAAGCAAGCAGGTTTCACTCCGACGTCGAATTCTTCGACGCAATTCTGCGGCGAAATCATCTGATGAGCAGTCTCTTTCCGGCCTTTTTACCTTGCGGCACTCTATGTAGGCCTCCACGAGGCTCGGGTACCGAGGATGGCTCGCGATCTTCGCCTTCATCGCCGCGGAGATCTCCCCAGCGCACGCCCCCCTCGCCTCCTCCCCCGCGAAGCACGGGGACGCCGACATCTCTGGCACCGGCGCCGCGGGAGGCACCGCCCCTACCGCGACGGCGGAGGAGGAGGGCATCACTTCGCCGAAGCAGCACTCCGACCCGGCTGACGGGTAGTAGCTCGGGTAGGGCGACGCGAACTCCCCCGCGCACACAAAGCTCTCCGGCGACACAGACGACCCGATCTCGGTGTTGTCCGAATAATCCACAGCAAAGACCGCCCCGTACATCTCGTCCATCGTTTTTTCCCTACTACTCCTCTCCCGGCCTCCGGAATCGCCCAAAGGACGGAATTCCGACCGGCGAGATGCCGGCTCTCTCGCTATGCAAGCTTCTTCTTCTGCTCTCTGAAACAGATATCAATCATATCCGTACGAAACTGCCATGCTTTCTCACTGCACACACACTCAGAGACTCTCTCTTTCTCCTGCGCCCCCTCTCTCTCTCTTCTTTTCTGGTGCAATCTACCTTTTCCCTGTCTCCGATTTTTCTTTTTCTTTCTTTGTTTTTTTTTTTATACAAACTTTCTTTTATCCGGTGGAAGATAATGGCGCCCGGCCCCTTCCCGCCCCCCTACTTCCTCGCGGTCTGACTCATCGTGGAAAGAATAGCATCCAAAGAAAGGAAGAAGAAAAAAAAAATGGCGAATCTATTCTTCCACACAGTGAAGCTGAAGCCCAAAAAATTTTACCTCCTCCTTCTTACTCTACTCGTCCGTCGGCTTCCCGCTTTCTGAGGTGGATTTGGGTCCCAGAGGCACGAAAAGGTGAACAGGAGGAGCTTATCACCGCCTCGTGGAAGGGCGCGACTGAGATATTATTCTTCGCAGACCGCGAGTGAACAGTTGCAGCGGTGAAAAATGCACAGATCCACTGGTGCATCGAGTCATTCGCATCCGAACGAAAGAAAACGCAATTTGTGGATAAGCCCACTTCAGAAACTGGCTTCTTCGCTTCAGATTGGTCTCTTGCTTTCTCAAATCTTATTGCTCATGCAGATGCAACAGTCTTTTTCCTTGTTTGTTTCTGATATATTCTTTACCATTAATCTTTTTCGTTCATTCATTGATTACCCGCGTGGAATAGTTTATGAACAGTCTTTGGTGTAGATTTTTGACAAAGATTGATGGTCATGCATACCTGAACTCATGTCGGTTTTGAGTTGCGTAAATGCATGTTTGATGAGTAGGTTCACATAATTTTCGTAGCAGTGAAACGAATACAGTATAATGTTTGGACACGCTATTGTGACTTCGTAGCACTAATTTCTACAAAGCAATTTGCTGCCTTCAAGATGAAATTCAAGCAAAACAAACTTAGTTGGCTAATTAGTAGAATGGGCAAGAGGATGTTCGGTAAGAAAAATATTAAGTTCTTGAAATAGATCCTTCTAACATTCAGAGTCTAAGAAAAACTAACATTCATACACTTCAAGAAAACTATGTTATTGTGATTGTTATATCTAGAAATGGTATCCATTACAATATCATATTTCTTTGAGTAAGAACATTGGTGTTCTTAGATGTTAACACACAATATCTCCTTATATATATAAACACTATATGAAAATATAAACTATGAACAAATTGATTAGTATATGGACTTGTACTGGACTCTTTGAAAAATTTACTGCGTTCAAGGATTGGACACTTTACACTTTGGCCTCTTTTTGCTCTTCTCTCGTGCACATATGCTCATCGGTATCAATCTAGTTGACATAAAGTGACAGTGTTGATGATGAAACGAGTAGCAAAAAGGAAAGTGAGACGGCGTAGAAATCATGTAAGTTGAACTGAGTTTTATATTTTTGGTTACTGACAACTGCTTCCTTTTTTTTTTTTCACCAAATGACAGGTGATAATTAGGAACCGAATGATATATGGATCTTCATCCATTGGAAAGCTAAGAAGCTTCCAGCCAACACTCCCATAAAATCTACTTAGAATTACTGGTATTAACGAATCAATTGAAACAACAAGCTGTGAACCCAGGACAAATAAAGCCTTTTTAAAATATAAGACAACCAAATTTCTCCAAAGCAACATGCTCTTCGCTTTTCACCATGAAGCATTACCTAGAGGTTTTTCTTAACTTGTGATGAATAAATGCCGTCTTAACACCGTTTAAATTATTGACATCTTCTTGACCAGGCAGAAAGTCTCGTTAAAATCAATTTCTCGTTTGGATGACACTCTAAAACAATTTTTTTAGAGCAAAACAACATTTTTGCTTATTGAACAGCTTTTTCGAAGTGTTTAGATGACACTGAAACCAGGTTTTTTCAGAATTTAGAAAGGGATTGAATAACCTGGGCCCTTGTTTCGGATGGAAAAAATGATTTTGCTACCAAACAAACGTTTATGAGATATCAGATGGCAAAAGACAAGTTTTAACAAAACTCCATTGTGACAAAAACCATTTCTCAAAGTAAGTTAATAATAACATGACATCCCCTAGATTATTCACAAAAGAGCATGTACTTGGTTATACGATTCAAACACAAACCATTTTTCAAAACTGATTAAAAGCAAGTTTTTAAAAAGCTAATTTTCATAAAACCAATTTTTTAAACTTACCATCCCAACATACAAACCAAATTTTAAAAAATTTGTTCACAAAACCAAAATCTTCAAAATAGTTTTTTACAAGGCCATCATCCAAACAAAATACGCCCTTCCTTTTTTTTCTCAAAAGCTGTTTTAGAGCAACATTTACTCAATTGCTGCCCGAAAAGTCTCGCTTCCTGTGACAAGATGCTCTCGGACCTAAGCAATTGAGTAAATGTTCGTCATCCTTGCACGATGGTTTCTTCTCATCTTATAAATGAGTGGTCTTTACGTGGAAGAAGAATTGACAAGGTGGAGTCGGCACTGCTTGTGATGTGGGCAGTTATAGTTCGATTCTCATTACAATTATTATTTAGCAACCTAAAGTTAGATATGTGCAGTTTTCACACAGGTTAGGCCATACTACTATAAAGGGTATTATTAACATTCATTGAAACTATATTTTCACGTCATCTTGATCCAATTATTAGATACCATACTTGATTGTCAGGGGGGTAAAATTATAACCTTACGTACCATTGACACGGGGGACCCAAAATTAATTGGATGATTCAGTTCTAATTAGGGGTTGGGTGGAGACTTCGACTTTATTCGGATGGTGGGTCAAACCTCACTCACTTGAATATGTTTGACTTGAATTGGATATCCAACTAAACTGTTTTCTTTTTTAAATAGATTATTAAATTAATAAATTAGATCAAATTTAGATTCAGATATACATAAGACATCATTTAAGGTCAAATAAATATCATATGTTTGATACCCTTCCATTTTTAAAGTCAGCTGGACTCCGTTTAAAATTCGATTTCAAAGATTGGACCTATATCAAGCTCAAACTCAAACTGTGAAATCGGATTTCAAATTTTGATTCGGACATTACTTTTCTTGGTTTACATTCTGCTCCAAATATGTGAACATCCTTGAAACTATACGATTATTAAAGATTATATGCAATTTTTGTCCGGAAGATTATATGTAGTTCCGTGCAATTGCAATCGGTCGACATGCCAACTTTAATTCAAAAATCGTTTTTATGGAAAGCATTGGAGGCATTTCGGGTTCGCATTGAATAAAACTTTGTCCCGAATGTCTGACTCACTTTTCATCGAAACGAGGAGACCAGGTCTCCGTGGCGGTTTCCGGCGCCAGGATCAGTTTTTCGGGAAAGCGTCCGGCCGTTTCTGTCCAGGTGGGACCCACACTCTTCCGGACTCCGACTTGACGTTCCCTTCGGTCTTCTTACGGAAAACCACGTCAAGTTCCATCACTGCAGGTGTTCTCAGACGTGACTCGCTGTAACGCCCCCACGTCAAGTCCCTTAGTCTTCCTAACACAGATGTAACGCGCAGGGCCATTTTGTATCATATAATTCAGATCGAGCCACATGTTGCGCTTAGCGCTGGAGGCTTATTTCTCAGGTGTTCTAGAGATTCATCGTTTGAACATTGGCTCTTACGATTCGTGGCATGCACGTGCAGGAACACGTGCACGTGGACTGTTCTGTGAGAAAGATCTTCATTTTTGCAAAAGCGTCAGTGCGGTCTGCCTGCCCAGAGTGACGTATAGATGGGAAGCTTCACACGGGTGCAGGCGGGGTGAATGGATACGGATCCGCACGTGCAAGGATCCAAATCTTGAGTTTGGATCCAGATACCAATACAAGCATTCTAAGAAAGATATCATCTTCTTAATACATAATTATTCAAAAGTACCATATTCCTGTTTCATGAAAGGTAAAGTTTACCGTTCGATTTGAATTTAAAAGTGGTTTCAGGACGTATGTTTTGTGAACACAATTGTTCCTTTCAACGAATGCTCGACACTGGAACACAATGAAGATTTAAAAGAAACATGAAACTGAATCGGATCCGAGCTTGCTGAGTATAATATTGGTCATGTCTTTTCAACAGAGCCTTGATTAGCGAATACTAAACATGAAATATAATGTTATCTTTCTTATAAATCGGCCGATACTGTAGTCGCCAATTTGGGATGCAAGTTTCGATCCCCGTTTTTGTATCTTTTACGTTCTTATCAAATGCTTTTCGCGGTTAGCTTTTTCTCGAAAGGGTTTCTTTACTTTTTTCGTCGAACTTTGTTTGCTTTTGATGGTTGCAGATGAAAGAAAGTGAAGTTGTTCTGTTTCTTCACCGGTATAGATCCGTAGCAGCACCACTTACAAAAAAAAGGCCAACAGCTCTCCAGAAAAGATGCATCACCCCAGAGAGAGAGAGAGAAAGAGAGAGAGAGAGTCATGAGACCTTTGGATGAGAGTTGTGTGGATGGGGTTAAGCCTTGTCATCTGGCGGTGGATGAGAAGAGAGAGCGCTTGACTTCCTGTTTTCTCAAGTCATAAGCTTACCTAATCAGTAAATGGTCACACTCATTGTTGTTTTCATTGAACCATAAATTTTTCATAAGAAAAGTCGAATTAAAGTTTTTAAATTTTGATTAAAACCAAAATATCATTTTTAAAAAGAAATGAAATTTTTTATATTTAGATATAGATTTAAAAAAAAATTGAGGTGGAACCAAGAACATGGAAATCGTGGCAAACACATTTCATTTCATGGAAAAATGACGTGGATGTATGAGTTTGCTGGCCCGTAGAGGTAGCAAACAAAATTCCCACAACAAAATCAATCATCTAGTGCTTGGGACTGAATAATTTGCAGACCTGTCATTCAGGTTGCTGCTTATTAAGCTACGAATTTGTCAGTAAAGCCTTCACTGACACCAGCAAAGAGACATCCCGTTCAACTCGTTCAGGTGTTACTGACATTTTTTTTTTAAATGTTCTTATTGATGTTCTGAGATCTGAGGCCTAAAGCCATCAAACATAGACTAAAGTTACTCCACCTCCATTAACCTTGAATTTTTATCGGGGCCGGTACCACATCACTACACTGCAACAATTGGGTGTCCGTCCATGATCAGTACAATTCATGGGACCAAGTTGTTCATGACCATTAAATTCAGGAGGTGTTCGATGACCATGAAAAAATTTGAGGGTGTCCTGAACTTGCACTGAAATTTCGCCAGTCTGCAAGTTCTGAAATCAAACAAGGGGAAAGTTTTAACCCTTCTCATGCTGTAAAAGCCAAAAACAATGGAAAAGAAAAAAGGCCGGTCTTAAAAACCTTTGGTCCACGAGAAACAATTCCATTGGTTTGCAGGAAGAAGTTTCAGTAAAACTATTTCACACCACATCAAACGTCTCTTTTTGTTGGAAACAGTGGCAAAACAGGTTCAATTTTTCAATTGCCAAGATACCTCTCACCTTTGACAACTTATCTGCTGACCCACTTTTCTTGGGACAGAATAAGAATCATGGAAAACTTATCACCTGTTTTTGATTGTATAACTAAAGATGATACAAATCACGAACATATCTCGCAAGAAAACGCATGATATGCCACCTTACTAGCAAAGAAGAAACATAAGAAATTAACGAAAAGAAAATGCTAATGTACACAAGCTCTTGGAAAATTAATTCCGAATTGAATTCCTAACAAGAATGCAAGAATCGCATATGAAAGTTGGACTTTTCAGGCCACCTTGTGAAATGTTTAGTATAGGACAAGGCCTTTCACACACGACATGCATAAATGACAAGAAGTTATCAAAACAGAAAAATAAATATTAGACAAGCAGACGAATTGATAAGAAAACATTATCAACATATGACACAGTTCATAAGAAGTAAGAACATTTATAACCGAACCTACGCACATCGCAGTTCTGAGTTCACTTGTTCCAGAGTCTTCGTCGTAAGCGGATATCAACAAACCTGCACATATCGCAGTTCACATGTCACCAAATTTTGATCGTTGAATTGATGTCCTTAATTAGCAATAACCAAAATACCAACAATGGCAACTAGCTCCATCCACCAGCCTTGACATCTTACAAGAAGGGGTATCAACTTGATTCCTCTGCAGAACCCCTAACAGCAAGCTTTGCAATTGCACGAGATTTCCATCCGATGAGAAAGAAGCTCACCGGCTCACCGCCGGTGGTTCGGTCACCGACTCACAGCCCTCACGGTCTCGACTCTCACCGGTGGACTGTGGAGCAGGCTGCAGCTATACAAAGCCCTCAATCTCAGATTTTCAATGTTCTGCACGGCAAAATGCAAAACTGTAAATGCTACAGCACATCCCCAAATCAAAAGAAGAAAAAAATAACAATGAGAGAGGGAGAAGTTAGAAAGGAACTCACCGTGGCACCACCGGTGGTTCGGTCACCGCCTCACGGACCTTGCCCCTCTCGTCGGTCCTCCACACTTCACAGTAGTGGTCACGGGTAACGCGACTCACGCCATCACAGAGTCCACTGGTCACTGGCCTACCGGAACCAGCGCCGGCAGGCAGAGGACCGACCAAGCCGGCGGCGGTGAGCCGGCTAGGAGGCGAGCTTGGCGAGGGTTTCAAGTTTTCAAACCTTGTTTTTTCAACACCCTCACCCAGCACGGGCCACCAGGCTAGTCCAGGGCTGCACATCCTGACATCCAGTTCGAGCTTGCTCGAACTCGACTAGTTTAAAAACGAGTTAAAGCGAATTAAAGCTTGAGTTCAAATGTATGTTGGAAATGTTAAACTAGTTAAGTTCCAGTTATAAAAACTTGACACGTTTGATTACACAATGAATATTTGAATTATAATAAAAAAATAATTAAACAACAACTTCACGACATAATTGAATTAAAAGAAACAAAACATGCTTAACATAAACGAGTTAAACAACTTGAGTTTGATGTTGCATCTTCCAGTAGAGCTCGAGCTTGAGCTTGAGCTTGTTCTGTCAAGCTCAGGGCGAGTTCGTTTTGTCAAGCGCTAGTCGAGTTCTAGCTGGAGTATTTTTGAGTCGAGTTGAGCTCAAATTGGCCGAACTTGAGCTCGATTCAACTCATGCGCAGCTCTACACGGGGCCTGGCCTAAGCTTTTTGAGGGGGAAAAGGCTTAGCTTCTTGCTTAATTGGTCCTTCTTGCTTAATTGGTCCAGCAAGTTCAAGGCTTTCATCAAGCTTGTTCGTCATCTTGCAAGCAGCTCCAACTCCGCCTGTTTGAAGAGTATCGTTTACTAGAGTCAACCACAATTTCACCAACCAATCAGCCCCATCAGTTATGCTACATCTCTCAGAGCACATCATACTATACTGGGCAATACCATCATCATCTCCATTAATCATTAATTACACAATACATGGTCCAGATAATTACGTAAAATGAAGTTGGCATGATCTCTTGATTTCTAAACCAATGAAGACCTCCACCCATCCTCTACAACTCAATATTGGAATATCCCAATCTCTAATCTGAAACAGAAAGAATAAAACCCTTACAGATCATATGTAGCCATTCCTCTGTTACTGAGATGCTCGCTTAATTGGCTCATAAGGACACATGCAACCTGTTGCCTCTTTTCATATGGAAAGGCATACACTCTTGTAACTTTTTCGAGGCGGCGACGGCCCATCTTTCTATCCAGACTCGATGAGGTAACTGGTGCATTATAAGGTCAGTTGGCGCATGACAACATCAACATGCAACACCAACACGGCTCGCCGTTTACAAGACCTGCTTAGTGCTGAAAGTTCCGTAGCACTAAACAAAGGACAAGCCTTGTCTAGTAGTAGGCAAGTATTCAACAAGAGATCTTTAGCCTCATCCTGTCTCTTTTTTCTGCAAGTGATCCTGCTTCTTCACCTTGGATAGAAGCTACTGTGAGAGATGCTGGCTCCAGAAGATCCTGAAGGGCAGACCAGGCAGCTGGAGCTGTCGAAGTTATCATTGAACTCCATTCTTGTTTCATCCATGAAAGGAGGGTGGGATGGTGGTGCTAGGCTTTCATCCCTTCTTAACAGCATCTCCAGAGCCCTTTTCATGGAAGGTCTTAGAGCAGAGGCCTCTTGTGTGCAAAGAAGCCCCACGTGAACAACTCTGCATGCCTCTCTTGTGACAGTGTAACGATCGTGAGTGTTGTAAGCCGCCATCATATTTGTATCAATCATCTCATGCACGGTATCTGATTGGAAACGCTTCCATGCCTACAAGCCAGCACACATACTATAGTTAGTGAAGGCCCGGAATTGGACAGTAAATTGGCATCAATCAATCCAACCATTTGAGGTACAGTTTGGCAAGTTTTGATCAAACCATGTGGTAGATAGAGGGCATGACCCCAAAAAATTTTATGCACAAGGTGATACATGAAATAATACCAGTCGACTGTCGACGCGGTAAGTTGATGCATCCAAACATCCTCATGTAATAGCAATGTGACTATTGACACGACCAAGCTTTTGAATTTTACTAGCTTCTAGGTCATTGCTATTTAAAATTTTTATTGCTTATGGTTTAAGATAACGAACTTCCCACTTTTCAGCACCATCGGTGGCTTATAAGTGTATGATCAGCATGCCATATGCCACAATAATTCGTTTCTACATCAAATATGGAAGATGAAAAATTACCGTCGTAAGTAGGCTCTCTGTGTATTCCTCCCCTGCTTTTCTGTTCTGCACACCACTTACAATCTCAAGTAGGAGAACACCAAAACTGTACACATCTACCTTTTCTGTTAACAGTCCATGAGCAAGGTACTCAGGTGACATGTAACCCCTGCAGGATAAACAAAAATGCAATTCTCATAATTCTGTGGTACCGACACTAACTACAGGCGCTATAAACCTCACGAGTTCCCACGCAGCTAGCAAGTACTACTAGCTTTTGTAAACTTAAGACGGAACAAGTGGGAAAGTAAAGAAAAGTCAGCCTGTTTCTTATCGATGAAATTTCAGAAAAATCCTTGAGAATTTAGAAGCCAAGTAAGATCCTTATCATTCAGCTAAGAAAAGGCACATGATTGAACTAATACGACTCTGAACTGAGTATCGGATGGCCAGGGCAAATAATGCTGGTGATGATAAAGAACGTACAGATGCATGTGTTGTGCCAAACCATAAGGGTCCAAAATTGAGGACTGGCAACATAGTGAAAAGCAATTTATTGGCTTCATGAACTCAAATTCAAGAACATGACCAGCACCCGCGCATGGCAGAGTGCAGCTAGATGCAGTTAGGTTGATTAAGCAAACTATGAAACATAAGCCAAATGATGAAAGCAGAATAAGTTTTTTGTGGAACTTTCATTGTTTCAGCTTTACCAAATTGTGAAACGAAAAAGAAGAATAAAGTATCTGGTCTTCAAGTGCAAAAAATACTTACAATGTCCCCGCAACGGCCGTGCTTATGTGGCTTTTGTCTTCCTCAAAGGACCTTGCAAGGCCGAAATCAGATATTTTGGCTCGGAATTTAGAATCAAGCAGTATGTTGCTTGCTTTTATATCTCGATGAATGATCTTGATTACGGAATTCTCATGCAGATACACCAAGCCTTCTGCAGTTCCTACAATGATGTCCATTCTTTTCTCCCAATTTAATTGCCTAGCACGAACTGGGTCTGTCAACAGGAAGTAGAGAGAAAGAGAGAGACAGAGAGAGGTATGCCATTAGCAGGTGCAGTGAATAAGTCGTTTGCAGAAAAGGGTGAGCAGTCACTAGTCAAGAACGTATTGAAAATCAGAACTGCTGCCAAATACCAAGCATACAATGATCACCAACTGGTATTTTACTTTTCACTTTCTCAGAAGCACCCATATTAGTTTCTTTTTTTTTTTTTTGGGGGGTGTGGTGTTGGGGGTGGTATTCACTAGACCAGCAACTAAGTTCTGAATTTGATCTGCTCTCTCTCTCTCTCGTATGGAAGTAAAGCATGTAAATTTTGATCCACCCAAAGCGAGAAAGGGGACCTACCAAATATGAAGCCGTCAAGGCTTTTGTTTGGTAAGTATTCATAGACAAGAAGGCTCTCTGGCCCATTGCAACTGCAACCAAGCAACCTCACGAGGTTCTTGTGCTCAATGCTGCTGATCATGTTCACTTCATTGTAGAAATCTGCTACGCGATGTCTATTATTAAAGAACAACCTCTTTACAGCAATTTCTCTTCCATCTGCCAGTACACCCTGTAATAAAGCAGTCATCACGTAAAGCCCATAGTTTCAGACGATTTAAACAGAGCAACCTGGTTTCCTTTTAGCGACATGGTTCCTGTATTCTTATCCCAAAAGTGTTTGCCGAAAATCTAACTGGCTACTTTTTAAAAATTTCCAATTATTGAACTGATAAGGACAGGTTCTGAGCTAAGCCACATAGTTATGTGTACGGTTCAGGTACGGGTACGAAGATACATTTATGAACACGGCAACTTTAAAATATGCTGGTACAGAATATGGCTGGACAATTGCATATATATATATATGCATTTATGCAAAATAATACAAAACAATCAAAATGAAAGCAACATTTAAATAAACAAATGAATTTAAATAAAAACATTGCATGTCAATGAATAATAACTCTAAAAATAGAATGAAAAGTGAGTTGGAAAAAATGAAATCACATAAACGTTGCATAATTTGGATCAGTTTCAATCTAAAAAGTATCCAAGCGTGTCTGTCCAAGTATTACTTTGGATACTGGTATGACAACACAGTCATGTGAACCTTATTGAAGTACCATGTGACTTAGGCTTTGAGCTTGATCAAGACTGAGAAAGGAATAAAGAATGTCCATTATACTACTTACCTTGTAAACAGTACCAAAACCTCCCTGTCCAAGTTTGTCATTTGAGTTGAAATTTCCAGTAGCTTTCTCAAGTGCAGAATAAGTGAAATGCAGGTTACTGTTCAAAAGTTTTGGTTCTATTTTCTCCACAGATGCTGCAAAAGAAAAGATCGATAAATCATATAAGTCGCCTTCTCATTCTTTTGATCTATGAACCTATAAATTTAAACCCTTAGATATTCCCCCTCCCCGCTATTTCAAACCTAATGCTACCGACCTGTCATGAACAAGCACAGCAATAACAGGGCTATCAAATGAGATCACCTGACGTATATATACATATATTTAGCATGTCGGAAGTGAGATCACACTCTTTATAAGAATCACACTTCTCCATGAGTCTTATCAGTGTAATTATTATAATAATATACTGATAAGAAGATGAACGATTTTATATTTCACATGACAGAACAAAAATGACAGGTAACCTGATCCCTACTAAATTATTGCATGTTGGCAGTTGCTAGGAAGATCTTTTGAATATGTGGGTATGTTACTCCGGAAAACACGGGGCTTATGCCCCAATAAAACATCCAAATTCCCAAGTTTGCAAAAATACAATGAATGATGGGCTTCCATACCTTTCCGCTTATCTGCGATCTTTTTCTGCTTCCAAAGATACGTTCCAATTACAATGGCAATGATGGCGAAAGAAGTTGTGCTTACCACAGCTGCTATTAGAACAGCTTTGCTCACTGTCAAGTTTAATACATATAAATTATCAGAACAAAAGCGATTACCATTACAACAGGGGAATTGGTTGGGGGAGAGAGAGACTTACCTTTGCCACCGCCGTTCGAGTAGTTGTTCAAAAAGTCCGTGTCCGAGAACCTCAGAAAGCATCCCGTGTACATGGCCCGCCCTCCGGAATTCGGCAGACATCCCAACAGGGCCGCCGACGCGTTCGTCAAGCACTCCCTGCACCGGCTGGCGTTCACCGTCCTCCAACAGTTGGCCAGGCCGTACACCGACTCGTTGCCGGCGGTGACCGCGGCCCTGCTGAACCTGCCGCTGCTTCCAGACGCATCCATGACCAACCGACCGACCACCTGCCTGGCCAATGCAGCGAAGGCGCTGGACTTGGGGGCAGAGTTGGTGCAATTGATGCGGTCCGGCCATCCATAAATCTCATCAAAGAAGCTGTAATTCTCGCCCCTCATGAAGCAGCCGTCGAGGAATAGCCGGCCGCCGTTGAAAGGGAAGCACTGGGGGAGAAGCGTCCGAGCTTCGGCGTAGCAGAGGACGCAGTCGAGGGTCGAGAGGTCGCCGTAGCACTGAGCGAGCGCGTAGCTTGAGTCCGGCCCCGAGCCTTTCACCGAGAGGCCGAACTGGTCGGTACGCACCTGGTTGCTGATGTTGTCCATGGTGTTGAGGAAGTTGGGGACGTAGGCCGTCGTGTTGTGCTCCAAATCTTTGCTGCATGACACGAACAACGTGTTGGATCTTGGATCCGCCATTATTGTTGTGGAGGCACACAGAAGCAGAAGTTGGAGGACAAGAGCCACAAGGACCGAACGCGTCCTCATTCTCCTTTTTTCTCTTCGTTCGATTTCTTCCAGATGAAACAGACTTTCAATTGTTCACGATCAGGATCACCACCAGTATCCTAGAGAAGATTGAATTGTAGAAATGATACAGTGAGTAAAAAGGACAGACGGGCAAAAAGCACGCTTAGCGCAACATGAGCTCCGGGAAGGTGAATTGGATTGTCGGAGATAGGTGCCCGACCGGTCAAGGGCCAGCTAACCTGACGACGATGATATCCCTGTCATGGCCAGAGAGACAGGAGAGTAACAATAAAGAACGAGAGGAGCCTCCTCTGTTTTTCTTCTTCTCCTTGGTAGAGAGAAAAAGAGAGAGGTCTCCAGTAATCTTCTCTACCAACCATGAAACAAGCATCACGCTTCTTCTTTTTTGCTTTTCTTTCGGCATAAAGAAAAAAATAAACATACGCAACCAGATTTCTCGAAAGTCAAAACTATTCACATCCCTTTTCTCTGCCTTCTTATTTAAATAGTATTATCAAAGTAAAAAATTTTGACAAGTGTGTCTTGCATCAGTGCATTGAATTGAGAAAAGATGAATTTTTAGTCACACAACTATAAAAAATAGCTGAAATCCTTGTGCTATATTGAGCATTATTCAATTCTGGCCACCTTGATTAAATATATTGTGCAATACCATACATCATCCAATGTCAACGAATCAGACATTCGAATCGTTTAATAAGGTATGACAAATGGGTCCAGTCCGGGACAATTAAGTATGTTTGCAAAGATGGACCAACCACTGATTTGCTACGGATGAAAATGACTAGATCAACATATCATATCTGACTTGCTACTTGCAAATCCATCAATTTCTCTTACTCATTTTTTTCAAAAACAGAATTAAAGTCAACTATCTTAACTAAATTGCTTTCTTTTTTCAACGGAGTAATATGACGACCATTGGAAAAGAAAGAAATAAGCGAGCATATAGAATGGTCTTTAACCTGATATTTACCACCCCTGAAATTAAGCTAATGAAAAATTTCAGTATTCACTAACGCTTTGAAGAGCAATTGGCTTCACGTGGCCACGAGATCGATATCATTCAAAGCCTACTCTGTGGCGTATGCTTACCTTCATAGAATGTAAAAATGAAATATTCTTTCTAAAAACTATCTCTACAGCGGAAGCAGGGAAATGGTCTAGAGCTTCTTCCTTGATTATCTCAACATATATGCGTGATAGGAAGAAGAAAATTCTGAGTTATAAACAAGTTTGGAAAGTAAAACCTCATGATCTTCTGACTTGGTAAAAATCTGAAAATCACTTTCGTTCTTGATGTCAATACAAATGAATAGGGGCCACCAACAGAAGAACATTTCGTACCATTGAAAAGTTTTCACAAGTTTGATTCAGATAGACTGATGACCTTGGCTGTGACTGCGATTGTGCGACTCTGTATATATTTTTCGTTTTCAAATCAAACTGATTGTTTCCATATTTTAGAATCAATATTCCTTCTGAATTTTTTTCAGGTTTGGAGTATGTTATTTTTTCCGATGTATGCCAGCGGCTTTTCATATTTGGCAGCTTCTCCTTCCTCCCAGTTTTACGCGTTCTTCCTCTCTTCTACGCTACAATACCAAACGACTACGTTCTTCTTTCAAAGATCATCATCCCCTGCTTCTAAGAACTCAGAAAATCGATTCAAATGCACTTAAAACTTTTGAAAAAACAACTCACTTCCAACCCCCTATATTTAGCACCGATTTGAGCTCACAGAGAAGTAAGTTTCAATGAGAGAAGAAGAGAAAGGAAAAGAACATAAAATTTTCTTCTACAACTATGATGGATAGAGTTCTGAGAGAAAGAAAGGGATAAAACAGAAATTAAGGCTGAATCCAAGCACTGGAATCGTGATCATTTCGAATCCCAACAAGGTATAAGACGCAATCGATCGCGCACCCCACATCCCCGGAAAGGTAAAAATTCTACTCTCAATTTCCCCAGAGAAAAAGGAAAACACCAGAAATCGAACGTATAAAGAAACCAGTGCTCACCTCTGATATCCTGGTCTCCTCTGCTCCCGCCTTCCAGCAGGTCCTCCGCGGGAAAGCTTTCCCTCAAAGCCCGCAATCGAAGGGAAGAACCGCGAAAACGCCGAACAAAGATCTTGAAACGAGTATCGCGAAATCAGGAACTCGGTCGCGTTACAACGGATGCTACCGACCCGAAAGAGCGACGGAATGGGATACGGCGATGGCGATCGCTGGTTGGCCGCATTTATCTGGAGGGCGGCTTTCTGGTTGGTCAATGGGGAAAAGGAAAAAGGAGATTTCGGCCGCCGGAAGATGGACGGTGCGCGCGTGGGTCAGCGAGGAGACGGAGACATCGCAACCTCGGGGTGGCGGCAGAGAGCAGCAAGCGCGGCCCGAGGGCAGAACTCCCCACAGTGATCGCGTTGACTCAATGGCATCACGTTCACACAGACAAACGTTCTCGTGATTAGTGAGCGCATCCAAGGATTAAGTCCAGAGAAGCTTCGCACTCCAAGTAGGTGGAAGGAGCCCTTTTCTGTACGTGGCGGAAAGAAAACCAGGGCTTGATTTTTTAGTATTATTATGGTCATCAAGCCGGTGGTTCATTCAGATGATGACAAGTAAAATGCGTGTGAAGAGGCAGCTGAATAAACAAATATACGTAAGAAGTTTCTTTATTATATAGAGTCCTCGTCTTCTGTCGTATAATATAAAAAAGACTCCTGCTTGTATCATTTTGCTAAATAGTGCTATGCTTTTTGAAATTCCCATACAAATGTTATTGAAGTTAACACTAACCAGTTTCGAAATAAGTGAACAAGATAACAATTATTTTGCTAATCATATTCCAGTTTTTGCTTGGTAACAAAGAGAGAAAGTTTACAAAATGGCTTCATGCTTGAAAGAAGATGAAAGTTGTTTTTGGATGACACCATAAAAAAAACATCAAGTCGGGAAAACAAAATTTTGTAAAAACCTTATTTTTCAACCTGCTTTTGAAACTAATCGCCGCATAGACGTTCTTCGGAAACCCTGTTTGTCTGTTCGGGCGACAAGAGCAAAAGAATATTCACTACAAAAAAGTTTACCAATAAATGGTGCAACAATCCAAAGGTTTAGTTTAGAGAGCTTACAAATAGAATTGTTAAATAATTAGTTATTATGATTCCTAGCTTTTTTCAAGCTAGAATCAAAACTATTAAGAGGCAGTTTGGGATCAGCTACACTAGGAGCATGAGCCTAGGAATGGATCGAGTTGTTATAAATGAGAGCTAGATATTTCTAAAATTTCTTTTTGTCAAAATTATTATTATTATTTTTTATAGACTTAGTTTCGATTGTCATCCAAACACACCTTAAATACTAGGGGCTTAAGGGTGCCAACGAAACATGTTAAAAACCTTTTCACTTTCTATTCTTTCAATTAGGTGAAGTAAAGCATTTAAGGTTAAAACAATTTGAATTTCACAAACAATATTAATACAGTCGTTAATATACAATAAAAGAATAATATGTGAAAATTAATTTACAAAATTGCAGAAATCAGGAACATTATGCAGCTTACTTTATGAACCAAAAACTATTTGAAGAAAAGAAACACATTAGCTCACAAGTGAAGAAATATGGCAGCTTTCTAACATTGTCTTTTTCATGTTTGAAAAATGTTTGTTTCTACAAAATGGTAGAAAGTGCTCAAAATACTTATGAGGTAAGCATAAATATATCTAATCATTGTATGTGTCATGGGCTGACTTTCTTGAGCCCGTGTGACCCGGGGATAACACCTTTGCCGTAAGCCTAAAGGGACTCAATAGTGTGCAAAAAACTTGAGAATAGTGAAGGAGCAAATTAGTCGAAGATTGCAACGAAATTGAAGGTTGCTCTTGCAATGGACATAAATTGTATTGATCAGAAGAGTGATGTAAGCAAAGAAATTTGGAAAGAAATCTCAACTTTACTTACATAGGATGGCCGAAGCTTCTTACATGATTCAAATGCAAACCTTCCCAAACACAAAATCCCCAACATACACTTAGAACTGATGGAAGGGTGTTCTGTCGCAAGTAAACAAAAAAACAAACCAAAAACATTGTAAACAAAATGGAAAGTAAGCACCCTCTCACGGGTCCCAAGTGTATGTTGGAGATTCTGTGTTTGGGGGTGATCGGCATTTGAATCATGTAAGAGATCTCAGCTATTCCATGTATGTAAAGTTGAGATTTTTTTTCAAACCTCTTTGCTTACATCACTCTTGTGATCAATGCAATCTATGCCTATCGCAAGAACATCCTCCATTTCTTTACAATCTTTGATTTTCTTGTGCTCTTGCTATTCTCAAGTCTTCCACACACTATAGAACCCCTTTAAGCTTACGGCAAAGGTGCTATCGGGGGGCCGCACCGGCTGAAGAAAGTGAGCACCTGACCGTATGAATTGGGATTGAATATTTCAGTTAAGGACAATGATGAAGACCGACTACCATTTTGTTGGTTTTCGCCAAAGCATGCTTTATATTATATTAAGAAGCTGAGAAACTTGTGAGAAGCTTTCCTTTACTTATGGTTAAAGGCTTAGACTTTAAAGATCAACAAACGAATTTTTTTCAAAAAAGAACCGCTGATTTTGCTAAGGAACAACAAGCACCATGCTTATGTATGAATATTTATACTTTGCTGCGCAAGTCAGGCAAGAAAGCACCCAATTAGAAAAGTTTAAACTTAAACTCATGATATAATAAAGATGTTAAGTATTTGCAAGTGGGGAAAAACATTTAAGAGTAAAAAAAAAAAAACCTAAATCCAAGGTGGCTCCAAGCACTATAAGTTTGAGTTCCAATAGCACACAGTAAAATGAAAAATTGAGAAAATCCTTACTCCCACATATCACGATATTCAAGCCTACCAAGAATCCGAAACAAGTAAAAGAATTAGCTTTCGTGGACGAAGCGTGAACTTGGAAATATCCAGGAAGGTGACCTGACCAACTTGATTTTGAAGCATGACAAGTTATATATATATATATTTCAATAGGTAATTTATGACAAGTGTGGTGCATGTGGAGAGAAAAGTTGTCGACAATGGGGTTCAAAATGCCATTTGGATTCAAATGAAGGCACTGATTAGAAAAGATCCTAAATAATTTACGTGACCGACAAAAGAAAAGAGGATTCAAAATGTGAACCGGATTCGAAGGAAGACCCACATATTAGCAAGCAAGGCCCTAAATAATGTCAAACCTGATAAAAGGAAATAAATAAGTCCAAATTAACTAAAGAAATTATACCAAAAAGTTTGTGCAGCGACAATAATTCATGGGTGGCATTAGAAAATTCATGAACTAGTGTTCAGATCTAGGAAATTCTTATACAAACTATAATACTTTTCTATAGTTGTATACATTTGTCAAAAATTAATTTTCTAATTAATATTATTTAGGGATCCATAATTGATGTAGCCGAATCACTGGATCCACGGGTTGGTCGATGCGATTCTAAAAGCGATTCTCAAAATATTATTGGCCTCAATTATGAAGGCTTGGCCGACATTATGAAAAGATTCGGACAGCATAATGCTTAAGATTGAGCCTTAATTCAAGACCTCAACTTAACACCATCATCTTTTCATGGTCTGGTACGTTTTCACACTCTCACGCCCACATATCAAGAAAATAATGCTTCTAAAAATTCTTGAAGTTGCAATCCTCCTTGGGTCTCTCAACTTTCTTTCTCCGAACTGTGAGAATGAAAAAGAAAGAAGACAAGAAGAGATCGTCCCTAGATAATTTTTGAGACTGCTATGGTCCTGTTCGGATTGCACCAACCCTAAAGAAAACTAGGGTGATTTACCAACTATTTTGCGATCATTATTTTATGTTCAAAGGGATGATCGAAAGTCAATCTTCTTTAGAACTGAGAAATTTGAACTTAGCCGCTTGCATATGCAAAAACATCTCCAAAGAGTTAAACTGAGACAAGGATGGAGCTAGAAAATTTTGGCTAAGAAGTACTAAATATAAAATTTTAAACATTCAAAGGATTCCAATATATAAATGAGCAAAATTGCTTAAAAATACAGATACAAAAATGAGGAGTTTTTTTTAGGTTCAGTGTGATCAATTTACGCATACTTTTCCCACACCTGTCTTTGTCCCTAAACTAGAACTAGAGTGATGGATTCTTATTCTATGAGATGGACCTGAATGCGACTACCCATTTAATCTTATGTAATCCTGCGAATCCTCTTGAAAGAGAGTGGTGCCTTCGGGAACACGAACACAGGCGATGCATGGCTGTCATCAGCTCGTGTCATAAGGTGTTGGGTTAAGTCCCGCAACGAGCGCAACCCTTGTGTTTAGTTACCACCATTGTCCCCTGTACCAATAATGGCATCATATTAAATAGATAGGTACCATTGTCACAAAAAACGCCGTTTTTTTTAAAAAAAAATGTGTATTTAACGTCAAAAACAGTTCTGCCGTATAATACTCGTACTATTCCTTTTTTTAAAAAAAAATATCAAAAAACAAAAAATGCGTATAATACCCATTTAATACCCGTATTATATGTTATTTTTTTGTTTTTGTCGTTTTTTTATTAATTATTATTTTTTATAATTTTTAAGATGTATTAAATGTTTAATTTTTAAAAAAAATTTGTCGAACTTTTTCCGTTTTATTATCGATATATAAAACTTTGTTGTATTATACCCGTTTTTTTTCTGGCCGTTTAATAACCGTCCCCGTTTTTTGTGACAATGATAGGTACATACATTTATAGATAGGTACAGACACCAACAATGTGATCTTCAAAGATTTTCAGAACATCATCTAATTCTAATTCACACAGATAGAGAGAGGGACAAAAAGGGTCCACTTATATCCTCATCTCAAGAACAACATTACTCATCAATAATATCTTGATAGCGCCCTCTAAGATTCGAATTGAAGACATGACTACACCAAACTACCGAACTCAACCGGTTGCAGAATCTATCACCAATTGGTGAGAGAGAGAGGGAAACCTGATCTGCAGTAACTGTGTTTTGGACTAATATTGACCATATAGTTATGTGCATAAAGGAACATGCGCATAAATGAATGATGCAGCTGAAAAGGGAAAAGAAATGACGGGAGAGCACGTGGTGGAGCCATGGCCGTTTGAATAGGAAGGGAGTCCTCTTGTAGCTAAGTGATGCATTATTAATGAAGGTTGGTATCGCCCTTACAGGCAGAAACGTGGACGAATTTACGCTCCTTCTTTCTCCGTTCTGTCTATCTGCTTTCATGAAGCGGGCCAGGAAAGGAAATAGTTTGTTTATTCATTTTACTGTAAACATGACTTATATATTAGTTTAATTGATGGCCCGTTAGTGCCCATCTGAGTTCAGGTTTCTGGCTCTGCCACCAATTTTAACCAAACCGACGACCGATTTTACAGTAACGTTGAGAGCTTTTTCTACTTTATAATCTGAAACTGATTAAACTCTTCCTAGATTGCACTTAAATGTCGAGAAACTGTGAAGGATCGGGCAACCCATGACTGTAATACTCTGAAGGATTTTACTGCTGACCTCGAGAGAGTTCAGATCTAACTTTTCTTTCCAACTTGTTTCAGAAAAAATGTTAGAAGAAAGATGCTTCTTGAAGGAAAAGGACAACAGCAACAAAGAATAATGCTGGTTGACTGGCAGCGTTCGGCAATGGCAGGTCAACTGCGGGGAAGACCTGCAACGCGTTGATGAAGTCTCCGGCGCCACAGCAGCAGTTTCAATGGCTGCACATGCTGCTGGATGATAAGGTTGGTGCCTCTTTTTGACATGTAAGAAGAAATTTCGATTATTGACAGGAAGTGCCAGGTCTCGTCACCTTTTGCCAACCACTTCTTGTCGGGAGCTATTTGCTTCCACATAATTGATGGGATATATATATATTAGCTAATGGCTCCTTAAATAAAATTAAGGCATACATGTTTCCAGAGAAGACATTCTTGACGTGTAATCTGTCATATTTGTGGTCTTCTCTTCAACAATGTAAAGCTTTTGAGTCTGATTTTTTTATATATTAGAAGCCTTTGTCTGCACATGTATGAGAGGTTTAACCTCCGAAAATGGCCATATTGCAGTTTGAACCCATGCAATCAAATGAAGAAAGTGATCAATTATATGAATGTGGAGCACCATTCAAATCATATTTTGTTTGATTAGTGTAACATCATCAATACATTGAAAACTTAAGAGAAGCATATCCATGACTCATGACATAAAGGTATTTCAGTTTTCCAAACTCTATCTTCTCTTGAAATTGGCCACAAGTTCTTAATAGGATAACAACATGAAAAGTGATCAATGCGCGTTCGTTTAGTGGAGGTGGTGGGTAGTGGTAGTTCCACTTTAAATACACGCATGGAGTTGATGAAGACCGTATATAATGATCTACAAGGACCAACTAGCTGCAGTCATGATGGAGTTGATGAAGACATATTGAGAATATTTTTGCTACTCCTGACCTCCATCCATTTAGATTTTTAAGTCATTGCATGCAATTGACCCTTGACTTACTTTTTTTGAAGAAGGGGAGAAAGAGGAGCACTATGCACTATTAAATTCTACCACTTAGGCAGGTCTATTGACTTGTGTCCGGACTAGTCGACTCAAGCCCAAGACAACTAAATCAAGCTAAAGTTAGAGTATTTAGGTTTATACCCCCCTCAATAAAGCCTTTCAAATGCATTTTCCTTTTCTTGGGCAAGGGAGAAAACATATTAGATAAGGGGCCGTTTGGTAACTGTGAGTGTCTTAAGAATCTGCAATCTTTGAGCTGGTTGAACTGACTTAACCTGTACCACCTATAAATGGCCAAAGAGGAGTAAATTGCATGATTTGGAAGAGTACATAAAACCACCAAACAAGAATTATTTACATGATTTGGAAGACTACATTAACTCTCAGATCTTTTATTGTCTCCATTTCAAGTTGACTTGTCTCTCTCAAATTTGGGACAGCAACAGCCAAGGGAAGTTTGTTCTTGGACTTCAATGTGCCCCATGAAAGGGTTACTCACCAGCACTAACATGTTCGCTTCTGTACATGCTTTCAGCAGGAGAAGCTTTGAGCAGGAGAACTTTGGTTCATCTCCTCTCTAAGCTTTTTTTTTTTTTTTTGTTTTGGTTCCTGAAGACCTTCAATTTTTCAATATTCCAATAACGGAGTTAGGTTTCTCGAAGCCACAAGAGTCGACAGCTGACCATTCTAACGAAACCGCCAAAAAGGGAAGATGCAATGTAGCTTTCCCTTTGTGATACGTATCCAGTTTGTCCTGTTACTCCTGTACATTGTGAAAGAACCGAAGCTTGCTTTGTCCTGTTCTCACACATACATCAACGGAAACGGGGACGAAGACGGCGACAGAGACAGAGACAGAGAAAGAGAGCGACACCACAAAAAAATAATCAGATATTTAATCAATATTCACTTCTGTTTCAAATTTTAGACTTGGAGGTAAAGCCCAATTAAATTCTACCTGATCACCAGTTAGTATCATGCTTCATGCTTTTAGTGAATCTGCCAAAAATGGAGTGGATTTGGCTTCACACACATACGTTACCGGATCACTGGCACAAACAGACACAGATTGAATTCTGCCTGGATATATAAGTTTGCACGTCTAATTTGATTTGGGTATAGCCAGAGTGAAGTCCCTTGAGACTCTCCCGCGTGATGTCCAGGCGTACAAGCCGGTTTGCGTTGCACCAGATGCACTTGAGCCATTCAAGCAGAAACTAACACATAAGCTATATGTTCAGTACAAAGAATACATTTATTCATTAGCTTTTACAATACATGTTCAGCATGGAGCTATACAGCTTTGCTCTTAATAACATTATGGGAACATCTTCTGTGAGCAATTCGCATCACTAACCACAAAAAAGGTCATCCTTTTGGGTGCCATCAGACTTAACAATTTCAATGGCAGGAATTTTCATGACTATCTCAGGAACAGACAAACCAAACCCAGGTTCAAGCCAGTTCAAGGCTCAAACTCGGGCATCTAGCTAGCCGTGGTAGATTAATTATTTCAGATAATTGATTCTTACATCAATCTTGAGAACCAGAAAATCCTATATGTTTATTTGAAGTCTGATTTTTCCGCGCTCTCTTTTCACATTCTAGGCCAAGGCAATACAGCATAGTCTCCAATGCATTGATGTTGTAAGCATTTTCGTTCCGATCTTCAAGTCTGACATAATATGCAAGTCTTCCAACAGTTTATCTTGGATCAAGCACGGTGATAGTCATACTATTCCTTGAAGATTGAGTTGCAGATCCTTCTTGAGAAACGGATGTACTCGTGACAGCAAAAGGTACTTGGCTTGCCACATTAGGACTCAGAAATGGAGGCTGATTTGGAGAAGGTATGTTGCAGTTTGTGTCAGTGAGCATTTTCACCACCATGGACATTGGTGGCCGCAGTTCAGCCGATGCTTGACAGCAAAGTAGCCCGACTTTAAGCATATGAACAGCATCTTCTCTTGAGAAGTTACCTTCCAGCTTTGGATCAACAGCTTCACTTAGCCTGTTTGATAAGTGGAAGTTCCAAACCTGAACAAGGAGTATGCGTTAACTATAAACTGTCAAAGATAAAGGATTCATGTTTTCAGAAGGAAAGGACAATTACTGCACTTTCAAATCCAATCAAGGTAAAAAAAATCACCATTTGTAAAGCATAAACACAGTTTGGTTGGCAAGAAGTATTCTTTTTCCCAGTAACTATCTCAATGACAACCACTCCAAAGCTGTAAACATCTGCTTTCTCTGTCAACTTTCCACGGACAAGATACTCTGGTGCCATATAGCCCCTGTGGAACATAAAAAATTAATCGAAATGGACAAATGAGTTATTTTTAACCATTGATTTGGCACCAACATATGCAACTGTTGCAACTATTTAGTCATTAATGCATACTTAATGCAGTCATGCAAATTTTTACTGCTCAAGGCATGGAAGTATCTTCAATGATTTAAATTGTTATCCATTTCAGTTTTCAAAAAACAACTATCAGACTATTCCAGCAAACTTACTATGCACAAGATTGATATTGTAATGGAAAAACCCATGCCTTCTTGCCATCCAAAAAAACACACACACACACACATATCTGGAGCACAGAAAGTACGGTGGTACGAGGAAATTGCTTACAGGGTGCCAGCAACAGCAGTGCTAATATGACTTTTGTCTTGCGGAAAGCATCTAGCTAGACCAAAATCTGCAATCTTTGCAGTAAAATCGTCATCAAGGAGTATGTTGCTCAGCTTTATGTCTCTGTGTATAATCCGAAGCTTGGACTCCTCGTGAAGATATGCCAAACCTTTGGCAGTTCCTAGTATGATATTTTTCCTCATATTCCAACTCAAAATTGAATTGCTGTCATTGCCTGCAGAAGCATGGAGCCTATTAGCAAATTTTATGGAGGAAGTTGCAGAAACTAAAAATGGTGAGAGAGAGAGACAGAGAGACTGACCGAACATAACTTGATCGAGGCTCTTGTTGGGTACGTATTCATAAACAAGAAGACTCTCTGGGCCAGTAATGCTGCAACCCAACAGTTTGACAAGATTCTTGTGCTCAACACCACTGATCAAATTGACTTCATTGAAAAATTCATCTACCCATTGCCTTGTACTGAAAAACAAGCGCTTTATGGCAACAATCTTTCCATCTGATAGTGTGCCCTGTTAAGTAAGCATAATAATTCCATTTAGTTGTTATCAATATTAGAGAACTTTATTTATCGACATGATGACCACGAAAGAACTTCACCTTGTAAACGGAACCTGATCCACCCTGCCCTAATTTATTCGACCGGTTAAAGTAATTGGTAGCTCTTTCAAGTGTCTCATATTTGTAGTTCAATGCAGATTTCTTCACAGCAGCAGCTAGGCCACCAAGTTGTTTTTTCTCTGGAACAACGATCAATTTAGCGAGAGAACCACGGGCTTAAAATATATTAACAGCAAAACATACCTTTTCTTCTCCGATCAACTCTCCTCTTTCCAAGGAAAGCAGCCACAGCCAAAACAACCAGAAACACCAGAGCGGAAAAGGTTACAGAAACTATTATGGGAACTCTACGACCACCTGCAATAAAAAGATGTAAATCAATCGCACCGTGAAGCGGGAAAAAAAAAATCCATCAATTAAACAAGAGGCTTTCTCTGAAGGACAAAACTTTCAAAATAGTAAAACGAGATATAAATAACTAATAACTTATACTTTTTATGATGCTTTTCAGGAATTCATTCTAGAGAAAAACTACAGCAAGAGAGAAAGAGGTCATAATTTGGTCGTAGCCATCCACGGGCTACAGAAGAGTCTTCAAAGATCGATACAAGACACGAACAGAAACAAGAGTACAAAATGAGAATGCTATGAGGAGAGAAAAAAGACAAGAAAAACTGTAAGCATCCAGCGACAGAACCTGAGAAATATAAGAAATGTTCAACATAACATCAACAAAATTTGCTGAAAGCAACAACCGCCATCATCCCCATCACTGATAAAAACGGTAAAACAATCTAATAAGAGAGTAAGAAAAAAAAAAAAAGCTCTGCAAAAAACTATTGTTTGATGCCCTACAAAGAAATCAGAAAGCAGCAGCGCTTGATAAAATTACCTCCAGATGATGTAGACGCGGTTGAAGAATCATTATAGAACTGATAATCGGCGTATCTCAAGTAACAACCCGAGCTGAGAACCCTTGCTTGGAAAGAAGGAAGGCAAGAATCGATTTTGGAAGCTGCTGTGTCCAAGCAAGTCTTGCAGGAGCTCATATTCAATGTCTCCCAACACTGGCCTATAGCATAAACCGTCGAATTCCCGCTGCCAACAGAACCTCTCCAGAAACCATTGTTCGAAACCGCCCGAGAACTCATGTTCCCTATGATTCCCTTCGCATTGATTACGAAATCGCTCTGATTACTGTAAGATCTAGTGGAATTGCACAACGTCTTGTCCATGGGACTTGTGATTTCGCTGAAAAAGTCATAGTAGTCGTACCGGAGATAGCACCCGTCAAGATAATTCCGGCCTTCTTTTACGTTCAGCTGGAAAGGGACGCACCTGAGGATGCCCGTTTTGCTCTGAGCGAAGCAGAGGTCGCAGTCAGACTGAGAGAGATCGTCCATACACTGCCCAAATGCATAAACTCTCTCCACAGTCGAGTCGGTGACGAATTGAGCATAGCGTCGCCGGTTGATTTGTGGCGTGACGGCATCGAGCGCAGCGATAAAATTGGTGACGAAGATACTTCGGTTCGTGGCCTGCAAAGTGCCGCAGACCAGAGCAGCCTGATTGATCCGTGGGTCGGCCAGTACATCACTGAAGAAGATGAAGGAGGAGAAAAGGAGGCAAACCAGGGTCGCAAACAACGCCATGAGAGAAAAGAAAGAGAGGCAGGGAGAAGGAGGAGGAAGGAGTTGAGTAGAAGACGGAGAAGGTGGGGGTTCAAGTAGGGAAGGTCAAAATGCTGCGACAGAAAAATAACACCGCGTTGGAGTTGACCGTTTGGGTCCCGGCAAATTTCAAATAACTCCAACTCTCTCTCTCTCTCTCTCCTTCTCCCTGTTATCTGCATGTTTTTGGATCTTTCTTGGAAGAACATGATGTGAGCATTCTATCGAATTTTCAAGCATTCATTCACAGGCTTCTTGAGAAATATCAAAGTGGATCTCGCAGAAATTTAAAACAGAAAACCTTGAAGAAGGAAAGATGACAAAAAAATTTCTTACTTCAATAGACTAAAGCCACTGTTTTTGACATGTAGCCTCCTAAAAAAGGAACAACCAACCGCTCTCCCTTTGCGATTCAACTTGCTTATTAAACAATGGGTACCCTTTGTAGTGAAATCTAATGCCGGCGACAGTTTTTCTGCATCTTTTGAAAAGCTTCGCCTTACGCAAGGTAAAAGAATTCATTGAGAACATTTCATGCCATCAAACCCTCCTTGATTTCATCAAACCCATCTTGTTTCCCAAGCAATCAAGTTGGTCAGGTTATTCTTTCTTTACGACCATCAAAATTCAGATTGTTCACACAGGAATGAGCTTACTACGACAAATTGGCCCTGCGAACCGAAGCATAATCTACCTAATGCTGGGCATCGGCCTCGGCCTGACCTGGCCCAGCCCGATAAGGAGTTAGGCTTAGGCTCAGTTTTTAGAAATTTCATTTAATGGGGTGAGGTTCTATATAACCAGAAACAGATTGAGATTGAGATTGAGACCCCACTCAATTTTCAAAATCAAATTTGGATTCAATTAATACAAGATCTGGCATTTACAAGCAATCAGATCAAATCTTTGTCAGATCGCAAATCAAACATCAGACTGAGAAGTGAATTTGGTGCTGATTAGTCATCGATTTCAAATTCCTTTGTCAAGTCTGATTCGAAATCCAATTAGTAATCACAGGCATCAAGATTGTTCACTTTTGCTGCATTTTCAAGAGGGCTCACGTGCAGTCACTTTCTGCTTTTAAGAAGGTAAACGCTTCTGTCAAGCGTCTAAGGACGAAGATACGCCCTCCTACGGGCCGGACAGCATGGCTATGTTGCCCTCATTAATATCCAAAAAGCTAAACAGAAGAGTTGCATGAATCTTATTAACTCATTGGCTCTGCTATCTATCATGGAAAATGGTAACTGAAGGCTAATTTTTTCTTCGTCACTTTCATAAAGAAGGTTTGGTCTCCATCTCGTCATCAAATAGTTAAAATTTAAAAATTTGCCGCTAAAAACAATCACTATATTGACATTAGCATGACGCGGCGATGATTTATGATGATTTCAGTGACGATTAATTTTTAAACTTCAGCAATTTTCTTTGGTCTTCCTTTCGGATTAGAAACATTTTGGTTAAATGAGGAATCCTTGACATTTTTTTGTATAAAACTTTGCTTATCGAACGCATTGAGAAATTTCATCTTCTGTTTACTAGGAAATCTTTCTCCTCATGACTTCCTTTCTCGAACAGAACTTGTAAATTTTCTCTCCACGAGGCCTGAGGCTAAGAGACTGGTCATAATGGTGAGAAACGCCACCGGAAGTTCGATTCTGCCGGTAGCTCAAATTAAAAATTTGGTGCTGAAAAACAGCAGCGTATTAGCAACGATTTATGGTATTTTTTACCACAGTTTATGGTACTTTCAATAATGAACGTTTTAATTTTTAGCCATCCAACAATATTTATAGATTTTAGTTTAAATAATATAATATATATAGTATTAAAAATGCATCTTAAAAACTCTTAGATATCAACTATAAGTAAAGAAATGATGTGGTTGGTGTGCTTGTGCATTTTCTAATATGATGAGAGAGAAATCAAATAGGAAGCCCCACTGCTAGATCACGGGTCAACTGGGTGAGGTTCTTTCCTGTTCTTATGTCGGCCTAACAAGTCCAAAGGAAAGTGGGTCAAGTGGACAGACCAACTGCGAAAAATGTGAGTCCACAAGAATACTGCTTTGGCAGGAAAGCACAAAACGGGGACGGATTAAGGTTTATTGGCATCTTTGCTTTCGTTTATGTTTTAGCCCGGCTTCTGCCTTCCCTCGTCTTGGCGGTACCTCGGAGGCCCTTGGCCAAAGACACGATCGCGAGTGAGCCAGCCTTCTTATTGGGATTCGAGCATAGTTTGTTTGTTAGCTTGTAGTTTGTTATGGTTTGTTGAGTGAGTTGTGAGAGCATATTTGTATCGTTTCACGTTTACCTGGTTAAGGCTCGTAGTCGGAACTAACTCGTTCCGGTTTGATCTGAATTCCTTCTTAATTCAATGAACTTATTAGATTTCTTGGAAATAATATAATGGTATTGATATTATATTAATATATAACAATTATTAAATGGGTCGTAACCATACATGTTCGTTAATTAGTGGCGAAACTAAGATTTTTTGGTTGAAGGGCACTCATTGCACGAGCCTAGGCTGGTGTGGGCAACGCAAATAATTTTTGAATCATCCATGCTTTAAAAGAAATTTTTGGGTGGCTGGTGCCGGCCAGTGCTCACATCAGCCCCCATGTATCTCTGCTCCTGTCATTAATGTGCTGGGTTTGACTTAGGTTTTTCTGTAGGTCGACCAGCTTCAACTCAGGGCGGGCATGGCTTAACTTTTTTAGGGACCAGCTCGAGCTCAGATCAGCCCACCCTGTCAAGGTTGGTCCAACTTCAGACAGACCAGGCCAGCACGAACACATGAATGCAACAGTGCGAGCTAGCTGCGTACTGTGTCTGTTTTACTCTCTTTTTTCTACCAGAGCTCTGTCTATGTCAGCTCGGGTCTCAGTTTAGATTGGGCAACAGGGGAAGAAGTAGAAGGTTTATTTTGGAGGGATGTATATATATATATATATATATACACACACACACACGTGCACCCACTCATGCACACATTGACAGATATACCGTAAGAGGCCTGAAGAATTCTCTCTCTAGCCTCTCATAGCACATGCATCGAGACACAAGTTTGATTAAATGAGGTCCAATAAAATGCATCCGGTGGCCTTGATGAGAAGGATTCTTTCCATATATCTATTTATACAGATAAATTTAAATCAATAAATAAATAAATAGTGATTGGTAGGTACCACAGTATTTGGGTAAGGGATAAAAACAAGACCTCTTAACTTTTTGTTAAAAATTCTAATCTGTTTATAAACACTAACTAATATAATTCATGTTTTAGTTCAAGTCATTTTGTAAAAGTATAAGAGCCGTTCATTTTTTTACTATTAAAAAACGTTATTTAAGTAAGAAAACAACTAACTTAATATATGTTCATCATCAAATCACTCTTAATATCATACCTATAAGGTCAGATTTGAAAAAAAAAAAAATTCAATAGGTCTGGTTTTTGTCTCTTACCCAAAATGGTCAGGTTTGTATCAACTTCTCTCTCTTTCTCTTGATATATATATATATATATATATATATATATATATATATATATATATATATATATATATATATAAATAAGACATTCAAGCACCGACTTCTGGACGAAGCAACAGCCAACAACGGAAGATGGGGAAAGGATCTACGACTCTAGGTCTACATTATTGTATTCAAACTATGAAAGAACCTTATAACTTTCAACCTTTTTTTATTTAAAGAATGAAGCGGGTCAATTTATTATTTCTCATTACTGAGGAGGGTTCCTTTTGTCAATGTTGCTTATAATTCAATAATAGATCAGGCATATGTGCCAATATGAATTATAAGAGAAGCTCTCATCATGTGAACGCAATTGCCGGCCTCTCATTAACGGCCTTCCTTTCCTTTTCATCCATGCAGACTCCCTTTCTCTCATATACCTGATCTTATGGATGTCTCGGCGGGTCTTTGGTTATTGGCACCAGCTATTTTCTACGTGACATAAGCACATTATGGAGCATTATGCAACAGACAATGGCGTCATGCAGAAGGCACCTGCGTCGACCTCCACCGGCCATTACAAGTCAAGAGTCTAACATCATCTGCTCCAATTTTCTGCCACCCACCATTATCTATATATCTAGAAGATCCATCAATATGGATTGACAAAACAGAAAGTTTCATGATGCAGAAGAAAAATGACAACTTTTGTTGAGTGAATTTGATGAGTATTTCATTCCACTGCCAAATAAGAGAGTCGAAGTCCTTACCCTTTTTCCTCTATAGGGTGGCAGAGCTGCTTCTTATGCATCAGAGTGACACTCCCACTATGTTTCAACTTGTATGCCTATATTTGTGGAACCTTGAGAACAATGTGACATCACATTTTAAAGGATGAAAGTACCACGTTCTGTGCATGTTTAAAACTCTAGATCTCTAACCGCTGTCACCAGGAAGAGTGTTATTGGAACATTATCAACGTTTGCAGCTAGCCTCGAGCAAGAAGAACATGATGTCCCTTGGAATTCAAGTGCATGTGGTCTTTCTCACAAACACTATCATATTATAGCAAATGAAATTCAAATAACAAATGGATCATATTCCGGGTGAGCTTGATGATTATCTTATCGATTTGACTAGCTCGAGTAACCGCTTCTCCGCTTCTTCTTGCCCTCAAGGTTGAGGATTGTGTTGATCTCCGATATGAACATGTTGTATATCAACAAAAACGGTGTTTTCACTTTACATGACATAAAACACATCTGATGACATGTCATTTACGAAAATTGAAGTGATGACATGAGCTTTCCATGCCCTAGCCTGTAAACATAGGCATGATAGATAAAACATTTGTAAATTTAAAATTGAGTTGAGAGCATGAGACAGTGAGACACAAACCTTAAAGGGGCACTTGATTATTTTGAATCTAAAATCTATGAAACTGATGCAGATTTAACATGACATTTATTTATTGATGTGACAAAAGATCTATCGTAAAATTCATGGTTTATCAAACTAAAGATCATAGGTTAGATCTAAGATTTTTATTTTATTTTTTTTGCATGAAAAAAATCTGGATTTAAGGTTAGAGGAAAGAAGGTCTAATCTAGGATCTCAAATTCAAGACCATCAAACGTCCCCATAAAGTAACCAACCAATTTATACGAGTAGGGACCCTTGTTGGAAACTCGTCCCCCATACTCGTATTAAACAACGTTCGCATGGGACGTGGGATGGCCAAGTTGCCGAGTCCGTGGTATTACCCGGCTGCCCGTACCAGCACTCAGACGAAGCTGCCCGTTGCCCAATGCCGGATCCCGGTCATCCAATCCCACGCAAATCTGGCCGTCGATTTTGCCAGCCTTGCCCTACTACCGCTGCACACTCTTTCCTTTTCCCTTCTCCCTTATTAAGAGAACAGCAGAGCCGCCTGCCTCTCTCGCTCCTTGTTATAAGATCTCATGGTTTGTTCTCTAAGTTGGCCATGTATATGATCTTCTCTTTCTCCAGCTTTTCTTCTTCTTCTTCTTCTTCTTCTTCTTCTTCTTCTTCTTCTGTTTATTACTGCTCTACTTCACGTAGCCTCTCTTGTTATATTGCGCTTGATGTTTTCGCATTTCTGCATTTTTCTTTGCTTTTCTTCTTGTCCAGCTACTTCAAATCTTTATTTTCCTTTTGTTTTTAGAAATGGTGGTGAATGGTTTGTCGTGGGTGATACTATTGTCTTTTCTCTTTCTGTTTTGTTTCTTTTGAAAGAGAAGGTGATGGTGGTGGGTGGTGGTTGGTTTTGGGTTGTGGGCGATGTGTTCCTTTGATGATGTGCAAAGTCTTCCAATCCGCCTGTGACAAATTTCAAGAATGGACAGAGCGGCCACCCTTTGCGCATATTAAAATCACAGGTGCTCCTGGTTCTTCCCTCTTATCAGAATAAAGATGCCTTCCATCTCTTATCTGATCCAGAATCCGGCACTATAATCTTTCGAGAAAGTTAACTGCAAAAGAATTTTTTTTTTTTTTTTGGGGCCGCGAGAGTTGCATCAGGGTTCCAATGGGTTGGATTTGGAAAAAGGGAAATCTTCTTTTGAAAATTTCATGGTGGTATTCTTGTCTGTGAATCTGATCCGACTCTCAAATCTCAATGGAGTCAGCTGATTCATGTCGCACCAGCTTGGAGCTTTGGTAGGATCAACACAAAGTGACTGATTCCAATGCCTGAAAAAAAAAATCAGATTAACAATATGTATACAAGACGGCTTCACAAAAATGTCCATGCGAGTAAACTGCACGGAACTAAGGTCTGTCAACGTTTAGGCTTTCAGACGTTCCAATTAGAGCTGGGCATTTGGCTGGGGCACGCCGGCCCGGTTAAGGAGCCTGAATACTGGCCGGATTTATTAGTCGGACCGGCCAGTATCCGGCTCGTGAACAGTCGGGTCAGGCCGATGGCTTGTTAGGCCCTGGGCCGGATTATCTCCCCAAGGTCCAGTCCATGAATGGGCTGGGCTGGGCTTTCTCCGGCTAGACAGGCTGTTCTTGTTAAAGCCGATTTACACCAAAATAGAAGCTGAACTTCTACACTATGTCAAAAAATTGTAGAGCCTATCGAGTCACCAATGGGCTAACTATAGTTCCAAATCAACCATGTTAGTTAAAATTAGAACAATAATTGCCTTACGTTCTTCAAGTTCTTGTATAAGCACAACCTTTTATTAGCCGTCAAATAAAAACCTGAAGCTGTCTGATTTCGTATTGTTGTCTCCCCAAGTTAGGAAGTGTCAAGTCACTCATAAAATAAGAGGATATCATGTGAACCGGCTTAGCTTAAATTGCATCTTCAATGTGACTTTCCCATCGACAGTGATCATCGAAATTTGGCTTATACCAAGAAAGTGAGGGTCGGTTTCTTCAGATTGTGGTAAAAGAATGGGTGTGCCCATATGAAAATTTCTTTGTTTACTGAACAAGAACAAAGAGGAGATCGATTGATTCACCTAATCTATTAACTAAATGCATCATAATTTGACCCATTTACACAGTAGTCACTTTTCCATATTTTATGAACAAATTGCAGAGTAAGTAGAACTGCAGCCACTGATATGACTGCTGAGAGAATACTAGAACGTAGATAACAGAGTTGCCAGTTCCAAAATGATAAGGATTACAAGTCGGCGCAGTTTAGTAGCAACTAAAACTTTCTGCCAAACTTTGAAAGATCGACTCGTTTTCAGAGGCTTCGCCTGCTTGCGTGGTATCCCTTGCTTTGTGAAGAACACGGAAACCTACCTTCTTAAGTTGAACGCCTCTAATCATTGGTGCGCTCATCTTGACAACCTCAATCCTGCCGCCATCTCTAAGGAAGTAAAGCTCCCTACCATTCTCTTTAAAATGGCAGAAGTAGACTTGATCTTCATGAACCTTTGGAATTCCTGGGATTTTTGGGGTTGTTCCGAAGACCTGCTTGTTGTTAACCATGAGCTTAATTTGGATATCTGGTAAGCTCGGTAGATCCTGTAATTCGATCATCACTTCTTCTTCTACAGCATAAACAAAGCACAGCATCACCCCTCTGAACTTAAGATTGGTGTCGGAGGGTTTTGAAATTTCACAGAAAGATTCCTGATGCGTCAGAAAGGTGGGAATTTTGCTTCCAGGAAAGGTCAATACTTCCAATTTCTGAAGTGTTTCCTGCAAGAAAATTGCGGGTGCGACAAGTGAGAACTTGAGAACAATAGCATGTGTCAGCTGCAGGTTCTAAAAAGGTACCTTGCTTAGCCTGTTAATCGCCCCCTTGCAAAGACTTCTACATCCGTCCAAATGTAAGAATCTCAAGCATTTCAGATTTTCATGGCCGACCAAATTGGTCACTCTTACGCAGTTAGTCAGAAGCAACTCCATCAGGTTCTTTAAATTTGAAATATCTGGTATTTCTTGCAAGGCAGTGCAGTTTGTCGCACTCATCCTTCTTAGAGATGAAGGCAGTGGAGGGAGAGATTGAAGCTCTCTGCAGTGAGCTACAGAGAGTTCCTCTAACTTGGAGAGATCGCTCAGGCTGGATGGCAGGCTGCAAAACTTGTTGTGGCTTAGATCCAGTGTCACCAGTGAAGTTAGATTTCCAAAATCACTCGGTATACTCCTCTCCACCAAACTGCATAGACTAGCGTCCAGCTTTTCTAAGTGACAAAGTCGGGAAAAGCTGGATGGAAGCATGGTGATCTGCGACATTTTCCTCATTGATAGTTCCCGCAGCTCTTGGAGGTCTCCGAAGTTTCCATGGATGAACTTGATCAGCGAGCATTGTTGCATTTCTAGTATCCGCAAATCTGACAGCATTCCAAAATCCTCAGGCAATTCTGATATAATTGTTTCATTCATGTAGATATGACACAAATTTTTCATTTTCCCCATAGAACTAGGAAGACACTTCAGTTTCTTGCATCTTCTTATGGACAATGTCTTTAGGTTTACCAAGGACCCTATTGTATTAGGCAGCCATTCAATGCTACTATTATCCAATAATAGAAATTCTAGGGATTTCATCTGGCCGATAGAATGGGGTAATATAGCAAGACTGGCACATGATCTTGCACTTAGCTCTTGAAGCCTTTTCAAAGAACCTACAGAATCTGGTAGCTCTTGGATTTTTGTATAATCTAGTGACAGTTCTTTCAAGGAGCATAGTCTGCCAATGGAATTGGGCAGTGCTTTCAGTGACAGGCATCCATTTAAGAGTAATCGGCAGAGGCTCTGCAACTGGACTATAGATTCAGGAAGGTGAGTAATAGTAGTGCCATCAAGGAGAAGCTCCACCAAAGATTCGATCTCTCCCAATTTCTTTGGCAGAGAAGTTATTTTGGAACAACCAGAAAGTATGAGAATTTTAAGAGATCTCATCTTTACAATGCAGTTTGGCACTTTCTTCAGGCTGGAGCAATCACTTAAATCCAATGAAACTAAGTCCTTTAGGTAGCCAATTGATTCATGTATGCTTATCAAACTCTGACATTGTCCAAGCGTCAATTTCGTCAATTTTGGGTGCCTCGAAAAGTTGGGGGTGACTACTAGTTGGGAGCAGTGGTTAAGATGAAGAACTTTGATCCCATCAACAATCTGCAAATAAAAGAGCCACTGGGATTAATGGAACCATATAATTCATAGAAAGACAAACGACAGAATCTTTAATGACCTTTCTCTGAAAGCAGTGTTCTTGCCAAACACGGGACATCTTGCTATAAGATAAGTCAAGAACAGCAAGCTTTTTGAGGTTTAGATTATGAGGAAGCATTTCCATACTGCAACCTTGCCATTGAAGCCATCTCAAGTCAGTTGGTATATGCTTAACTCCATTTGTCAAATTCACATTACTGATCTTGAGAAGTCTAAGCTTTGTTAATGGCCTAAGACTTTCATTGCACAAAGATGTCTTTGCCCGTTCAATGCTCTTTCCAAAGTCGAGCGTAATTCCTTCCACATTTTCTGTTCCCTGTTCATGACCGAACTGATGGCTTAGAAAGAGAATCAGAGATACAGTATGCAGTATAAAAGGGTATTCAAAACAAATAAAAAGATAAGTGGCTGTTTGGGCATTTAGTGTGGCATTAGACCCAAAACTGTGGATAAAACTCTCGCGTTGAATAGAAGGCTGCTGTAGAATTGTTATTACTTTTGTTATATTGGAGAAATATGTTGCAATTCGCAACATGCTCGCCTTCAATGTTTGAGAAAGCAGCTACGAAAACATTATGTTGGCCATGAAGTTTCCAACTACATAAAAGCCAATCTCCAGAAGTTTTTTTTTTTTAGAGAAACCATCCTGAAGAATGGGCATCATGTTTCATGGCACTGCATGTTAATAAAACATTGAAACTGCATTTTTATTATAATGTAAGGGTCCCAACCAGAGCCTAGATCACACTGCAGAAACCATCGTAGCTTTAGCTTGAGAGCACGGTCACTGATGTGCCATATGCAGAACTTGGCGTAGAAAATACTACATAGTGCGAAAGTAGTAGCAGAGCCACAAATGGAATGGAAGCACTTTATGTCTGTCGCCATACCTTGAGATTGTTTAGTACGTTCAAGACATCTTCTTGGAACCATAGCCTGCTTCTCATGCCAGGCTCTGTAGGGTTTTCCTGTTCAACAATTGATCTCCCCAAGTCTCGGATCTGATCGTGCATCGCCAGCTTGTTCGATTCATCAATGTTTGCAAGCGACTTGTGTAAAAGGATCCTAATCGCTATCTTTGCAGAAAAGCCACAGCCTTCCCATATATGAATTGCATCTTCCCTGTCCATTCCAATGAAGAAACAAGCAAGATCAAGGAATATGTGCTTCTCTTCTTGATCAAGTTTTTCATAGCTTATTTGGAGTATCTGCTGAACATCCTCATGAGGCGTATGTTCCAAACTCTTCAAGACATTTCTCCAGTCCTCTTCATTTCTGTTGTCAAACAGATATGAGCCAACTACTATAAGAGCCAGGGGTAATCCATCAATGGCCACAACAACATCCCTAGATAGAGCCATGAACTCTTCTGGAGGCTGGTCTCTGCCAAAGGCATAAAAACTGAACAGTTTGAGTGATGGGTAGAAATGCAATCTTTGGGCTCTATAGATTTCATGCTCCTTTAGTTTCTTGACATTTAGGACATGTTCATCTCTCGTTGTGATTATAACTCTGCTTCCTGCTCGAAACCAATCTCGATCCCCTGCCAACGCATCGAGTTGGTCTACATCATCGACATCATCGAGAACTATAAGAACCTTCTTGCTGTGAATCCTCTGCTTGATCACCTCGCTTCCTTGGTCAACGTATTGTATAGAATGAATTTTGCCTCTGAATATCTTGCTTATCAACTCATTTTGCAGAGTGACGAGCCCACCAGGTTGTCTTGAGACCTCTCTGATATTGGAAAGGAAGATGCTGCTCTCAAATTGTTGAGATACTTGATTGAAAGCTTCCTTGGCGAGAGTGGTCTTTCCCAGACCTCCCATTCCAAGGACTCCTACCATTCGAACGTCTTCTGTTTCAAGACTCAACAAACGCTTTATAGATTCTACTGAGTAATCAATTCCAACTGGGTATTTTGCCACGTCCAGTGGTGCACTGCTCAGTTTGCTCAAAGCATCTCTGACGATCAACTGAATGAACTTTGTGTCGTCCCTGTCCAACGACAGATATTAAAGTATATGTGGAAAACAAAAATCATGAATGGCGATGACATGAGAGCTATAGAGACTGCCGCCTACAACAACTATTCTTCGCAATAGCTTTTAAATATTAGAGAAATCTTCAACGAGTATAAAAGCAAAAGAAACATAGAATATTACCAAGAAAACTAAAACAAAAGGTTCGCTAGAAACAAAAAGAATGGCAATAACCTGTGCATTATCACGAACGTACCATTGATTAATTATCAAGACTTTGGTTAACTAGTTTATGCTCTACATTTCTGGAGTAATAATTTTTGTTTAATCGTCTCTATATTTTATTTTATTTGTTCATTTGTTGCGTGGCTAGCTTTTAAATTTTCTGCTGTTGCTGATTTAGGCCAATTTTAATAACATTTGTTCAATGAAGCAATGTTTGGTGCTTTTACTTATTTAAAAAAATTGTAAAAAAATGATTTGACCATTGAGCAAATAACAAGTTACTGTCAAACTTTAGAAAGTCAACATATAAGCACTCATTTTTTTTTATAAGAAATTCTTCACGGAGTGGAGGATGTCTATTATTCTTTCGTCAACGAGAAAAAGAAAAAAGTCAGCTTCTACACATGTCGATGTGGTTCTACACATGTCACACATTGAATGTGCTCGATATTTCTATAGGGTCGTTTGGCTAATAAAATGGTGAAAATGCCTTAAAAATTGAGGCAAACTTATATAACATTCAAATTAGTTTTTAGTTTTATGAATCTGCATCAATTTTTAGAGCAAGTTAATAAATTAAAAATTGAGGCAGACTTATATAACATTCAAATTAGTTTTATGAATCTGCATCAATTTTTAGAGCAAGTTAATAAAATGTAACTATTTCATCAAATGTTTACGTATTTAGATTTGAATTGACGTTCAAATGCAAATGAAGAAAAATTTATGCCATACACAAATAATTGAAAATAAATCCAAATCCGAGTTTAGAAATTCGCAACGAAATCCCAACTGCATTATGACATATTATAAACCCCACAATTTTCAAAATATGTAGATATTGAATTTAGGGAAATTTATGTACCGGTGTAGATGCTTATTAACCGGTTGAATATTTATTTAAAACCAAACCTAAATTTGAATCCAATCAGACGTCATTTCTTAAATGTGCATTAATGGGTTGTCAACTTTTTTTGTTATGAAGGTATGCCATGAAACATGAAGAAATTTTGTAAATTTGACCCAACGTTAACTTTTCCATGGAAGAAGAAGCTCTTTGAAAATTTTGACAAAAAATTTCATGCCTTATTCGATGAATGTTCAGAGTTGGGAGTGAATACTAATTGTTCTCTGTGTCTTGGCCGACTTTTTAGGAGTCAGCCCGTGACACTCTGTTTTATTTGTTTTAATCTTTATAATAACGAGGTTGATCAGACATGAGCTGGTTCAAGTTTGAAGACGCACCTTCGTTCCTTGTCGGTGAGATGGTAGCCCTTGATCTCCCCCACGGCCGTCATCGCCTCCCTCCATTCCGTCACCGTCTCCTTCTCCACCGCCCTGTCCCTCTCGTGTTCTCTGAACGCCCTCTCCAGCGGCCCCCTCTGCCGCCGCACGTCCGACGGATCGACGTCCAAGAAGACCGGCAGTATCACACGGCCGCTCGCCACCATCTTGGCGAGCTCCCTCAGGCACCGCCGGGACCCGGGGTACGACTCCGACAGAATGGCTATGAACACGTCCGAGCCATCCATCGCCTGATCAGATGGGCGGTCCTGGCCAGCCGTTCTCTCTTCTTCCTTGAACGTCCGCACGCCGCTCCTACTTAGGCTGTCGTACAGAGAACCGGCGAAGTCGCCGCCGGTGGAGCTCAGGAAGACGTCGAACCGGAAGCCACTGGACGGCCGAGATGCGCCAAACGCCATCTCTCTCCCTCCCTCCCTCTCTTTCACTCCCTCCCTTGTTTCTCCACGTTTAGCAAAAGCATATAGAAAGCCTGAGAAGTGAGAAGGAAGAAAGGAGAGACCATATAGTGAAGTTCAACAATTTCGAGATATTGTACTCACAAATCCAGAAAAGAGGAAACCGAAAACATTTTGAAAAAAGATCCGTCCTCATTTGGAATTATGAAGAGCGTTGGAGGGTTAAAAAATTTTGAACACTTCATTCATAATAAAAGAAGTACCTTGCTTCCACGGTTAAATGATGAATCTTTTGAAGAGAGGCAGGCAGCAAACCTAACATTTTACAGAATCGCAATAAGAGTACTTTACAAAGCACACCACTTGCTACAGAGAAGGATTGCTTCAACTTTGCTGTTACATTGCTCCTTCCTGATGGAACACCTCATTTATTCCCCAACTGTTTTGTCAAGCACTATGGCGGGACAGCATTGATTGTTAGACATAAAAGAAGTTCCTTTCTCTTCATGCACACCGTATACAAGTGTGGGGTAAAGATCTAGCGTTGATACTTTTCTTCGCTGGAGTATTTTTTAGAGATCTCATTTCACACACACACACACACATATATATATATATATATATATAGAGAGAGAGAGAGAGAGAGAGAGAGAGATTGACATGCAAGACAAATGAAGAACAATTTTAGTTCTTGATGACCCTTTTCAGCATTTGAGAGAAAAAACCAAGAGAAAAAGTGATGAGCATATTTGTCATCTAATAGTAGTTTAATCATTTTTTCCTTATTTTTGTTCTCAATTGCTAATCTTTAAAAAAATCAAAAGCTGAGATTGTTCCTTATCCCTTTAACGTTTATCTGTCTAACATCTACCGTTTTTATAAATGTTGGCAACAAATAAAGAAGCATAGATAAAGAACCCGATTTATAAAAGTATAATATCTTTTAATTATGCAAGTTGTTCACTATTGAAGCTTATTTCCTAGGGAGGAGATCACACGGAAAATTTTGGCTAGTGATTTCCCCCAATCTCTCTCTTCCTTCATTTTTACTTTTAAAAGGAGGCATTTCAAACCACTTTATTTGAAAATTTTTGCTTACATATGAGGATACAAAATCATTTCAAATCTAAGATTTGAGGCAAACAAAAACAATAAATGGAGAGGGTTGGACTTCAAATCCATCGGTTGGAGATGCATGAAGAAATATAACTTATGCATCTTTCGAACAAAAGATCTATAATTGTTACGCATTATTATGAAAAAAATTTGGCTCCTTATTCAAAATTCTTGGAAATCTTCAAAGGTTTATAATTAGGTTGTTTAAATGATTACTTGCCTTGATTCTTATCTTTCAAGGGCAAGAACTAAAGGTACTAGGAAGCAAGTCAGGATCCGTCAAACGAGGACATAGAGCTTAATATGAAAGTAGGTCAAATTGCTATAATTGATATCAAAACAAGGTTCAAGACTCATATACGAGGTTGCATATGCACACATGTGTGCTTTAAAAGGGATTGGATTGTAGCACTATATTGTGAAAAATCGAAATCCAATATTGAATTTTTATAATTTTTGGAGGGTTTACAAATGGGTTGGATAAATTATTAAGTTGTCCTAGTTCTTACCTTTGTGGAGCATAGCCACAAAGAGGCGAAGTTGTTACAATGATTCTGGTTGAAGAACTCTAATTTGAAATCTTAGTATCTCACTAAAGCCAACCTTATAACAAAGTCACTCAAACACCTTCTAATGATGTGTTGCTTTCGATTGTTAAAACCAAACCAATTCATTAATCTGAAATACATCTCGAGTCATTTGATACTTCTAAATGTTCATGTTAAAGCTAGTAAACCATAATATCAACCTAATTGAGATCACTATAACCTTGGAAAATTTCGTAAGTTGTAAATATGATTGTCATTGCTAAAATTCCATTATCAAAGGCATGATTAAGCTACTCAAACTAATAAACCATGGTTCCAAGAAAAGAAATATGAAATAGAAAATTGGGAAAGACAAAGAATTTGGCAAACTGATAGTTTTTCATTACTTAGTCGGTTACATGTTGACAAAAGGAGTATTTGTTCCCACTGGCTCAAATGATAGCCAAAGCCCCTTTCTTTTCCCTTACCATCATGGTCCAGCTTAGTGTACATCTAATGTACTTTCATCAACTAGTATAGTACTTCCGCCTTATTAGCATTGAAGAATTGCACTCATGAGAATCAAATAGACAATAGGGAAGTTCATCTACTGCCAGCTCCATTAGCTACACTATACCCTATGGAGAGAATTTGGCAACAAAAACACTAGGAATATGTGTTTCAAAGACTAGAACAAATTATGGAATACTGCCTTCTAGTGTCCCATGAATCTTGACCAACTTCTAGGACAAACTCATGGAACACCGTGTTAGTCTTCCTATTACCAAATGTCTTGTAAATGCAATAATTGGCTGGTAACTATCTAAATAAACAATTTTCCAAGCAAGGTTGAATAGCAAATGAAAATAAATAATACAAACCCCAAATGAATCTTGTAAGCTTACCTTCTTGTGTTACAAAGCCACTTGTTTAGAGCCAAAATTGGTTTGATCATGGTTTAACTAGATTAGTGGGTATAATTCATGGCTAATGAGCCCCAAGATTCACTAGATATAAACTTGTATCTTGACAAGATTGTGTGGTATATGTTTGAATATAAAGAGGTGAAAGAAAAGAGTTAAAATGAAAATTTTAAGAATTGCAAAATGATATCCTTCAGTTTGTGTTTTTGATACTACCACTGTTTGACAAAGAACGAAAACCCTTGGCTAGGTCACAAAATATCATTTCTTCTCGTGAATTTTCCACGAGTTCATTCATTTCTGCTTGTAGACCTTCCATCAATTCATGCTGGTCTCTTTGCTTGTAAAAGACGTGAAAAGCGACCTTCTTAATTTGAATACCTTCTATGTATGGTCGGCTTCTCTTCAACACCTCAATTCTGCCTCCATCCTCTAGGAACAAAGCAACTTTATCTCGCTCATTGTAGTGGCAGTAATAAATTTGATTTTGATTGGGCTTTGGAATTCCATGAATTATTAACGTGCTTCTAAATATCTCCTTGCCATCTACCATGATCATAATTTGAATGTCCACTATACCTGGTATATCGGGATAACCATTCGCTGGCTCTTCAATGATGACATAAACAAAGCAGAGAATCAACCCTTTGATCTTAATAGTGCTTGTTGACAACTTTGGAATCTCACAAAATGATTGATTGTACATGAGGCATCTTGGAATATCATTTCCAGGGATGCTGAAATACTTCAGATTTTCGAATATTCCCTGCAATAGTCATAAGATTAAATGAAGAAGCATAACCTTAATGTATCAAAATAATTAACAAAATCAATTGTTCAGCGATAGGCACCTTGACCAGCCTACTCTTGCAAGCATCACGAAGGTGTCTGCAGCAGTCAATGTACAAGAATCTCAAAGCTTTCAAATTCTCTAGGCCAATTACATCGTCAAGCTTTGAGCAATTAGTGAGAGCAAGCTCCTCCAAGTTCTCCATGTCTGAAAGATCACAAATACTATTCAAGGAAACACAGTGCTTGGCATCAAGATGAACTAGAGAAGAGGGAAGATGAAGCAATGAACGAAGCTCTGTGCAATTTTCCACATATAGGTTCTTTAGTTGGGTAAGATTCCTCATGCTATTCGGTAAGCTACAAAACTTGTTGTAGCCAAGCTTCAAGGACACCAATGAAGTCAAATTCCCAAAATCATTAGGAATAGCACTTTCCATTAAGTTGCACCGGCTAGCATCCAATTCTTTCAAGGAAGATAGCAGAGAGAAACTAGTAGGAAGCATGGTGAGCATGCAATTGGATCTTAGACAAAGATTTTTCAGCTCTTTGAGACCTCCAAAGGTAGTAGGGAGTTCTTTTATACATTCACATTTTTTCATATCAAGTATGGTCAATGTTGAAAGCATGCCAAAATCTTCAGACAACTCTGTGACGCTAGTTTCAGGCAAGTATAGATGATTGAGAGCCTTCAATTGTCCCATCGAAACTGGCAGGTGTTTGAGCTGCTTGCATTTTTTTAAGGTCAATCTATTCAGATTTTCTAATGATCCCACTGAATCAGGAAGTTGTTCAATTATGGTTCCATCAAGTAACAACATCTTTAGGTTTTTTGTATCACCAATAGAATGTGGTAATATTGAAAGGCATTTGCACTGACGAGCACTTAGTTTTTCAAGCTTCTTTAATGATCCAATCGAACTTGGTATTTTGTCAACTTCAGTGCCATCTAATTCTAATTCCTTTAGAGATACAAGTTCACCAATGGCATCAGGCAAATTCTTCAATAACCAGCATGAATTCAAAGAGAGGTGACTAAGGCTCTTTAGTAGTAGCATGGAAGCAGGTACTTCCTTTATTGCTGTACCATCAATATGGAGCTCTAATAAAGATTCCATTTTGCCTAAATTTCTAGGCAATTTGTTAATTTTGCCACAATTGGCTATGTCAAGAAACTTGAGTTTATGCAAGCTACATATCTCCTTTGGTACTTTCTCCAGGCTAGTGCATCCTCTCAATTTCAGGGAAACCAAATCTTTAAGAACAACAATAGATTTGTGAATCTTTACCAAGCTCTGACATTTTTCGAGAACTAGTTTTACCAATCCTGGATGCCTAGAAAAGTTAGGTGTCACAATTAGCTGCCTACATTCTCCAAGATTGAGAACTTTTATCTTGTCAATGACCTGAAAGTCATAAATTAAACGTAAGAAAAAAAATTCTCTAAATAAAATAAAAAATGAAAAAGCATTGATTTTCAACCTTTCTTCTGCAGAAAGAAGGTCCCTTCCACACATGAGTGATATGGCTATCAGACAAATCCAGAACAACAACGTTATTCAGCTTGAATCCTTGAGGTAATGATTTTAATGGGCAGCCATGCCATTCTAACCACTTCAATTTAGAAGGAAGAATTTTGCTTCTGCCAATCAAGCTCACATAGTTGATGCGAAGAAGCCTTAAATTGTGCAATGCAGAAAAAGCTTGACTCTGTATATTTTTCTTCGCCATTGCGGCTCCACCATTTTCTTGCAAATTAAGAATGATCCCTTCAATGCGCTGTGTACCCTGATGAACCACACGAGAACATACTTTGAGATTCTTCCAATGACACTCACAAAAACATGTAGAGAGAGAGAGAGAGAGAGAGAGAGAGAGAGAGAGAGAGAGAGAGAGAGAGACTTACTTTGAAATTGTTGAACACATCCAGAACTTCATCCTGGCTCCACAGCCTACTTTGATTCCCAACATTTTGATGGTCTTCGCTTTGCACAATTGCTCTCCCCATGTCTCGAAGTTGATCATGCATTTCAAGTAGGTTTCCGCTACCAACTTTTATAAGAGACTTGTGCATCAAAACTTTAACTGTAATACTAGGAAAAAATTCACAACCTCTCCATATGTGAATGGCATCTTCTTGATCCATTCCAATGAAAAAGCACGCAGTGTCCAAAAATATTTGCTTTTCAAAAACATCGAGCCCATCATAGCTTATTTTTAACCTTTCTTGAACATCATCAAAAGGAACTCGTTCTAACTTTCTTATGACATCTTTCCAGTCCTCTCTGTTTCTCTTATCAAACAAAGATGAGCCAATTACTTCAAGTGCCAATGGCAGTCCATCAATTACTCGAACAACATCTTCAGAAAGTTTTTGATATTGTTCTAGGGGGCAGTTTCTCCCAAACGCATGATAGCTGAACAAATGGAGAGCATCATCAAAGTATAACGTTTTAGGCCAATAGATCTCATGTTCCTTTATCTTGTGTAGATGAAGTACATGCTGGTCTCTTGTCGTTATAATGATCCTACTTCCTTTCTTAAACCAGTCACGGTCTCCAATTAATGCATCTAACTGCTCCTTACAATCAACGTCATCAAGAACAATGAGAACTTTCTTACTATGCATTCTGTCTCTAATCACACCAATTCCTTCACTAACATTATTTACAAGGGATATCTTGCCATCAAAAATCCCACCAAATAGTTTGTTCTGTAGAGTTACAAGTCCTTTAGGTTGTTTAGACATTTCTCTGACATCTGAAATGAAGATGCTACTATCAAACAAGGAAAATATTTGATTATAAACGGCATTGGCCAAGGTGGTCTTCCCGATTCCTCCCATGCCAGCTATCCCCACCATACGAAAATCATTAGCTTTGAGATCCAACATGCTTAGCATTTCTTCTACTCGAGAATCAATTCCAATAGGGTACTTAGCCACAGAGCGGGGAGCGTTGCTTAGTTTCTTCAAGACGTCTCTTACAATTAATTGCACCAACTTTGCTTCTTGTCTGCAATTAATGGAGCAAAATGTGATGAGAAAAAATGTATTTATCTTTATTGCCAATATCCAAGTTGTCCATGCTTACAAATTTTTCTTGATCCTAGCATGGACCCACAAGAATTTTGATTAGCATGATTCAATGTTTAGAAAGATCTTTCAATAAGCTGAAACCCTTCAGATTGTTGATTCTTGAATCCTCAAGAGATCTTTATTAGACATGAAAATACTCAAACTTTTTCTCATAGTTGATCTTGAAAATCATTTAAAAAAAAAATTTGCAAAAGTTTTTTTAGATCACTTCCATAGCTTATAACCGGTCTGATCAAGACATTGGATGGTTAAGATTTAGATGCTTGGAAAGGAAGAGGTAAATTTGAAAAGTAATTAAAAATTGGGATCTATTAAGAAATACATGTATATTAGAAGAGAGTTGAAAAAAAATATATTAAAAGAGACTACATCCAAAAGAAAATGGATGCATACAAGTTACAAAAGTATAGAAAAAGAAGCGAAAAAAATATCATGATAAAATAAAAGCAAAGTACCGACAAAGTGAGAATTTATTCAAGACAAAAGCAGTGACAAACATCACCAAACATCAAGTAATAAAAGTGAAAGGTAAAAGCAGCAAAAGAAAAATAGCAAAGAAAGTAAAAGCAATAACAAACATGCAGAAACAAAAATCAGCACAAGAACAATAAACAAGAGGAGAAATAAAGACTGAGCTAGCTGGTCCGAGGCACGGGTCATCTTGCAATCTTGCAACCAATGCAAGGGCAAGGTGGACATCTACCTTGATGGTACATCCAACAAAAGCGACACTCTTTGCGATTGTCGCACCCTTCCCAAACCCACCACCAACAACAAATGAATTAAGACGTCAGGTAAAATGCAAAAATGCAACCCTCTGATGACTGACTGAAAGTGAGGGCGAAAAGAGATGGAACTGCCTTAAGGAGAGAAGGAGTGAATGGGGGAGGGAAGGCCAGGCGGTGGTGGTGTTTCTACTCTGCAATAGAGAGGCAAATAAGACATTGGTTAGGTAGATAGATCTCAAGATGCTGAAGATGATCTAAAGTGTTAATTTGGTCAACAAGAAGAAACTAGAAGAAAACCATGACACGAGGTGAAGGGCTAGAGAACCAAAAGGCACGATAGGGGAGCCATGGAACGACCGACCCAAAAGTAGCATAGTAACACAAGACAGGTAAAAAAGGCAGTAGACGAACCAAGAAGGGGCAAGGTTTGGAGATAGCTGGGCCACATTGATGAGTGTCGGTAGAGCAAAAAAAAAATGTTCTTCCAAATATGTGATGCATAACCGACAGGGCTAAAGGTATGCCATGTATGAGAAGTGAGGAGTGCATATTTGAACCAAAGAAAAGGAAAAATGGGCTGGCCAGAGGTGGCCAGATGCCATAACCAGGAGCAAAATAGGGATACCAGAACCCCTTAAGAGCTGAGGACGAGTAACAACCTCCCACTACATAACGCAATATGAAGGCCAATCGCCTCCTCAGAGAAAACACACTTAAGACGATTAAAACTACTACATAAGGCAATATGAAGGCCAGTCGCCTCCTCAGAGAAAACACGCTTAAGACGATTAAAACTGGTGAAAGTGGCTGCCGGTGGCTTATAAAAAGCAAGAGCATGGAGAAGTAGGATGATTCTACCGGCAAGGGAAAGGACTTTCGCCTGCTAACCTTGCAAGCTGGCCAAGCATTCGCTGCTCAACATTTGGCCAAAAGGAAGGCGGTGGAGGGAAAAGAGACAATAAAAGACCAAGATAATCAAACGATAGTGAAGAAACCGAACAACCAAAACATGCTTCAACAAAAAGTGCTGTCGCACGATCAATATAGAGTAGCGAAGGCTGACACTAAGCAAGATTTATGAAAAACATAGAAGCAAGAGCCAAACTCTTGCCAAGACAATAAAATTATCTGCCAGGACCATAGCTAAAGTGTCAGATGAAAAAAAAGTGACAAAACGGAGAAATCAAAATCCATCCCACAGCGTAACCAATGCACCAAAGGAAACTCCAAGGTCAGGCGGACCAAATAGAAGATAAAGAGAGAGAGTGACGGTTGACCCTGATTCTTCGACGGTCAAATCGTAGCCCTTTGTGCCTCCCACCTCCTCCAACGCCTTCTTCCACCCAGACACCAACTCACGATCGAGGCGCTCGTCATGCCTCCGGAAAGGCCTTTCCAGAGCTCCCTTTTGGCGCCTCACGTCCGACGGATTGACGTCGAAGAAGACGGGGAAGATCAAGCGGCGCTGCTCCACCATCCACCCCAGCTCCGTGAGGCACCGTTCCGACGCTGCATAGGACACAGACAAGATGAGCACGCATATGCCCAGCCCATCAGGGGCTTCTCTAAGGCGCTCTCCCTCCGGTGCATCATCCCCGCCGTTGGAGCGGCATGCGGAGATGCCGTCGCGAAGGAGGGCTGAATAGAGCAGATCGGTGAAGGCATCGATGGCTTCTTCTCCGCCGCTGAAGCTTACAATGACGTCGAACTTCGTCACATTGGATGGCCGGGATTCGCCGACAGTTTCCCCCAGCTTCTTCCCTTTGCCGTTGGTTGCCATTTTATTTCTTGTTCTTGCTGAAAACTAGCAAGGAGAGGGCAAGACCTCCAGAGCATCTAGCCTTCCATAGTTATGACGTGCTCCCCACAGTAAACCGGCCCCACTGTTGTTCGGACGGTTGCCTTCGGCTTACGATGAGGGAAACGTATCTGATTCCATTCATGGGAAACGATGAATTAAGGTGACGTGAATTCAGTCATTTAGTTAGGAAGAGCCCAACTCCATATGGAAAGGCAAAAGTAAACGGCAGAACATCAACTGGCTAAGTTAATTGTGGACACGAACGTCGACTACCATTTATATATGATCTCAAGTTCTAACAATCTCTGATCATGCCAAGAGTCTAATTCCAACGCCTTCACCGATAGCGAGATAGTGGAAGCTTTTGTCGTCTGCTACCATCAGAAATTTGAGATGTTAGATTAAACCAACCAATAGTTATTAAAACGTCCCAGGCTCCCAGCAGATTACTGTATTGATGTGATGGTCAATTCACACGTTCTTGTATCTGAGACCCAAGTCTGCGCTTTGTTCATCAGGATTAGTTGCTCACTTGCCTATTTATTCAGAGAGATTGAACCACAACTTGGATTTCTTCTGGACTGCAGGAAAAAATGGCGGATTATGGCTTTCAATTTTTATTCTTTGCAGATGCTTGCGGCCCCATCCTTGCCATGGACTTGTTACAGGTGATGTGGGCAGCTGTCATTCCATGGTTAAATGGGAAAACGATTTGACCGCGCAGGCTCCACCACCGTGACTTGGTGTAGCTGGCAGGAAGACGACAGTTGCAGAGTATATTTAATATGGCAACTGCGCAAAGTTTCGTCTCCCTCATTTTTCAAGAAGTCGTTGCAATTTCACTGTGGGACATTTCCAAGCCCTTGTTCTATAATCGCGTCAACCGTATTTTATCATCGTCTTGAGTTCTTCGTTAAAAGAGAATCCTACTATTCTAGCCCCAACAACCAAGGTTGCGCAGATTGAATGAGTTGCCTATATGTTTATCTACAGGTTGAACTTCACAAAGGGTTCATGCCGAAAGAATGGGCTCTGCGAACACCGTAAATAAGACTTTCAGATCTGGGGACAGAAAAATACATCTATGTTATCATCTCTCCCTCTCTCCAACAAAAAGAAAGAAAGAACAAGAAAAAAGAAGAAAAACAACTGTGCAGTTTCCTGCAGAAGATGAAATCATATGATTCAAGATCACCTTGAATCTGTTGAAGGAATTTATATTGTTGGGGAAACTCGTAATGCCCATGTTTGCAGTTCGAAATTTCTTTTTGTGTTGCTGTGGTTGCCAACGTATATTTTTCAGTTGCTATTTTGATTGCCACATTATTCTATCCGTTGCTATTTCCTTGGCAACTGCTTATAACCGAACATAGTTGCGTCTTATGCAATATGTACACCACATTCGCACTTTGTTTTTTTGTGACTGTTCTCTTCTAACTTAGGTCAATGAAAATGGGTCGAGCTCTTGCTTTCGTGGATGTAGCCTTATAATGTTCTAACTTCTAACCACGTGAATCCTCCGCTTGTTCTCTGTTTATTAACTTCTCTCTCTTGTTACTTAATGTTCTTCAGAGTCCAATCAACCATGCCCTTTGATTTGTCTTTTATTTACTGGGTTAAGAACCTCTCTGAAACTTCAGTGAAGCATAAACAATGAACAAACCGAATAATCCGTAGAATTGATGACCCATTCCCTTTCCATCTTGTTCATCGCCTGAAATTCCCAGCCATTGTGGATGAAACAATTTCCGTTAAAGGGAACCATCAAGATTAGTAGTCGCACATTTTTTCACTGTATTTTGCGAATTTCACTGCTGGCCCTGGCTCATTAGCCTCATAATTTTCCGCGGTGAACCTTTACAGTAACATTTATATCATGGAGTGACAAGAAAATGAACAAAGGCAGGCATGTAATATTAGGAAGACACGCAAAGAATCGCTAGAAGAATGACTATTGCTAAGATGCAACCATGAAGCATCAAAATGGAAACCACAGGTCAAGTAATTGGCCATCTCAATTTATAGTTCTTATACATGAAATCCTCTGGCGTAACACAACGGTATGAAGAAATGAACATAAATTTTACAAGAAAAGATGCAGAAAGACTTTAATTTCCCATCCCCAACACAACTGAATGCATATTGGATTATTTCATTAGTTGCCAGCATATCTATACCAAATGCAGAATAGCATTTGGAAGTGACCGCTCGAGTTTGTTCAACATATCATCCCATTCGTCCTCACTTGTTTTGTCTGATAGAAAAGATCCTAGCTTCTCCAGAGCTTTAGGAAGTCCATGGCAGAGGGCAACAGCCTGCTTTGAAAGCCGAAAGTATTCCTCGGGTGGTGCCATTTTTCCGAAAGCATGGTAGCAGAACAACTGAAGCGCTTCTTCATCATCCAATTCTTTTGGTGAGTATTTCTTATGCATCTTGGAGTCCAGGAAAGAGTCATCCTCGGTGGTGATAATGATCCTGCTACCTGGACGGAACCAGTTTTTGTCACCCACCAGTGCATCGAGCTGGTTTTTGTCACTGACGTCGTCCAGAACGATGAAAACACTTCCTTTACTGACTTTTTCTTTGATCGCATTCTTGCCTTTATCAACATCACTCAGGAATGGCTCTTCTTTCACTTTCAGAAGCCCGCAGATAAGTTGCTTATGGAGAGACGCAAGACCATCTGTTCTTGAAGCTTCTTTGACACCCGGAAAAAAGAAAAAAGCATCAAACTTGAGAAATATTTTATTGTAGATTTCCTTTGCAAGAGTCGTCTTTCCAATCCCCTGCTTTCCATGTATTGCTACCATCCTGACATCATTGGCATCCACATCCAACAGCTTCATCACGTCCTGCACTTTGGATTCCGTCCCAATAAGGTGCTTTGGCAGCGCCAAGGGAGGATTCTTCAATTCTTCCATGATCTTTCTGATAACTTTCTCAATCAATCCTTCCTCGTCCCTGCAATAGCCAACAAAAAATAGAAGAAAGCGTGTAAATATGTGACAGTAAGCATAGTTGCTGCTCTCACCTACGATATTTTTTGCAACCATGAGGCTAGTAAATGATGCTTAACATTACTGTGAGCTTGGCAACGTGAGAAGATCCATGGCCTTGATGTTCATCCTATCCAGGTATTATCTCGTGATGCAAGTCATGAATCATGACCTCGGTGTATGACACAATGAGATAAAATCACGAAGCCCTTTACCATATTAAACAGTTCAGTTAATCAAAACATATTGCACACTTCGAGCGGTGGATGTGTTTAAGCAGAGGAGAAGAATACACAACCTCTGCGACATTCATTGTCATGGAATACATCGTGCAACTTTATGCTAATGTCAAAATCATGAAGCATCGTATAAGCAAGAATTAAAAACGCAATAGTTTACTCCCTTTCAATGACTCAGAAATGAAAAGCTTGATCAAGCACTTAGAGTTTGGTATGGTGCTATCAGATCAACTTCATTTGCTCCATGTAGGCTTCAGTTTACTGTAATAAAATTCGGTCAATCAACAGTGCCCTGTGCTTTCTTAATTGAAGCCCATGGCCAGCAGAGCTTATCCAATTTAAAGTGGTGGCTTTCCTGGCCCAGTCCAAGTCCTCATGCTATGGTTTCCTTGCCCATTCCATCTGACTTGATAACCTTCAAAGTATATTGACTCCGAACAGAGTGAAGTCAATTTTAGCCAGCCAGGAAGGAATCTTTCTGGAAGCAATAATGCAACCAGACAAGCCACCGACTTTAGCGTAACTTTCGCCTTAGATCTTGATGCTCTGTACTATTCATGGCCGACAAGGAGATCATCCTTCCTCGATCACCAAACAAGCGTGAAGAGCTCCCTAACCAGTATGCAAAATTGGCTTGTTAAGACGGGTTCTGTTCTTTAACAGAGGCTGGTGTTCTCATTTTTGACCGGCGCTTGAACCAGGCAGATTATAGCACCTGGAAGCTGCCTCAGGGCGCAAGCTAGAGAGGACCCCATTTGGGTATTACCAGGCTGGATCTAGACCCGGGAAGGGTACTGAACAATTTGGCACCCAGCAAGTCCAAAACTGACCAGCAAACCGGCCTCTAATCTTTTAAAAGAAAAAGTAGCAGAAAACTTTGACGCTAAATTTGGGTGTATCTACTTTTGCTGATAAAAAGAATAAGAAAAGACGATGCTTTGTGAAATACATGCGTTTCTCCTACTTTTTCCTGAGTTGGATACATAATGCTTCAAGCACCCAGAAAATTGTCAGGGAGAATGCACTTGCTCAAAGGGAGAAAGAACAGAGACTCCCTGGAATGCGGGAAAGCGGATAGCTGTCCCAGCAGCCTGCTAGATTTATAGTCTCACTTGTTTCGACAAGTGAGTGAATCCAAACATGTCAGAACTATCAGGATCCTTTTTTCTTGCTAAACCTAAGAAAAGCAGCAAAGATTCATTGAGAAAGTACCGACTAGCTGAGAAGAAATTATCCTAATTTATCCAGGTAAGTGGACGGAGGTATTGTTCGAACACCACGACTTTTTGCGAAATTAATCTTCAGAATTGGCCTACCCGTCTCAAGTTTTGAGCATTTCAGTAAAAGACATGGAGAAGAACCTCAGACCTGTCATCATCGAGCGTGAAACCAGGGGCCTTTCCTGCAACCCTCAGAGCCTCCTTCCACTCCTTGACTTTCTCTTCTCCAAAACGACCCATAAAGCCAGGCAACGGGGAGCCATAGGTTCCTTCCTGTTTCTGCACATCCACTGGATTGACGTGCAGGAAGACGGGAATGATCAGCCTATTGCACTTGACGATGTCCGCTAGCTCCATAAGGCACCATCTCGAATCGGCATACCGCACAGAGAAAATGGGCACGAAAATCTCCGACCCTTTGATGGCGTTGGACAAGCGATCTCCGATCTTGTCGCCCGTCTCCAGTTCCTCATTGTCGAAGAACGTTCGGACTTGCATGCGGACGAGCTCCTCATAGATGTGCTTGGTGAAGCCATGGCGCGTGTCTTCTCCTCTGAAGCTGAGGAAGACATCATACTCGAACCGTGTCTCTGATACAAGACTAGAAGTTCTTTGAGACAGTCTGGTGGTCTCCGCCATGTTTGAAGAAGGAGGGCTTGATTCCGAAGGCCTTGTTGGTTCAGTGGCAGGAAGAGATGGGGAAGGAGGGGGCTTGGGGCGTCGGCCTGCAGGCCAGATCTTATAGAGAAACGCACAGAGGCAGTTGACCATCTTGGAAGTGAGGGGAGTCGCGCAAGTATACGCGACAGAAGAGAATGGCAGAACCGTGTTTATGGCCTTCTATTGATGGGTCGGTGCCCACCACCCGCGTATTGCTCTGGAAGAAGAAGCCGACTGGCAAGTCCCTCAAGTTGATCACTCAGAAGGCCTTACTCGTTTTTAAACTGCAAGGAAACTACCAAGAAGCAGGATCACCAGATAATGGGCCTGGAAGATGATGATCTCGACGATTAGTATCTAATGGGAAGGACGTCATGGAAAACGTGAAGCATAAGCTGACGGAATTGGTACTTGATGCAACAGAAACTTCTGGTGCTAAAGGGGGTACCATTTTAGATTCTACCCATGTAAAAAGGTTAGAGTTAAGGCCTATACAGAAATTTCTACCTATGTTGCTACTTGAATAAGCAAACTGGTAGATGTAGAAATTTTGATGTTGGTCACATCGATCCAAATCCAAGATTACATCTTAAAGGTGATGGACTTTAATCACTTTTAATGATTTGCTAGTATTTCAAATAAAGCAGATGTCAACTATGTCACCTGGGTGAGCTCGCACCCGCACCCGCCGGGTGCGGGTGCGCTCCAGGTGCGCACCCAATCAACACCCGATGATGAGCTCGCACCCAAACCGCACCCGGGGGTTGGATCTAGTTCCGAGTCGAAACCAAATCCAAACCAAGTTCATCTGCGTGTATGGTTTGGATCTGTTTGGATCTGGATCTATTTTCAAAATGAAACCAAATCCAAAATCCACAAAATCAAATCCACCATTCTCACCCGTCACCGTTAAATCTAATTTAAGACATCTATAGATATATTATATGTTCTCTTTTCTCTTAAAAAAAAAACAATACAGGACTAAAGAATGGTGGCTTTCATATAAAACGATCTGTTTGCCTTTTTTTTCAAACATTTCTTTTTTGATTTTTTCCCACTATCATAAAATGTATAATTTTAATTGTGTTATTCAATTTCTACGAAAAATTAATAATAATAATAATAATATTAATAAAATATCTTCACCGCACCGCCGCACCTGATTTTTTTGAGATGTGCCGCACCGCCGCACTCGAATTCAAATTTTGTACAGGTGTTGTTGGGTATAGTGGAAATGCATTAAAAAACATGTGTTTTGGTTGTGAAAAGGCATATATACGAACGTCAGATTCGATTGAGAAGAGAAGAACATTGAATTGAACGGGTGCCCAAGTTCAAATAAAGTTCGCTCATCCTAATCGATGATATCTCCATGCCCAAGCCCATAAATGGATGTTGGATCAAGATTTTACTCTAGGTCCAGCACCTGATCCGAAACAATAGTGGGTCAGAATCAGATTCTTTTAGCTAAAAGCACCAGAAGACTCAAGGTATATATCTCGTGTGTTCTGCATTGGGAATAATGCGGGTCTCAATCGAAACTTGGTTCAGTTCTGGATAGTACCCAATTTCTTAAACCATATCAGGTTTATTTATTAGGTTTTCATATGTTTGTTATGGATTATTTATTGGTTGTCTTTCTTTTAAACAACCTCACGTTCAGTACGGTTCCAAATGAAGTTTAGCAACCTGTTGACACCTTTACTTTGAATTTTGATATGGGTTGGATTAACTTCGATTTATGTTTTCCATATACAAAGTTGGCCTAATTATGGAAGTGATCCAACTCGAAGAAGCATTGGATTCATAGTTCGACCGCGAATTATATTTCTAATTGGATGTGACCATTCCATCCAATGGTGGATTATGGTCGCATAAACCAGAAAGAGCTACGGAAGTATTTAGTATTATAGTTCCAGATCTAATTCGATTTCACCCAAGTGAAAGGTTCATCAAACGGCTCCTCACGTTTCCTACGGATTGCCAGCATTCTGACATCGTCTGCACCAGCATCCAGCAACTTCATGACGTCTTATGCTCAAGCTTCCAGTTTGATTAGCTGCTTTGGCAGAGCTAAAACAAGACCCAACAACTCCATCAAGCACCATCTTGAATTTGCAATAATTCCATGTGATGATGGGCGTGAAGATGTCTGATCCATTGATTGCAGTCTACAGTCGCAGACCAATTCTGTTCACCTTCTTCTATTTGCTCACTGTAGAAGATCCTGAGACACATCGTAAGGAGAGCTTGATAAATGTGTTTAACAAAGTTATGGCACTCGTCTTCTTCTATTAAATGTTGAAATGCACCAAATTCGAATTTCAGGCTCTGGTGTAATGTCAAATTATTGATTTACACTGCTTGCTTTCTGCGTTCTTCAAAGGCTTTCTTGTTTCATTAATTGGAGGTGGTGAAGATGCGTGCAGCGGATGGGGGCGGGCGGTCAGAGTCTTATAAAAACTTGAGAAGTCGGCAATGGGAGAGAGAGTTTGCCATCTCCCCACAAGCAAATCTTGGTAGCTTTGCACGAGAGAGGTTCAGAACTATTTGTCATTATTACTATGTCCATACCTACCCATCTGCTGACAATAGAAGTTGATGGTAGGTCTCATATGCTCTTATCACAAGGATTAAAGAACTAGTTTCTAATTTTCACAATAAAGAGGTCGCAGTTTTGTCCCCAACCATTGTTAATGGAAGCTATAAACTCAGTCAAGTAGAGTGAAATGATATCAACAACCTCAATAGCGATGTCATTCAATCGCTGGCTGTTCTAAATTGTTCTTCAAATTTATGACCATTTTTTTTTTCGATGGAACCATATCATAATAATTTCACACTAGTATAATATCATGCTAGAATATTTGTGCTTAGTTTTTATTTAACCACATGCTTACCGTTTCAGAACAGCTTCACTGTCCGTTGCAATAATCATCCTGGTGCCTGCTTCGAACCAGTTTTTGTTACCAACAAAGGCATTTTATTGGCTTTCGTGATTGAAAACATCAAGAATGATAAGAACTCTATTGGGCTGACTTTTTCTTTGATGATATATTGATTTCCTCAGAGATATCACAGATAAATGAATCCGTCACTTTAATGAGGTCACCAATTAACCTATTTTGCAGGGATACGAGACCATATTAGAAGGATCTTTTAACACTTGGAATGAAGCAAAATGCATCCAAGTTGAGGAAGATCTGGTTGTAAGCAACCATTGCAAGAGCCGTTTTCTCGATCCTCTGTTTGCCATGAATAGCTACGATCTTAAAATCACCTGCTTTCACGTCCAACAACTCGATCACATTCAGCTACATGAGGTTGGATTGCTACGAGGCAATTTGGCAGAGCCGAGGAAGGATTCAATTCACCCTCCTTCCTGCAAGAATCCACCGAAGAGGAAGTTGTAAACATGTGAAAATCAGGATTATGTTTTCTCTTACAATTTTGAAGATTTGAGTGCTATCAAGAACACCCAGATGTGACTGTGAGGTCTAGAAGAACAGCATGATTTGCCCCCCTAGGATTTTGAGTCCCTCCGATCTTCCATGGGGTCAAAGGACCTGAGAAGGCAATAATACCAGGGAAAGACCAAATCGTTCTTTATTACGGGGCCTTAATTGAATTGTTATGTGCCATTTATTCATCCGGAATCACGGTCAAGCGTCTATCATAATGAAACGTGACTCACCTATTATAATGAATTACTGACAAGCGGTTACCATAATAAAAATCATAAAGCTTCATTCCTTTTGATGTCTGCTTCCTGTCCAAGCAAAGAATGATAAATGATGAATCCCTCCCTTGATCGCCAAAAACTGAGAAGATTTCTTGGAAGTACTTAAAACTGATAAGATTTCTTGGAAGTACTTTGGCACAAGACGAGTTTGTGCTTTGACACAGGATGGTGTTCGAACGTGTTAACAATAGGTTAGACCTTCATGACAGAAACCCCACGAACTTGATCTTTCTAAGCTTAAGAAAACAGCGGAGGTTCAATGAGAGGAAGATTAAAAGGAAAAGTTAAACTTTCCCCATCAGAATATTTCAATAGTAAATTAACATGGAGATCTAGGACGCTCATACCCGTCATCATCTAGCAAGAAACCAGAGGCGTTCCCTGCTTCTGTCAGAGCCTCCCTCCGTTCGTCGACTCTTTGGACTCCCAAATTCCAGCTCGAACCCGTGCATTCCCTTGTGAGTCTGCACGTCCCAAGGATGAACGTGGACAAAAGATGGGGATGATCAACCTTTTGGATCCGACGAAGTTGGTAGCTCGATGAAAAACAATCGAAATATACTTAAGAAGCTACCTTTACCATTAACGATAAGACCTGAATTACTTCAAAAAAAAAATCGAAAACTACAGCGTTTAAATTCATGACGCTGTAATTTCACTTGTCTCCTCTCTCTTTCTGTAGTGTCTCTTTAGTCATACTTTAAAAAAGGTAAAAAAAAAAAAAACGAAAAGAAATCAAGGTAGACCTACTTGCAAAAAATGTGAGTTGAGAAAAACGCTTGAACAATTTTTTTTAACTAAGTCAAAGAAAAGGTTTTAAATATATTTTATTGTTTTAATATTTATGAAGCATGCATTGGTGAAATATTTTACGAACCTAAGAAGTTAATGGTTATTTTTTAGATAGTAAGCTGCTTTCCTAAAAGCATTGCAAGTTGAGTATTTCTTATACATTGCTAAAAGAAAAACTTTTGCAACAAAATAAAAACAAGGAAGCTATTTTCAAGGGCGATTGATCGCTCCAAATTTGCAATCCATGGATCAGATAACGTAACATGTTTTTGTTGATGTGATCTAAGTTAAAATCCATAGTCATCAAACGAATGATTGTAGGTCAAACCAAAGTTCCACACTCAAGATTCTTATTTTATTATTTTTTATTGAGAAAATGTTGGATTTAAGATCGGAAGGGTAATAATCTGATTTTAATTTGGCAAACCATAAGGATCTTATATCAGGGGCAAACAAACACATTCCATATTCTTTTAAAAGGTCCAACACCAGGCATTTAAAAGCATTACTTAACGTTGATGGACCTTGACAACTCGAGCTTGAGACAGAGCCAGCAGCTGCCCTGGCCCGGCGAATTTCAATTGGAGAGCTGGGTCCGAGGCACTAAGTTCTCCCGTGGACCTGGACCCTCTTCATTTACTGCCCCTTAAATGGGACTCACATGCACATAAGCCTGTACTTTGTGGTTGAGTTGGTCTGTCGTTAGTCCAGGCTAACAACTAAGAAGTTCGAGTCACTATCAAATGTCAATCAAGCTGTTATTATTATTACGCCAAATCAATTCAGTCAACTAATAGCCAAGTATATCTTTATGCAAGGCACAGTTGAATGTTTAAAAATGTATTGCGGTTTTACAGGTGTGACTCCAAGCTGATTAAAAAATCAAGTGCACAAACTTGGGTTTCGGTTGTCCAAGGTAAAGCTTTTGCATTTTCTATCTAATTTGCTCAATTTTGGTTTCATGATGTTATAATCTACATCAACCTTTTGGATTATCTAGATCTGCAGTGAAGTAGTTAATATAGGGTGAGATGGAATGAACTTAAAAAATAATTTCAAGTTTATCTTGAAAATTATCGCGACGAAAATGCATGTTTCATCAACAAGATTAGAATCACTTTTTTTTCTTTTTTCTTTCCGGATGAGAGGATTGAATCACTTTGTTGGATGCAGAAACGGGGCTTGTCGACATACATTCGGCAAACCGCAAAGCCTCGCACTCCCAAAACTACCGATGTAGCTTAATTGAAAAATGAAGGATTTGTAGTCACATAGCAAATGAATACATATGTTCGAGGTGCCAAACGAAAGTCAGGAGGCCCTCCGTTCTAAATGAACTCATTGATCTGAAAAAAGAAAAAAGAAAGGCATTGACAGAAATTGGATAAAGGGAGAGAAAGAAAGAGAACATCTGCTAAACATTCGGCTCTTCTGCTAAAAATTTAACTTTCCCTTGCGTTTTTCCTCTTCTGGCGAACCAACCAGCCCCAAGTGATGCGTTTTCCCGAGGACCCACTTCTCGTCTTCCTTCCTGTGTTCAAGCCCAACGTTGAAGTCGGAGCTGGACACTGATACCTTCCTGTAGTTGCACCATATCCTAAGGATTGCATACAACAGAGCCAAACAAACAAGCATAGCAGTCAATGCAATGCCCACTGTGATCCCCAGAACAGCCGCCCTTGACATCCATCTCCTTCCGCCACCAACCGGCTCTGAGCATGATGACAGGGGTGGCCCACAGAGGTTCATGTTCCCCAAGAAAGAAGCTGATGGCAGCTTGGAAAGTCCTTGTGGTATCTCTCCATGGAGAAGATTATCTGACAAATTCAGATTGTTCAAGCTTGTGAGGCCCCCAAGTGCTTTGGGTATCTCTCCCTCTAGATGATTTCGAGAAAGATTCAGGCTCTCCAATTTCTTGAGGTTCCCCAAGGATGGTGGAATCACACCAGACAATGAGTTTTCACTCAGGTCTAGTGCTTCCTGAAGTTCTGTCAGTTCTCCTACCTCCTTTGGTATAGACCCGCTAAGAAAATTCTGTGAAATCCTCAGCTCATAGAGTTTCTTGCAGTTCCTGATAGTGGTGGGAATGGAACCAGAAAGATTGTTGTTTTGGAGGTTCAGGACGTTTAGCGAAGCCAGGTTTCCAATGGTTGATGGTATTTCTCCTGAAAAGCGGTTGTTGGAAAGAGAGAGTTTTATGAGATTGGAACAGTTTCCTATCTCTGGTCGTATGGTGCCGGAGAACTCATTGGAAGAAAGGTCAAGTTCCCCAAGAGAGTGTAGGCTTCCCAACCATGAAGGAATTTCACCCAGGAATCGGTTCTCGTTGAGGTCTAGAATGCTCAATTGCTTGCAGGTTGAGAGCTTGAGTCCTAGTTCACCACTCAGATTGTTCGATGAGAGATCTAAAAGGGTGAGCTGTGTCAGCTGAGAGATTTCATTTGGAATTTCACCAACCAACTGATTCATACCCAGCCGCAGGCGGACCAGATTACTGCAATTTCCAATTTGGGGAGAGATTTTACCTGTAAAACTGTTGTTGGTAAGGTCAAGTTTCTTTAGAGATTTGGAACTGCAAATTGGGTCAATGGTCCCTGTGAAATTGTTGTTTGAAAAATTGATGAATTCAAGCTTTTGCAAAGAGGACAGACTTTGAGGAATTGGGCCCTCCAGAGAATTGTTATAGAGCGTAAATATCTGTAATTCAGTCAGAAATCTGAATGTGGGAGGCAATTTTCCTGACAATCTGTTATCCGCCAAAGCTAAAGCTTGAAGCTTCCTGCATTGTCCCAAACTTGGAGGGATTGGACCTGACAGATCATTTTGTCTCAATTGCAGAAAAACAAGATTTTTGAGGTCACCAATTGTTGAGGGAATGGGACCGGAGAAATGATTCCCAAAGAAATCAATCCCCTCCAAGCTGGAACAGTTCGTTAGCTCCAGAGGGATTTCTTTCGACAGCTGGTTTTCGTAGAGAGTGAAGATCTTCAACTTCTGCAATTTCCCAATATCAGCAGGAATCTGCCCAGTGAGCACATTATGATGAAGGGATAAAGTTTCTAGGCTGCTCAAGTTGCCAATTTCTGGAGGTATAGTTCCAACCAAGCTGTTATTGTGGAGAAGCAGATCGGTAAGGTCTCCGACTTTGTCTACCCAGGACGGGATCTCCCCTGTTAAGCTGTTTCCAGAGAGATCAAGCACATGAAGAACAGAACATTCCAATAGGCAATGGGGTATTGAACCAGAAAGCTTGTTTCCACCAAGAAGGAGGTTCTGCAAAGATGTTTTACCGGTGCAAAAATCTTCAGGAAGACTACCAGTGAGGAAGTTATCGGATAAAGCCACAGCTTGCAAGTTTTGTAGCTTGCTAGCTACGACTGAGATTTCTCCTGTGAGATTATTCTTGGACAAGTCAAGGGTTCTTAAATGGCTAAGCTGATTCAGATGGGAGGGAATTTCACCACTGAGCCAATTGCCTTGCAAATTCAAATATTCAAGGCTCGAAAGATTCCCAAACTCCACTGGGACGGGACCAGTGAAATTATTGTTTGCTAAATTAAGAGTCTGCAATAGATGTAAATTACCTATTGCACGTGGAATTGCACCTTTGAGTCTGTTATCTGCTGCGGCAAGTATTTGAAGATGTGTGCAGCCCATGAGCTCTTCAGGGAGAGGTCCACTGAGGGAGTTCTTCTGTAAGTTTAGTAAGGTCAAAAGCTTCAAATTTCCAAGTTCCACTGGTATGCTTCCATCAAGGCTAGAAGAGCCAAGACCCAACGTCTGTAAGTTTGAGCAGTTTCCAAGTTGTGGTGGAATATGTCCAGAGATAAGGTTATCTCCAATCCGAAGAGTGGTTAGTTTTTGCAAGAGACCAAGTTCTGCAGGAATTCCACCAGAGAGACGATTTGTATATAGAAGCAACTCAGTGAGGTTTGAGAGGCTCCCAAGTTCTGCCGGAATTGGACCTGTAAGAGAATTTGATGACAAGTCGAGGCTGCGTAGAGATTTCAGATTCGCAAAAGCAGGTGAAATCATTCCGAGAAGGCCAGAGCCTGATAAGTTTAGGCCCACGATTTGTGATTTGTCAGGAGAGCACGTTATGCCATTCCAGCTGCAGACCTCTGTTTCAGATGACCAACTCACTATACTTCCTCTTGTATCATTCAGTTGATCTTTTATCTGAAGTAGCCAGTGAGAGTCTGCCGACAGATCACCATGCGAAGAAGTGGCCATGGCCGCGACCAGGACTAATAGGAAATGCATCCATAGGTACATGCCTCCGTTTCCCATTACAGAGCGGGGGAGAGCTCTTGCTGAGTAATCATCTTTACCTCTCTTCCTCCATGATGATGTCGATGGGAAGGACTGGCGTTCTCGGAACACCATTGTTTGTTCTCGGAACACCATTGTTTGCATGATGACAATGAGGTCAAACGAGGACTTGAGGATCAATAGACAACATGCTTGCCCTGGAGGAAATTGAAAGGGAAAAGCATAATGATAGAATGGTGAGAGCAGAGATGTTCACCTTGCAGTGCTAGCGCAGAAGGATTTCCAAGGAAAGTCGTAAAACTTGGACATGCCAATTTGCCTATGAGAATGGGAGTAAGATGAAGGCATACAAGATATTGTAACTAAAAGGCATAGTTATATCAATTTGTGGGCCTGCTCTTGTTGGGTTTCATAATTCAGAAAAGAACTGTTGTAATCCGAAAGACCAAAAAGTATGGTTTTATTCAAGAAGAGACAACCTATTTTAAAGGGAGAGCAAGGACAACCAATAGGACATCTCTCTCTCCCTCAAAAGTAAAGAAATAAACATGAAAACTCGTCTGAATAGAATAATCTCTAGACAATTGGATATGTATTAGCCGATCAAACTATTTGCACAAAAATTAAATAATATTTTAGCATGGAGAACATTGAAAAATTTTGACCTTTTGAAAGTCAATCAAGACGGTAGAAGGGTCAACGACTTGTTTTTTTATTATAGTCGAAGATTAGAGGGTTAGGGAGGCACAGTCACCAACATGAAGTTGTTGAAGACTTTGGGTATCCACTAGAGACACTCAACTAATTGGGACTATTATAAACCTAGTTTCTGCATCTCATGTCAAGGGAATCAACCCATTCGTAGCTTGCTATTTAACCCTTTTTCTACTCTCCTCTTCTTTAACATTTTGTAGTAACATTTACATTCACCTCATTTTCCTCTTTATTTTGCCGGTTTTCACAGCAATGGCGAACCCATTTTGCTGATGTCTCTATTCTGAAGGAAGAATCTACCACAACCTAAACCCACCTAACCTCAAAATAAATAACCAAGGCGATCAAAAGGCACCTAGTCCAACCTTGAAGACGTGCAGGTTTGAAGAAAGCTCTGATCACAAGAGAACAAGCTAAAATTGTTTTTTTTTAGAAAAGAAAAGCTCCCTGTCCCCGGGGTCGTTGGAGTGAAAGGAAGAGAAAATGACTCTATAAATGTAGAGTTCCTGTTGTCTATGACATGCCCAGGTGTGAGGATTCTGCTGCAGAAAAGCACAAAGACATACAGACAAATGTTCCAATTTTACTGTGAAGTTGAACTTAGCTGGAGACAAGCAATTGATATAGCCTTGGGTGTTACCCTGTACCTCATATTCTCTATTCCCACAAAAGATTTGGGCATATGCAAGAAACGAAAGTGGATTTCTCGCGTAAAATGAGAGAACCGGTTGTTCATCCACTTGGACGAGCAGTTGGACCATCCTATCAGTTTAATCAGTATTTATATGTTATACTTTATACTGTGGTTGCTGACTGCAGCTACCTTTTTCTAGGTTCCCCATGTGTGAGCCTGCTGTATATGTCTCCTTTGAGTTCATTTTTATGGGCCAGACTTAGTAAATGGCATAAACTTATATGTGATAAACCCACATTTTCCCAGTGGTGACATGACTGCAATATTTTCCAATCTTAGCAATAAACAGGCACAGACAGAAGTTACAGGCAATATTCCCTGGAATCTGCAAAAGTTTGTTACTTTTCTCAGGACGATTATGGGTCGAAACTCAAAGGGGTAGTCATCAACAAAGTCAAAACTGGTTGTACTTACAATGGCAGAGAAGCCGATTTAAGAGTTTTACCAACTGGAGAAATGTGAGGGATTAGTTGTGGAAAATTTTCCTGATTTACTTGGAAATAAAGAAATGCATCTGAAGATTCTGTAGTCTAGATTCATGTGGAATGGTCCTAGCGATGAGGTTTTAGGTTGGGCTTACCAAATGACTTTGACGGAACAAACCTAACACATACCCCAGTTGTGCCCATTAGTTTTGGGAGTAAATGCTAGGCAACATGAAAAGCAGGTTTCCTGTAATTTGGAGATGGAAAGATTAATTAGTTACCAAATAAAAAAGCATTGGTTACCAGGTATTTTCTACAGTATATCTCAATTTCTCTCGAGTTGAACAGAGTTACCGTAAGTTTCATTCAGGTCCGAGGCAGCCCTGGGCCTTGAGAGGCAAAAGCAAAAGGGGAGGGGCTTCGATCGGCCTTTTTGGGGTATCTCCTACCTACTGTACATCCCAATTTACTTTCTACCTGAAAGCAAGCCTTGGGTTGTAAATCAATAGGATACAATTTTTAGATTCTGGTCATTGTATCTGTACCCATTTCGGAAAAATCCGATTTCTGATGTATTTAAATCAGAGTATGAATTATTTGCATCATTAGACACCTCACTCGGTTCTCATCAGATTTGAATGTTAAAAAGAGCAATATACTGATCGACTGTAATTTTCATGGTTGGGCTACATAGCTCTATCTTTTGGGATGATCAGATGCTGCTTATGAAGAGGAAAACTTCAAGCTTTTTGGCCGCGTTGAGATCTGCTCACTTGGGAGTCGCATGTTCACATTTCACACTGTTTTGGTAGGCCAACTGTCGTCTACGTACCAAGATATAAAAAACATATAAAACAGAGTTACACAAGTCAAATCGATCTTTTAAATGGATTCGGTACGTTGACAATTAGTTGCACAACTGAAGGCTGTAAATGTCACGTACTGCAGAAAATTGTTCTCCATACATGAATGAATTCATTATTGTGGAAGTTCAATGAAAATGCAATAGCAGAACTGATTCCCCTTTTTTATATATAAGTTTTCTAATGTGATCTGACATTGTACGATTATATGTTCATTAGCATCTAAGACACCAAAACCTTAGCGGAAACCAGTTACTGCAACTGCTCACAATACCATCATCTATTGTGCATTTCTTAGTTCAACAACTCTCTTGCTAACACAGCTGAAATACAAGAAATATTAGATATATTCTTTGGGTGGTCTCTGAAGAACATCAAGAGTTCAGCAGAGAGTAGAGGAAGCAAGGCTTAGGACAAGTTCGAAAGGTAAAGTCCATGGGCAATAGATGGAGATTGAAATCACTTCACTAGTTAAAGTTTTAATCTTGATTTCAGAAATGGAAATTACCAGATCTCCCTCTAGCAGGACAGTTTCTCGATACCCAAATTGCCTTTCCTTCCAAGGGAGGTTTACCACGTTCTCATGAAATCGATGGGCCAACCAATGAAACACAGCAAAATGCTCAGCTGCCCACGGAAGGAGTTCATCTTTTTCACTTTCTGTCTCTTCCTTCTTAACTTTCTAAGTGGGTGGCGTCGCTGTTCATTGCCGGAACTTTTCTGCCATCGCTTTTTGGTACTTCTACAGAAAGGCAGAAACATTTATGAATCATGCAAAATGGCTACTAACCCCATGCACATGTTCAAGGACAAAAGGCTACCTGCTCAGCTATGACAGAAAGCGATGAGACGTAGGGAATCGTTCTTTCTAGTAGTTTAATGCTACGAAACGAGGGAGAAGGTGAATTATTGATGGCTTTATGAGAAAATAGTAGAATATAAACAGAGGCCTATTGGGGCCTTGAAAATCCAGGAGCATAATCTCGCATTGGAAATACGCGGTGCCTGATTTCTGTTCGGCTTTTATTTGGAGCGTCGGTCATTGATTGATTGGTTAGAAGTGTCTGGTCTAGAAAAAGGATGTCAGGTTTAGTATGCAACTGTTTGATTATTTCAAACTTTGGATGAACAGATTTGATTCATATATTTTTGTTGATGTGGTAAAAGATTTACACTAACTTCATTGTTTATCAGGCATAGTATTTAAAGCAGACCTAAGGTCTGCACTTGAGGTTCTCATTTTACTTCTGGATTGGTGAAAAATGATCTATGATCAGAAAATGGAAGGTGAGATATTAGAATATGGACTTCAAATCTTGAAATCTTAAATGATAGTGGATTAAAGGTAATCTAGAAGTGTGTCTCTTTACTTCAGATTTGAACCGTGACGGTTTGAATTCCCTTTGGCCTGCTTTGAATCCGTGGTTCATTCCACGGATTTGAGTCCTTTGTTGGTTTAGGGGCTTGACTCCAACCCGACACATTACAAAAAGCATAGACTACCTAAATTCAAACACTTTCCAAAAAAATGAAACCTACCTAATGATGTCAATGGATTGGATTATAATCAAAACTTTATTTGATTTATCGAATGTTTGCTTGTTTGGGTTCAAATTCAGATCTGAATACAGATGAAGAAAAGTTTACACCATATCCATATCCAAATTTTCAAATTCACAATCTGTATCCAATCCAAAATCTAACTATTATTTTCATGTCCAAATCCTTCTTTTAATACAATCAAATCCGGATTGTGTTACCATATGTTGAGAACAACTTTCAAGATGCATAGATATTGGATATATATCATTTATTTGAAACTGAATCCAAAACTCTTAGATATTTATTTAAAATAGAATTTGACTCTAAATCCAATTGGTTGTCATTTCTTAAACCCAAATCCAAACTGATTTCTTAACCACATGTTAAATTTTTCTCGATGTCCTATTTTTCTGAAGTAGATCCTGTTGGGTATATGATCTAAATCTGATTCATATGTCCAAAATCATAAGTTTCAGATCTTGAGACCTAAAATTCCTAGATCTAAAGTCACCTCTAAGTCAAAGATCGAAGGCATTTAAATAGGAGCTCTGTGCTGGAATAAGCATGGGGCTTTACTTTGGTCTACGTGCAGGTAAAATCTCCACGGTTGAGTAAGAATAAGACCTCGAATTTCGAATAAAAAATTTATTTAAATAACAAAATTTGACTTGCTCTTTTAAAGTTTTTTGCTGTTGAAAGATTGAAATGCTAGTATAAATGTCAGGTTCTCATATTTTAAATGCTGACTGTTGAAACTCCGAACATGTATATCATATTTAATTATATCTCTTTCCTTATCTTCCCCTTCATTAATAAATAAATATTTCAGTTTTTTATCATTTAAATTCATAAAGCAAACAAACCATAAATTGTTCGTTTTGAGTGCAAAGTTATTCGGATCGACGGAATACAGGCGAAAGGAGATCTGAGGACCTCTTTAAGATCGATCTTCTTCATTTTCCCTTCTTTTTTCAAACATTATTTTTAAGGAAAAATTTCCGGCACATATCAAAGCATTTAACAATAGTAGAAACATACTTCCAATGCAATCAATCCTGGGAAAAGGCCCCCGACCATTTTATTGAGATATTAACAAAAGATACAAAAAAAAACAAAAAAGTGAAAGGAATGTACACAAGAAAGAACCCCAAAAGCATCAAACAAAACTTGAGATGCGACTTCAGCCTACTTATGTTGTAGAAGCTTGGATGAAGCTGAGTTTGACCACGGATCGTCTGCCACATAGCTTTAACCCACTGCATTGTTGCTAGAAAGAACCTGCTGCCCTTCCTTGAAGTAGAAACATACTTAGCTTTCCGATATTATAGAAAGTGTACACCCAAGCTGTTTTAGCGTTGTTAATGGAAACATACATTAGAATATTTCCAAAAAATTAATGGTTAAAATTAGTAAAAAAAAAAATCTGTATTATTCCATTAACGTCATCCTCAAATTTCATTCATAAAGTTTCAATACTTGCGTATTTGCAAATCTTATTGCCCCCCAAATCAAGAAGATTAAATAGTGGCCAATGACATCCACGAGCAGTAAATCCTCTGGGGGGGTGTTTGACATGTTTATTTTGAGGGTGAAAATAATCACTTCATCAGCATAATTTGTCCTAAAAAAAACAAGTGAATCCCTCTATTTCTACCTAAGTGAGTAGGAGGTTGCTACTAAAACCCCTGCCTCCAAGGTCCTGGGATATGTCGGAACCTGGTTGTACGATACACGTTTAAATAGAATTTCGTGATCCTGCTGTTTGCAGTACAGTAAGTTTAAGTTGAACTGCTCGTTAACCTCATCTATCTTAAAGCTCGTTGGCCTTTTAATCTCTATAAGACGCGTCATATAGCTTCTTTGTTTTCGTAAAGCATGTAGGATCCACCTTTCGTGAATTGTGGTGGGCAGACGAAGGATATTGGCATGCCTCCGACTGATTCCTCTTTGTTTCATTCTCGCAATTATAACTTTCTTCCAAGCCCCAATTGATGAAAATTTTATAATTTTTCATTAAGTTTTCTGTCTGTAAGAACTCAACGAATATAAAATGTTCTAATATCTTGTGATCTTTCTGTGCCCAAGTGATAGATGGCAGTGTCATAACTATCTCTACCTATATCGTGGCTAATTAATTCTTTTACCAGTAAAATTTTGAGGGGAGTTGTTCTTATTCGCACCTCAATCTGATCTACACTCAATTCTGTGCTTCATTATATTTACATTTCAAAAGTACAGGGAGAGTATGGACGCTGGCATTCGGATTGGTCAAGAGGTGGTGACGAAAATCTGGAAAACCTTCTGAATGCAGAAACACAATCTCTAATCGAGCGAGATCTAGCAAGAAGATGCAGATAAATGATCTTAAGACTTAAATGGGCGTTTTCAGAAAGAAGTCCAATATTCTAAATATGTATAAATCATCTCTACGTCCTCCAATATATTCTAAAAAAAGTCCTGTAATATATACCTCGAAGAAGAGTCTCACTAATACCATACGTTTAAGGTTGGTTCTAGATGCTGTTCTTTACACAGAGTTAGCTCTCAGTTCACCAAAAAGGGGGAAGGAAATCGTGGCTTTCATGGACTAGATTTTGTAGTTCACAGATCACGTTCTGCTGTGTGCTTTTGTGGACATCCTCCTGCATACAGGTGTCTTTGAAACTGACCTTTGAGTATGAATTCACGAGTTCACATGGCTTGGTGTACCTTCGCATATGCTTGCATCTGCATGTGAGAGAATGACTTCCATTGCCAACTATGTGGAGTCCTGGCTTGGAGAGATTGATGGTGCCAACACACTAGGCTTGGATGAACTGGACAACAGTCTGGAAGCTTCACTTTCATTGAAACAGTCCATGGACAAAAGGTCCAGAAATGGAGGTTCAGATGGAACAACTGCCTCCTCAAACCTGTCCCTCAGCATTTCCACTACCCTCAGCATCGAAGGCCTTAAACTCGGAGTCGCTTGTGTGCAAAGAAGTCCAACCTGCACCACATGCAACATCTCCTCCACATCGTTCTTATCCACACATCCACTGAGTAATTCCTCAACAGTGTTTGCTTTGTAATGACTCCAAATCTACATGTAAGTAAAGGTGATCAGAACCACGAGAGATCCAGAGAATTTTCCATGCAATGCAAGCTAAGTAGAACATTCACATAACAGTGGATGACAAGATATTTGAAGGGCTGACAATTTTATGTAATAGATTGAACAACCAAAAGAAAATATTAAAGTTTTGTTTTTACAATGACGGAAACAAGAAAGAAGACAAAGCAGGACCAGCTGATTAATGATTGTTTCTCCAGTATTATCACACGACAGAATTGTCAAGCAGGCCGGTTAAAATGATTCATGCGTATCCACTCCACTAGGAAAAAGGAACTTAAAATACTATCCAATGTTTTTAACAATGGAAACAAGTAGGTCAAGTTGGAGGTGATTTCAGATGTTCCATAGATTTGTCTTCCTTTCAGGCTAATGTATATATGAGTAACCATGGAAATATATGAAACTTAGTTGCAGCGAAAATCATGTGAATGCATGTGTGTTCCAAACATGAGAGAATAGAATCATCTCTTACTATCAATACTGACAAAAACAAAGAATACAACTAATTAGAAATCAAGATGCATAGCAAAACTTGGAAGATTGTGGCAACTAAGCACACTTTGGTTTCTTTAGGTGACATCAGATAATTCAAAGAGTTTATATGTAAAAAAAGTTTTCAACGAAGCATGACAGTATTATCTTTGACAATATTATGCAACTATAGGATCTTCAAAATGTCTGCAAGGAATTAAAACTGTAGGTTTAAATAGATGAGAGCAGGTAAGCACCTTTGCCAAGAAGAACTGTCCACTTGATGACCCTGTTGAGTTGCCGCATTGCAGGCAAGTAACAATCTCAAGAACCAGCACACCGAAACTATATACATCAGCTTTCTCGGTCAACTGCCCATGCACGAGATATTCTGGAGCCATATAGCCTCTACAAGTAGGAATTCATTATATCAACATGGGAATACGAAAGTCATCTATGTGCAAAAGATATTCAAATCTTACAATGTGCCTGCAATTCCAGTGCTCAGGTGTGTTAGATCTTCTGCAAAAGGTCTTGCCAAACCAAAGTCTGTGATTTTTGGCTTGAACTTCTCATCTAAAAGAACATTGCTTGCTTTGATGTCTCTGTGGATGATTCGCACGTCAGACTCTTCATGTAGATAAGAAAGCCCTTCAGCTATCCCCTGGATAATTTCAAGTCTTTTGCGCCATTCTAATTTTTTCCCTTGGCATGGATCTGTCAACAGGTAGTCATTGTTTGATAATGTCAGAAGGCACAGATCACCTTAAACTCTAGATGGCTTATGATTTTGCAAGTATGATTGTACGGCAGTGCAACATACCAAGAAATATGATGAACATGAGAAGGCCAATATTGAAATGTGTCATCAAATTCAGTGGATAGATGCCCAAGTGCCAACATGATGATTTGAAATACTTCAGTAGTCCATCACATATATAATGAATTCAGGAAGTACAAAATATTAATGTTCCAGATCAAAGGCTATAAAGCTATTTTACCAAGTGAAGTTATTTTTAAGGTGACACTCGTGGCAACACCATGATACAGTTACCTTGCATGATAGACTTTCCCGTTCAGTGGAAAAGTTCAATGTGTCTGAGATCCTAGCTTGAATAGACTATACAGTTTTGAACGCTTTGTGAAATAGAAAGTTCAAGTTGAGAATTCAAATTCTCAACTTTACCATTCGATCCATCCTAAGAACTAGAGTAAAGCATCTTAAGACCAAACGTGGGTGATCAAATGAAGACAATGATCATTGAAACAGTCGAAGCTTCTCAGTCAAAAAGCCAGTGCTGCAAATATTTATTTCATATGCATATATCATTGAACAAAGTTACTTGCAGTGGCATTAGCGAGACCAGATTTTTCATATCTTACGTGTCACCAGAGCTTGTTTATTGTGCTTTCAATTCCATCTAAAAAGTATCCGAAGATCTTTCCATGAAGAGCAGGATGACTATGCATGAGAAAACTGTTTGATTGACAACTTGCTTCCCCCCTACTTTGTACCGTTCTCTTGTTTTTAAAGTCTTAGTTGCATGAAGTTAGCAATTATATCAACTACCCAGGTGATCAAATGAAGACAATGATCAAACAATGTACTTAAAGTTATTACTTCATGTACTGAAGTTGCTTTTATGGAATTGTCCACGACAAGCGTTGGTCAGTTAAAACAGTAAGTTTTAGCTTGAAGACAAAGCAACAAATGTAACACAATCTGAGTGCTTGCTAGGTTAACAAAATTACCGAAGATAAATAGATCCAAACTCTTGTTGCGGCAGTATTCATAAACTAGGAGACTTTCAGGCCCATCAAGACTGCAACCAAGTAACTTCACCAGATTTTTATGCCGAACTCTAGTAATCAGGTCCACTTCATTCAGGAACTGCTCAGCCCATTGTCGTGTGTTAATGAAGAGTCTTTTCACAGCAACTTCTCTTCCATCAGAAAGAACTCCCTGCGGCAGACACGCTTTTATGAAGAAAGAAGTAAACCACAACAAAAAGCTCAGCAAAGCTGGGTTACCCTGCAACCTTGTAAACAGTACCATAGCCACCCTGCCCAAGTTTATTTACTGAATCAAAGCCATTCGTTGCATTCCTCAGTTCATTATAGCTGTAATTCAGGTTAGATTGAGCAATAAGTGAAGACAATCTTGATCCATACAAACCTGCGGAAAAGGAAGCATCAATTAGAAGTTATTTTCTAAAAATTCATGTTAACATCCATGTTCTTACTTTTGAGAGTCTCATCACTGGATCGGCTGAATAAAGCTCTAAACTTCCAAATCAGAAAGCCAGCCATGATAAGTACCCCAGAAACAGCAGACCCAGATATGATCCAAAAAGCCTTACTATGCCCTGTTTAGATTAATAAAAAAGGAGAAAGCTAAATGATTTCTTACGAGTAAAGCTAGAGAATTAGCATGTGCTTAATCCCAAAACTAATTCAAAAGAAACAGAAGGAGAAACTCAGAAAAGAAAAATAATAAAAAGATCCATCTTCCCTTATCTTACCTGATGAATGAGAACTAGTCTGATTCTTATTCCAGAAACTCTGTATAGAGTATCTCATGTAACAACCAGCGTTCATTACTCGCCCTTCTACAGCTGGTGCGCAAGAAACTATAGAGGAAGCGGCATCATCAAGGCAAGATTTACAGAGCGTGCTGTTCAGATTCTGCCAGCATTGAGCCAAGGCATAAACGCTCATAGTAGAGTTGGTCGAAGAACCAATTGCAAATCCTTGGTTCCTCTGAGCTTCCAGACTTACATTTCCTGCGACCTCTCTCACCATCTCAACAAACCTTAATGGATTCGAACTGTTCCTACTCCAAAGACAGATACGTTTGTCCTTCGAATCCTTCTCCACATCAAAAAATGAGTAATTCTCATACCTTCCAAAACACCCATCGAGAAATAACCTTCCTCCTACCCTTGGATAACACGTGGGAAGCTGTGACCTTAACTCCGCGTAGCAGAGCTTGCAATCAACAGAGCTCAGATCCTTCATACACTGAGCTAACCCGTAAACTCTATTAGGACCCGACCCCACGATGGTAGTGCCATATCCCTTTTGATCAATCAACGAACTCAAGTTTGCCATGGCAGGAACAAAGTTACCAGTCAGAACAAAAGCATCGACAGCAAAATCAGGATCACAGGAGAGATATGCAACCTCTGTTCTGGGGTCTGCCATCATGGCAGACAGGAAACTTCCAACTTCGATACATAGAACTAATGTGAGCAAGAAATGTCGCCTACCCATCTTTCAGAACTCATAAAGTATCAACAAGAAGGTGCCAATTTCGCTGAAATCCATTGAAGGGCATGTGGGCTAAGTAAGAGAGATCTCACTTAAGGATTTTTGAGTTGGAAGATCTCGTTCCGCATGCATAGAATTTGCATCACAAAGTCGGAGGCCACCGACAACCACAAGGAGAAAGAAAATGGACGTCTTTGATGGAAAGGCCGAGAAGACCGTCGTTACGGAAGACGCTTCCGCCTTCTACTCAGGCTTTTCACGAGCTCTCTGAGACGGCACACTCGCATCTTGGGGAGACAGTTAAACGGCCCTTCGGCTGCCTACTTTATTGACCTGCCAAAAGTAGTTGACATTTATTTAACAATAATCACAAAATAGTTGAAAGCTGACCACGTACCCTTCAAGCTGATTTTGAAGTCGATGCAGCAGTTAATATTTACAAGCGACCTTCTTAATTATCTAAAACTTTCTCTCACTGTCAAACACATGAAAACTTCAGTCGAAAATATTTCCTCTCATATGTGCACTTCTGTCCTGACATGATGTTTTCGTTTCAATTTTTCAAATCCAAAAAATGTGATGTTGATATTCGAAAACCTAAAAGATGATACAGAATCTAATTCTTTTTTTGGGGTGCAAATGATATCTTATAGGTTGGTAAACCATTGATCCATATGTCATTATAAACTTTTTATTTGTACTTTAAGTTCAATTGTTTTTCTCAAGTTCATTATTAGGTTATTTAATACTGAGACTAAAACTATATGGATAGCTCATCAAAAGCATCTAATATTCAATTTTCCACACAATGTAAAACTGCCAATTTCGTTAAACCGAATAGTTTATGTCATTCAAGATAAAAGAAAGTAGAGAATGAATTTTAAAAACTTGAAGAGAAAGAACGCAAGGATATGAAGTATAAGCAATGGTACAAGGTAGACAAAGCTCAAACTTTAGAAGCAAATTAAGAGCCAATAGTGTATATATTGTCTCACCACTAAAAAAAAAAAAAAAAAAAATCTAGGGGCACCCTATGGCAAGGGCCAAAAAAACTTCTTACTTTTTATTGATAAATGTGAGTAATTTTTCTTATTCACATATTGGTGCCCTTTAAAAATCTAACATTTTATATCTAGGAAAGCATAGTTTTCTTGCTCTGCCCCTGCCCTATGGTTAATGTGTTTATGACACTGTTGTTTTGTTGTTAAGGCCAGTACGAAATCTCTCCTATTTATGCAAATTGCCGATATTGAAAGGCCTTCCATTTCTACACATGTTTGACTTGTTTGGCAAGCATTCAGAATTGTGGGTGGCCAACCACGACTATTTCTAAAGATGAAAGACAAGTTTTGCCTGATTACATGCATTGAAGACTCTATAGTCAATTCCCATGGTTCGCACTCTTTCAACATGAGGCTGATGCCCTTCATGTTTTTCAACACTTTCTTCGTTTTGTTGTATACAAAGTCCTTTTTTTCTGCATTAATTATTTTAGACTTGGAGACCATGACATAATAACCAAAGAAGACCAAGGCTTCCTTTTGTCACTGAGGTCTACGACTTCTTTGAGATAAGTGTCACATTATCATCGTTTGCAGTTCAGAAAAGTAATACCCATTGAAAACAAACTGACATCTTTTCTTTTGCGGGAAGAGGGGGTCTTTTGTAAATTTGTAATGTTGCTTAAGGGTATTTTCATCTTGACTTTTTTGCTCTCTCAACTTTGTCCCTACAAGGGGATTCCTTTCATTTCTTCTTTTTTTTGTTGGAGGTCGTTTTCATCTTTTAGCCATTTATTTACATAAATCATTGTGCCCATGGATTAAATCTGTTTTAGGCATTTAAAAACATGCACATCATGTCCAGATGTCACAATAATCTAAAATAGATTCATTGATGGAACACTCACACAATGTTCCTGGTGTCGAACGGCATTTCAGAGATAAAAATATTATATTTTTATTGCTAACAGGTCTACATCTTTTTTTTTTTTTTCTAATTAAGAGGTTATCATTTCTACTTTCAAGTTTTCAACATGAAAATTGTATTTTGGTCTTTATGAAAAACAACCTGATTACTTTAACTAATAACTAATTAAGGATATTAGGGAGCCGTCTGACCTATCTCCGTCTTTGAATGAATTGCCTCCTCCTATTTAATGTAGGGACCGATTCCAATGTTATAAAAAATCAGTCGATTTATGGCCGAATCGCTTTAATCGAGCGTGAACCGGGCGATTCATAGAAAATCACCCGATTTTGCCCTTTAAAAAATAAAATAAGACTGTGATTCTCTAGCCACCACATTGCGCATTTCCAATTCCTTTTCGGCCTTTAGCCCTTTCAATGGGAAATTGGGAATTCCCTACTCCACCGGCGGCGGAGGCATGTTCATGTAAATTGTCATATTTACATATTAATATATTGGTAGATTTTTATTTATTTATATATTGGTGTCTCTTAAATTTTTAAATTAATTTAAATTATTAAAGACCTCTAATAAAAAAAATTCTATCTCCGCCACTAATTGCTATAACTGTTGTCTATTGGCTCTCCTCCTTCATCGCCAGCATCCAATGCCTCCTCCACTTGTTAGAATGGTCCTCATTTGAGTTCACTGTCTCCTTTATGCCAAAAGGAATTCCACCACTCAACCAAGATTATTAATATGAGCAATGGCTTAGAAACTTGGGGTTCAGGTATTCATACTTGCCTGTTGTCATTTGATAATGTGCACATCAGGTGAGTGATGTTGATAGCATGCTGTTAGCATTATGGGTCGGCATAACTTAAGCAAACACAGACTAATTTTTTTTATGTTTTACATTTTTTGAATTTTTTCTTATTTTTGATTTTCTAATTTTTATGGTTTTTTTTAAATTTGTATTTGTTTTAAAATAAAAAACTCATTAAATTTCTATCTGCCCATTTACATATGATTCTGATACTAATTTGATTAGCCGGTTCTATCCCATGGAAATTTAATGTTTTTATTGATCAGGAAATTCTCTTGCTGCTCCAATCTTTTCTTTTTATTGTGGAACACCTAGTTTTTGTTTTGTCGTGTTTCTATTTCTTACTACACACGTAATTAAATTTTATCCTATTTAAAATTTTCATCAACGAAATTTAGTTGAAATGCTTAGAAATTTTTAAGGGGCTGCTTGAGAACAATAACATTATATTATTATCTTATGTACTTACCCAAAAATCGATTAGATTCATTTGACAGTTTAGAAAATGTTTCTGTCTCATTATTTGAAGCAAGCAAATGTATAAAATAGCAACACACTGTTACTGTTACTGCTTTCAAACAACCTTTAATGAAGGCTACCAGATGAAAATCAGGCTCTTATTACATTAATAAATTTGCTTCCCTTCATGAATTATGCAACAAATCCCTGTCAAATGCACCATTTACTCTTGTGAAGTGAGAGATGTCATAAAGAAAATTCAGAAGTTGTAAACTTAGTGCAGGAATTGAAGAAATGGAAAGAAAATCCATATTTCTAAAACCTCTTTGTGTTTGCTGGATTTGAGTTTATGTTTTAGGAAATAAATTTTAAACAAGCATTTTAAACATTTTTGAAAAAATTTGGCGAAGGTTCATCGCAAAAGCAACCTCGCAGGCGTGGTGTGATGTTTACTCAACTTATATCTTTTTCTTTTTTGTGAGACGATATAGTCCGAGAGAAATTTTTGAGCCTCTAACTACTATCGATGTCAATGTATTTGATTTCTATCTGACCAAATTGTTTCAAAAAAGAAAAATCAGTTATGGAAAAATTTTAATATCCCATAAAAAAGACAGATCGTATTCAGATTTTAAAGAATGTTCAGATATACACAAATATCCGATTGGATTCAGATATAGATTTTATTTTTAAACAAACATCATAGACCTAATGCTTTTACATTTTGAAAATCAGTCAAATTCCGTTCAAAATTTGAATTCAAGTTTGGATATGAACCTAAAATTTAGGTTCAAATGGTTTTTCTGAATTCGTATTCGAATCTAGATATAAATATCATTAAAAAATAAATATCATATGTTCTATTAGAATCCAATCCACTGACATCCGTAACTGTAACAGGAATGGTTTACAGCGGGGAAGTATCCTCTTAATGGTGGAAGGTGCGGATTTCAATCCGATTTCTTTTTCATATGAACAAGAATAAGAAAAATACCCATGCACATGCTCTCGACTAGTGCTTTCGTGAGAGACGAGATTTGGGATGTATTTAGGCGAAAATCCAGATCGACTGGGTCCACCAGACCTTTATACCAATCAAATGTCCTCTTAATTCTCCAGGAATGAAGCAAAGTTCATTTTGAACTGCTGTGATTGCACTTAAACATATAACAATTGCAACATTGTTTGAAAGCTCATATTTCCTTGCAGGCAGGCCAATTTAGTTTACTTGTGCTTGACATGTAACATGGCCACGTCATTACTATTGAACTGCCATATTTCGAAAACATAGTCACAAATAATGTCTCGGAGTTTTAAACGGTGAGGTTTTTTTGGAGTATAATATGGTGAACTTTAAAAAAACAAAAAGAAAACGAGAAAAGTATGGTAATTTTTTAAAAAATTAAAAAAACTAAAAATACAGAAAAAAATAAAATAAGTGAGAAACTAATAACAAAAACATCAAAAAATAAGTAGATTTGCAACAAATAAAAAATGAAAAATGAAAAAAAAAAACAGTGAAAAAAATGAAAAAAGTGAAAAAACACGTTAAAACACATTCTTTTAGTTTTCAATGTTTTTTTTAAAGAGCATTTTTTTAAAGTTTTAAACGGGCCATTTAATTTATCGTGTTTTTTTTTCAAAAACAACGCGTTTTCTGACTATGGTAAAAAATATGACGAGCATTTTGGAAAGTGAAACATATATCATAGGCGAGAGCAGAAATCTTGAAAATTGAGAACCTTTGGTGAGTGGTATCTCTCGACTTGGGTGCAGTTTCCTTGTGTATTAGGTAGAAGAAGACAATTGAACCAGGATGGTGTATTATTGCAATTTGAAGAACTTTATCTAATTACCTAAATGGGCCTAACATTCTTCCCGCAAAGTAGGAGGAAAAGAAGACAACTGCGAGTGAATTTTCCTCCAGGAATTGATTGAAGAAGTTATAAGGATGTCAACAAATCGGATTCTCATTTTGGAGTTTTACTCTCTCTCCTCTCTCGTGCTCTCCTCTCTCTCTCTCGCACTCCTCTACCCGAGGTGTGTTCCCCTTCCTCCCTTCGCACTCCCTTTCCCGCGTGGTGCTCTCTCCCTCTCGTCTCCCTCATGGTGATCGGCGTCGTCCTTGAAAGCGGCATCATCTTCTCCCAAACTTCCCAAGGCTTCATCCTCCTCTCGCCCCGGTTTCTACCTTCTTCCTTCCCCAACTCGGCCTACGGACTATGGCAAGGATTTCCCTCGGCGCTCCGGCGACTAGTGGCTTCTTGACCTCGCATCAACTTTCCCATGGAAAGGCAAAGAAGATACTGGTACCTTCATCTGAACCCCATGGGTGTCGAGAGGCCGGATCCTCACAGGGCAGCTTGGAGATCTTCGTTCCGGCGGATTTCTTCAAGATCGACGGTTACAAAAGGTTAGTCTTAGGATTCTTAAGTTTCTACGAGAGTTGTGTTGGGAAGGCTCTATTGGAGAGTTCATCCACCGCCTAGGTTCTTCCTTCGAAAATGATATATAAATTCACAATCCAGATCTAATCTGAATCTAACCTTTGTTTCTGCATCCAAATCTAAATCTGACTTTTAGATATATAACCGAATCTGAATCTGAACCACTTTATGATATGTTAAAAGCACTTTCAAATTCAGTCCCAATTCAAGTATAAGTCGGACTGGATATTTATTGGAACCCGAATCCAATAGGATGTCATTTGCTAAATTTGAATTTGATTCGGACAAGATACGATGTCATTTCTTAAATTTGATTTCAATCCAATTTCTTTATGAGATATTTTTTTCTTTTGTATCTGATTTTTTTTTAAGGAATTTTAGTTGGTTATGCAATCTCAATTCAATCCAAAGACAGCCCTAGGAAGTAGTCATGAAAAATAAAGGCTTAAACGTATCCGAAGACATCCTTTCTCTCAAACACGAGGGAAAAACTTTGGTGAGTTGAATCCCACCATTTTACCCACGGTGTAAAATTTGTCCCCTTTTAATCGCATTTAAGATTGCATCGGTTTCATGAAAAAAGTAAAAAGATGCCTTTGTCAAATTATTGAAAAATGGGTAGGACCGTAAGTAAAGACATAGCTCTTATGACGTTGTTGTTGCCCTGTGCACCAAATTCGGTGCTGCCTGAAGAAAAATAATAACAAAATGACAATATACACTGAAGACACTTATAAGGGCATGTTTGGTTGCAAATCCATACTTCGTGGTCCAAAAATTCACCTGTTCTACATGTTCAAAAGGATTTTTTTTTCTTAAAAAAAAAAAAGTTTGGCTATGGGAAGTCCAACTATATGCCATGTACAAAAGTATCTTTGGTATGTCAAAATGTTTGCAATCTTCTTGTGCAAAGCAAATTTCATTAGCAGGTGTTTGATGAGACCGGAATTCTAGAATTCCAAACTTAAAATTTTCATTTTCAATTAAATGGAATTATGTTATGAAACAAGAATTTTGATTCCAAAACTACAGGTTTGCTTTTGAATAAAAAAATTCCAGAATGGTTATTCTATCCTGGAGAGTGGAATTACGAATTCACAATTTAAGAATTTTTTCATCTTTTTTAGGTTGCATGTTATGATAGTTTTAATATATCAATTCTTAAATTTTAATTCTTGTTTTATCAAACACGTTGTTTTGAATTCTGAAATCAAAATTTCATATTACCAAACGCAAAGAGAAACTAGATCTGAAGTTTTCATCCCAATCCCAGTTTGAAGTGAAATTTTGTTTCTAGAATTTTAGTTATTGAATTTAAAATTCAAAGTCATCAAACGCTTCCTAAGCCACTGAATCATATTCATCTTGTGCAAAGACTTGTTCTTCAGCTTCATGTATATGTACAAGACCAAATTTGACAAAGGACAAGGCTTGCATATACATCGTTTGGATCTGAACATGTCGTGAACCGGCCACAATTGTTAAAAAATCCATACAAGAAATCGAAAAAAGTTGTATACAAAATAATTACAAATAACAAAATTCTTGAAATATCTTTAAAATGGTTATAAAGGTAGACTTGAATCGGCCACTGAAGCAAATCAATTTGCCATCTGATTCAAGCTCATTCTAATAACATCGGCAAAAACCATCAACATTGCAAAGAAGGTTTCATGGATGTTTCACTTCAAGCCCCAATGGAAAAGGTGTTGCTCGACGTAAGGGGTGGAGATCTTGGAGGACCTCTCAGTTAGCTGAACAACTTTCGCATTTTCTATCACTTACGGGCAAAGAAGGTTTCATGGATGTTTCACTTCAATCCCCAATGAAGGTGGCAGTGAAACCAACATGCAAAAATGAGTTGGTGATTCCAACTGAACTGGCGGAGCTGCATGCGGATTCAGTGAATCTGCAGATTCATTGATTCGGCAGAAACCCTTGGATGTGATTTTATTAACTATTTGTAGCGCTCACCAAAAGGCTGAAGATAACCAAACGTTATTTGTATTCTTCAAAAACCCCATTAAATATTTCTTGACCCGCCATTTGAACACAGGTTTCTACGATCGCTCACCCATGTTCCCTAATCGGAAAAAGAAGCTCCCAAAGATGATGAATGCTTGATTGGAATATTGAGATTTAAATCATTAATCCAGAAAGCTCCTCCAGATCAGGAAATTAAAGCTTTACATATTTTGTTAACATTAAATATTACTAAGTACAAAGTTTCGGGAATTCATATTTCAAGTACAACAAAATTTGAGAAAATGGTACCTTTTGTATGTTTTCGTCAGGAAAAAGAAAATTCAAAGCCTAGAAGAAGCACTTGTAGAACTCCTTGGGGATCACTAGCTTTTTTAATAAATCTGAAAAAACAATTGAACAGTATGATATAAGTAGGGAAAGTTTTTCAAAGAGCTTCTACAAATTCAAGGAAAATAAAAACATTTTTAACGTTTAGAAACACTCCAAAGTTTTGCTTCAAGAATGAAAAACACTCTAATTATAAAGACACAGGTTATCATGAACTTGAATTGATGAAAACGATTGTGCTACCATCAATGGAAACAAAATCTAAGCTCATTAATTCTCATGAAACCTCTTTTTATCTCTACAAATAATGCTAACTCTTTTCTTATTAAGTAAGAAAATTAGGCAAGAGAAACTTGAAAAGGCAAGCATATTTTGCATCACGTTCCTTTGGTGGGACAAAATCATATATATATATATATATTTTACTAATTTAACAAGAAAAAAAATATAAACAATGCTCAATGCTTGAGAGAATAATTACAAGAAGTTTTCAAAGCGCAGCCCACATTAATTTTTTGATAAAAAACAAAAGTACCCCTCATAAGGTGTCACTGTTCCCTCCACCGGCGAAAGAATTTTTTATCTTCAAAAGAAGCGTTTTTGCTATTTTATATCCCAAAGTGATATTTTCTACCAAAAGGTGGCTCTTAGAGAATTTATCTTCCAAGATCACTTATTTGTTATCTTTGAATCGATAATTTGACAATTAACTCGACAGGAATAAATTTATGGAAACCAAAATGAGCCACAGGAGAACGTCACCGCGCTTTTTAGGCATCACGAAGAAAGTTGGGTGTATTTTGATTAACGACAAACTTTTATCTCTGATCTTGAAATTTTTCCTATAAAATTAAGTGCGAACTAAGTGTAACGAACAATTGCATAAACATTGAACAGGTGTCGACTGATCTCGTTCAGGAATGACGTAGGTCCCGATACCTGCATCCTCAGATAATAGCCTTCCCTCGAGTACTCAGCAATCTCTTCTCCTCTGATGGAGGAGTACAAACTCCCTATGGTACAAGTACGAATACCCTGATAGACGGCATGGCCATCTTCTTCCATGATTGATATAGATAAAGAACCTTCCTGTTCTTCACGGAGCCAAGCAAGAAATTGAAACCATACCCACGTTGGCCGTTTCCCTCCTCTTCCCACTTTTGGAAACGTGATCCAAAAACGCTGATGATGATGGTCAGAACGACGACAAGGAATCGCTTCTCCATACAGCCCTGTTGCAGAAAATGTCTCGAGGGATGAAAAGGCTGCCTCCTGTAGGATGGATCAAAGCAGCACAAAAGTAAGCCATTATTACTTTGGCACCGATATACATTTTGGAAAGTGAAAAATAAGAAAGTAATTAAATAAGGAATGCCACGAAATTCTTGGAAAAACCACTGAGACTACTGCGCCTTTGAATTTATGTTTGTAAACCTCGATGAATACTTTTTATTGCTTTTATATTTTTTGTAATTGAATGGTTCATCCCAGAATTGTGACTATTGCTTTGGCACCCATATACAAATTTCATGATTTTGATGATAATGCTGGTTCCCAGCCAAGCGACCGCAATTATGACCCACTTTTTACATAATATTTTCTTATATAAACATAATTTTTTCTTTATTCAATTTATGCTTGCTAAAAGGAATAAAAGGAAGGTTCCACAGGACCTAATTTTCTTAGCCCTTGAGAAAGCATATGCTGTTGTTAATCTACTTTCATCAATATTCTAACAACTCAAACATAACCCCATACTATATACTCCACCGACCTTATTTTTTCCAAAAAACATTCTTTTTGCCTAATACAAGTTCATTATTCAATTTTCACTTAATACAAGCTGATCATTCAATTTTTCATTCTTGACCTGGATACCATTATTTTTTATATTTGTCGCCTAACTAAGTGCAAAAGCTTTTTTGTTTTGTTGTGAATATACTTTCATCATATACATATAACACCTTCAATCAGTCCAACTTTTAGATTCGGATAGGGCTAAACTGAATTTAGATTCAAAAAATACATGGGGTGATTAAAAAATATTTGTTTTTTCAATGTAAAATTTTTTTTCTTCATTGACCAGAGTGGGGCCATGGCCTAGGCGCCTCTCCCCCCATCCAAGTTGGAGCAAGTCTAAAAAAATGTCTGGTCTATGAGTAGAACCTTCTCAGAGTAATTAATTAAGTTAGAGCAACAACACACACAATAAAAAGAAAGCCAGCAAAACTAACATGGCTTGGAGGAGCTAGAAAGCACCTTAAAAACCCTTGTCATGAAGGCAGGACTAAGCTGGCTGAACCCCGATAGACCACCACATGGCCCTGGCAATTCTAACGACTCCAAGTTGTGGGCGATGCTCTCCAGGCCGCAAAAGTCCTGGAGCAATCTGCAGCAACCGAGTTTCAATGTCTTCAAGGACATCAAGTTTGAAAGGTCTGATGTAGTTCTCAAGTTGTTGCAGTATCGAGCATCGAGAACATGTAGAGAAGAGGGGAGCGGAGGAAGAGACTCAAGGTTCTTGCAAGACTTCAAATGAAGCTCTTGAAGTTGAGCGAGGTTTCTTATAGATGACGGCAAGCTGTAAATATTGGTGTAGCTCAAGTTCAAGGTTCTCATTGAACATCCACATGCGCTCCAGTCAGGTACATGCTTGAGTGCCGGACAGTTCAGCTCGAGGGACCTAAGATTTTCGAACATCCTTCCAGCCATGACAGGCATTGCTTCCAAGCTGTCAGATTCCAGTTCAAAGGAATTGAGCTTCAGCAATTGTCCAAGCCACTCGGGTAGAGCTCTGAGCTTGGGGCAACGTATGGACAATGCCTCCAGGTTTGTCAGTCGGCCAAGATAGGGAGGCAGCTCTTGGATCGAATGATCTTGAATTGTCAGTCGGCCACTATAAGAAGGCGGCTCTTTAATTGTCAACTCTTTTACCTTCTCAAAAGATGAGTTCGGTAATCCAGCGAGCCACTCGAAGCGTTCAGCGTATCCAATGTGCAGTTTTGAGTCGAGGTTCATTAGATTGAAAGTGTCGTGGTCAAAATGGTAACACAACCTCTCTGCAAAATGGTTTATGTACAACTCCTCTAGAGAGTCCAGCGTCCTCATAGAATCAGGTAGCTTTTCGAGGTCATAGTTTCCATTGAGAGAAAGGGTACGCAGGTTGCTTAGATCACCTATTGAGTCAGGTATTGCACGTACGCCTGTGTCCTCAGCCCAAAGCTTCCTCAGTGATTTCATGTCCCCCAACTTTTCAGGCACAGAAGAAAGCCTCCTACAACCGATAAGGATAAGGGTCTCAAGAGATATTAGCTTGCATATGCTGTCAGGCAGCCGTTGCAGAGTATGGCAATAACACACCTCCAAGTGTACCAAACTCTTCAGGCTTCCTATAGACCCATCAACTTCCTTTAGCATCTCGCAGTTTTTCAGCGTCAGCTTCCTCAAGCAAATCATTTTCATCTTGGAGAAATCTGGCGTCCTGGTCATCTCCAAAGATTCGAGATGAAGAACTTTCAATGAATCGAAGGCCTGTGGTGGAAAGGAAAAGTTATTAGTGACTTTGTGTTTTTCATCAAAGATGGCATGAACTATCATTGATAGAAAATAATAAGGAAACAACCAACCTTTCTGCTGGATGAGGTGATCTCCATCAGAATTCGATCCACATCATCCACATGGATGAGTTCAAGGATAGAGATGGCATTAAGGTTGGAGGCACCAGACAGCCATTTGGAGATGCGATGAAGGACAGAGATGGAGAATTTGCAATCCTTCAATCTCAACCATTTCAGTCTCTCAGGAAGACATAGAGATTGACCTTTGAATGCAAATCCATACAAATGGAGAAGCCTAAGATGAGAGAAACCAACAAAACCTTGAGTACTTAAAACTGCTGGTGTGTTCAGGATGCCTTTCGTGTAGCCCAGCCGTTTGGTCACAATGCCTTTGGTGTAGCCCAGTGCCACAATGCCTTCCGCCATCCTCGGCTTATCCTGAGGACAAAGCACCACAGAAAATAGAAACGAAGGAAATTGAAAAAAATGAAAAGACTCAAACAAACATTTACTTTGCAATCATTTCAAAAATATCCACTATTTTCTTTTGGCATACGTGTGCTGCGAATGTTCTTAGTCTACTTCACAGGCAGAGAAAGAGAGAGGTGAAGACCTTATACGCCAAGCTCTTCAGTAAGTCACCCAAGGTCCTTAGTCTACTCCGGTGCAAAGGTTCACCTTCTTGAGCTACTATGCCTCTTCCCATGTCACGTAAAAGATCATGCATCTCAAATTCATCACGCTTATTAACGTTAATGAGCGACCTTTCCTGAAGCTCAATGATTGCCGTTTCCGGATACAAGCCACAGTCTTCCCACATGTAACTTGCATATTCTTTCTTCTTGCCAATCAAGAAACATGAAATGTCAAGAAATATTTGTTTGGCATTTTCTTCAAGGCCATCATAACTTACCCTCAACCTCTCATCGATATTAGTGTTTTGAACTAATCTCAACTTCTGCAGAAGCTCTTTCCATTGTTTTATATTTCTTCCCCATAGGAGCGACCCAAAGACTGTCAGAGCTAAAGGCAGATCACCAGTCGCTTTAACAACTTCCTTTGATAACTCAACGTACTCACTTTCTGTGGGTCGGACGCCACGGAACGCGTATGAGTAGAACAGCTTGAATGAATTCTTCTTATTCAAGAGTTCAGGCCTGTAGATGTCTTCTTCTATTACGCCATGCTCAAGTAACACCCTGGAATTTCTTGACGTGATAATTATCCGACTTCCTGAACCAAACCAATATCTTTTTCCAGCCAATGCTTTGAGTTGTTCCTTGTCGTCGGCATCGTCCAAAATTATCAGAACTTTTTTGGAACTCAATCTTTCTTCGAACAAGCTTTTTCCGCGTTCGACGTCAGTTACGTGTGGACATTTCACCTTTAAGATGTCTTTGATTAGTTTCTGTTGTAAGGCTACACCGCCATTATGTTGTTTAAAGTTTTCCCTGACATTGGAAATGAAGCTACAGTCCTCAAAATCTGAGAGTAGCTTGTTATAAACAACAGTGGCAATAGTCGTCTTTCCGACGCCTCCCATCCCCACTATCCCAATCATCTTAACCTCCTTAGCTGTAAGATCTAACAGCCTGTACATTTTGCCAATATGAGAATCCATTCCAACTAGATGCTCGGTGATGGGCCGTGCATTTTTATTTAATGTGCGTGAAATTTGTTCCACAATGTTTTGTATAAGATGTGCCTCGTTCCTGCAATTTCACAATCATAGTTAAGCAACATAGTGTGTTCCTAAATTGGAACTGACAAGTACACACCAAGCCTTGAACGTTCTTTTTCACTTAAAAATAAGGATCTTGATCCGCCATAGTTCATTTTTAATAAGACTGCATAGTCACAAAAAAAGAGTTTTTTTTTTCAAAAAAAAAAAAAAGTAAAAGGAATGTGGTACATAAAATTGCCATTTAAAACATAAAAAAATGTAGTTTTCTGAAAAGAAAACGTTAAAATGAAGAAACGCAAAAAACACTTTTTTTTTGTTAACGTTTTTTTTTTGTTCACATTATTAATTTTTTCAGTTTTTCTATTGCCAAATAGTTTTTTTATTTTCTAATTTTTATTTGTTACAAATCTACTTATTTTTTTATATTCATGCTATTATTTTGTCACTTATTTTATTTTCCTCTCATTTTTAATTTTTAAAATTTTTAAAAGTTTTAACGTAATTTTAGATCTGAGCACCACTATGGCTTAATTGCTTAAAATATCATTTCATTCGTGCCTAAAGTAACTACTAGACCATGTAAAAAGACAGCTCAATAACAGCCTCTGCAATTAATTTGAGATAATGCCTTGAGGGTTTTGGCGTTACTTACTGTTACGCCTAATTCACACAAGAAGCATGAGATAGTGCTTGAGAGCAGACAAAAAATAGAGAGAAATTAACCACATACCCATTCGTATCATTCTGGAGACTGTAAGTGTAACCGCTGATGTATCCAATCTTTTCCAACGCATCCTTCCACTTTCTCAGATCCTCTTCCCCTACTCTCGCGCTACTCTCGTGCTTTTGAAACGCAGCTTCAAAAGGGCCACTGTGTTTTCGAACATCCCAAGGCTCGACATCAAAGAAGATGGGAATGATGAGCCTTCCACACTCCACCATCTTGGTGATCTCCCTCAAGCACCATCTCGAATCGGCGTACCCCTTGGACAGAACAGCCACAAAGATCTTCGATGCCTCTATGTAATTGAACAGCTCTTCGATCCTTTCGCCCTTTTCCAAGTCCTCACTGTCGATGAAAGTGAAGATTCCACGCTGACAAAGGGCGTTGTAGAGATGGCTGGTGAAGCCCTTCCGGGTGTCCTCCCCCCTAAAGCTTAAGAAGACATCGTATCTTGGTTTGTCGATTGTCTTCGGAGGAGATGAAAATGACGATGGCTCTGCCGCTTTTCCCTTCCTGCCGTTTACATCTCTCCTCTTTCCTTCATCGTCGAAGGGAGGTTCCATTCTCTTCTATGCCGGAAATGGTACGACTGATCGTTTGCATGAAGCCCACAGCAATTATGCATTGGTTCATTTTGTGCGCATATCGTTCCGATTTTAAATATTTTTTGGAGCATTTCGGCGAAGGTTCAACCTCGCAGGCTTGATGTGATGCTACAGTCAACTTTATGCTTTTGTATGTTTACCGTCATGGAAATCTCTCTCTCTCTCTCCTCCAATTTTGTCAGGCCGTGAGATGACAGCCCGAAATTGGAAATTAACTTTTGCGAGGAGACTGCAGGGCCACATTCGCCGGGAAATGGATTAAATTTATGGTCGAAACGGCGGGGGGAACCCGTCTATGGTGGCCAATCAAGTGGAGATAAGGCTTCCGTGGAGGGGAAGGGCACGTCGTCCTTTACCTGCAAATATTGAGGCCCATGGATTGAGATTACCTCCGCTCTTGTGACTTGTGAGTTTGATTTTTAACCTTCAACGACTACTGGAAGAGAAGAGGAAGAGGATATGCTTTCGTAAGCCTTGTATGCTGAAGACTCGAAAGCTCACTAGTGGGTCGAGGGGCACCTCTAGAACTTCTTTGAAACAAGCTTTTTAATAAATCTGATATAAATTGGGAATTTTTTTCAAAAAGCTTCTACGGATTCCAGGACAATAAAAACATTTCTGACTTTTAGAAACACACCCAAGTTTCAAGTTTTGCTTCAAGAATGAAAAACACCCTTATCAAAACATAGGTTATCATGAATTTGAGTAAATGAATACGACTATGCTACCGACAATGAAAACAAAAAACGAAGTTGGTAATGTGCATAATCGTATGCAATAAAATTATGCACAGAATTATATAATAAGCAGAATGCCCTACGAAAAGGGAGTCCCTTACCAAAAAAAAAAAATTGAAAGTTAAAGGTTAAAAGAATTATTTAAAAATTCACAAATTACCCCAACTCCCCACTTCTTTTTTTGCATCTGTTGCATGTGCTGCCTTGGTGTATGCAACTCCTTCTTGCCGACTATGGTGAAGACTACTTCATCGCCAATATAATTACGAAAAAAATGAATTCTGACTTCCTGGAATGTAATATATATATATACATATATATATATATATATATATACCATGAAAATGAATTCGACAAGCTGTGGACGATTGCAAATTTACTTGCGAAGAAAAGTAGTTGGTAGGTCGACCGGAGAAACTGACAGATTCCTGCACATATTAGAAGTCAAGATTGATGTGCTTGTGTCATTAGTGTTTAATTGTGAATCCATTTCTTTTCTTCATTTATGATTTCGTTGTGTTTCAACATGAGCATGGTAAGATGGAAGGAAATAGGCTCAAACCTGCTTGGCCCCATAAAAGAAAAGTCAGGCTTTGGCAGGGCGCTGCCCGCGTAAGGCCCAGCCCAAGAGTTTGCCTGACCTAAAAACATATTTTGTAGTATAGTGTAATATATAAATATTATTAATTATAATAAAATATATAACTATATATATGATCTCAAATAATGCATTCTTACTGATAGAATTTAGAAGTCTTGACGCATTCCCTTAAACAATCAGATAGCCTAAAAACTAGTTTTAGTCCAATTTTATTGCTAATGCGAAAGACATGTCGAGGCCACTGCTCAAGACATGTGATTAGTTTCCATTGGCTTTGATAATGAATTATTTCTTTAGCCATGTCTTGGCAAATATCGAACCTACCATACCCACTTTAAGAGTGTTGTTTTATATGTGGAATGCAAGACACTGCAGTGTAAACTGGGCTCGACCCAGGTGAGCATGGGTCCATGTCTGCACCCAGAATGATTAAAGCACTGCTGCATATATAGCCACAGCCATGTTGAGATAATCCAATCCACAAACCTGTTCCATGTGAGCGCCGGCCCTTGCTCAGTTGTATTCTTGTTACTCAAACTCCAGAGTCTTACCAGGACACTCAGACCTGGCAGTAGGTCTGCACATAAGTCAAGCCCAAGCTAAGTGCCATCATTTGCTAGTTTTTTTTTTTTTTAAATTAATACGAAATCAATTAGGTGAACACTTTTCTTATCAGTTTATATTTTACATTTTTTTTTTTAAGTTGGCATATCTAATTTTAAAATTTGTACCAAATATCAATATCAAAATAATTTTTTTTATGGGTTGTTGTTGACAATTGCCCAACCGGTGTAATGTAAAACACGACCACCAAATAAGTAGGGCAATGAAAGGAAATCGAAGTCATGGGACACTCTTTTATAATGCGACAACCTTGGAAGAATTTGCCTAGTCAAAGAACGAGTGCCACAGATTCAAGACAAAGAGAACATATATTCTTCCATAATTGTTCACTAGTTTCATCATTTGGAGAGTCTTTTTCTTTGCCTGATGTTTATTATCCGCGCTTTTGGAAAGCGCAAAAATACGAAAGTAATTAAATAAGGAGTGCCATGAAATTCTTCGAAAAATCACTGAGACTGCATCTTTGAATTTATGTTTGTAAGCCTGGATGTACACTTTTTATTGCTTTTATATTTTTTATACTTAGAATGGTTCTGCGCAGAATTGTGACTTTCGCTTTGTGAATTAACTCAACAGGGGTGCCAATGTAATGAATCTGCCGATTTAGCTAGATCGGTTGTCACTCAATAAAAAAAATATTAAAAATCATTTTTCGAAAATAAAAAAATATATAAAAAATCCTTAAATTATGTTTTGGAACTGTCAAAAGCTGGCACATATCACTCTTGAATCCCCAGAAATGTGAATGAGTTTGCCGTTGATTAAATTCTAATCAACCAAGTTTCGTGATTTTGATGATAATGCTGGTTCCCAGCTGAGCGACCTAAATTATGACATACTTTTTACATAATACTTTCTTATATAAACATAATTTTTTCTTTATTCAATTTATGCTTGCTAAAAGGAATATAATGTTCCACAGGACCTAATTTTCTGAGCCTTTGAGAAAGCATATGCTGTTGGAGGTACTTCTGCATGATCGGAATCGTTATATATACATATTTCTTCTTCTTGTCTATTTACTAAACCATATGCTCAACTTGCCTCATTTGAAAAAAAAAAAAAAATCATTCAATTTCCTCCTAATACGAGCTGATCATTCCAAAGTAGAGATCTGGATACCACTAGTTTTTATACTCTGTCACCAAACTGTAAAAGTTTTTATTTTGTTGTTAATATACTTTCATCAATATCCTAACAACTCAAACATAACCACATACTCTATACTCAACTGGCCTCAATTTTTCCAGAAAACATTCTTTTGCCTAATACAAGCTCATTATTCAATTTTCGCCAAATACAAGCTGATCATTCAATTTTTCTTCTTTTTTTTTTAAGTAGAGATCTGGATACCATTAGTTTTTATATTTGTCGCCTAACTGTAAAAGCTTTTTCAAACAGAACCTTCTCCCATTAATTAAGTCAGAGCAACAACACAAGCAATAAAAAGAAAGCCGGCAAAACTACCATGGCTTGGAGGAACTAGAACGCACCTTAAAGACCCTTGTCATGAAGGCTGAACCCGACACATGGACCTGGCAATTCTGATGTCTCCAAGTTGTGGGCGATGCTCTCCAGGCTGGAACTGAGTATCAATTCCCTCAAGGATTTCAAGTTTGAAATGTCCGATATCGTTCTCAAGTTGTTGCAGTCTCCAGCATCAAGAACATGTAGAGAAGAAGGGAGCGGAGGAAGAGACTGGAGGTTCTCGCAACCCGCCAAACGAAGCTCTTGAAGTTGAGCGAGGTTTCCTATAGACGACGGCAAGCTGTAAATATTGGTGTAGCTCAAGTTCAAGCTTCTCATTGAACATCCACTAGCAAGCATCGAGGATGTCAGAAAAAATAAAGCAGAATCAAACACAGTTTGGGTGAGCGACAGGTCTAAGTGACAACGCTTCCCCCTAAGATGTGTCATTGAGGTGGGCAGGAATGTGATGCTGTTGCAGCCTTTTAACGACAATTTCTAGTGGTGCGATCCAGTCAGGTACATGCTTGACCAAAGAACAAGGAGTACACCCAAAAAAAAAAAAAAAATGGAAGGAAGAAGGCGCACAGAAAACTCCAAAACAGATAAAATAATGGAAGAAAATACCCCACTAGCAGGAAGGTCGGAAGAAATATCCTGACGCACACCGTGCCTTTTAATCTATTAACAGCTCTGGTCTAATGAACTCTACAATGAAAAACCGACGAATTATTCAATGAAAAAAAACCTATATATAACTTTCGACTTGTAACAATAAAATAATTGAAGCGCATCATACATAACTACCTTAACTTCATAAGATGGCAATAAACATAATACAAAGTTGCAAAGTTCAAAGTTAATGAAATTGGACAACCAAAGTTTACAAGCTATATAAGGAAAAAAGAAAAAGAAAACTTACAAGTAAATATCCATGCCCTATAACACAAGTGTAATTTATAAAACTAAAATCCTAAAATAGAACCTAAAAATTTCTAATGTAACTAAAAAATGTAAATCTTCAAAGAAATCACAGTTTACCATTACTTGCCGCAAAACTCGTTTTTATTATAATTTTTAGAAGATTAATATATATAGATATACACATATATATAGTTATATACACGCACAAGTATTTGTGTGTGTAAAATAACATAAAACTATTCAAAGTATAATAATATACGAACTGTAGCTGCAACTGTAAGTGTGTATGCACACAACAAAATGATATGCAACAACAAAAATGTGAAAAAATTATAGGAAAACAAAATAAGATAAAGAAATTGTCTCAAAAGGAAATAAACATGAAAAGTATAGCAAAAGTTTGAGTTGTCAATAAAAAATTAAAGTCTTGGCTCAGAGACGACGACGGCCACCGCGCTACTTTTTTCTAGCAGAATGAAGAAAATAAAGTAAAAAAATGGAAGCCCAATTTAAATGGTGTTGGGTTTCTCCTCAGACTTCGGCGACAGCAGCCGTCTCATTGCTGAAAGGTGCCTATCGCAGGAGAAGGCTGCAGGAATTCAGAAGGAATGAGCAGGGTGATGTTGCAAAGAAGGAAGATAGGAGAGAGAAAAACAAAGGCGAAAATGAAAAATTAGCCCGTCCATGACAAATTTCATATAGGCTTCAAAAATTTTTAGGTCTTGCATGTTTTCACAATTTGATTTTCTTTCCATTCCATCAAACTAAAAAATAAACTTTTCAGGAAACATTTTTCAATCCCAACACACATCAAAATATGAATATACACAAACTTCCCCATTTCATTTTTCTCGGAAAGGGATTTCTTGAAATTTCTTTCCGTTCCCACCTTTCCAAACTATCAAAAGTTATTGAATTGGTTGTGTTTTACTGTAGCTCTGGAATATTAGTTCCATCGTACAGAAAAAAACTCATGGCCGAACGAACACGGAACTCATGATGCTCGGCTTCTGCTGAAGTCCAACCCTTCCCCTGCCTCCTGTGCTCTTGTTGCCACCGGTGATGAGAAGGGCGCCGACGCCATAACGCTAGCGGCGCGGCATGGCCACGTAAAGGTGGTGAAGCTGCTCATCTGATCATTAGCTGCCTCTTGATGAAATTTCGTATCAAACACACCGTGCTTCAGCAACATGAATTTCTAATTGTCTAACATAAATTTTCAACGGTCAACAACATTCATGGCATTTTAATGCCATCTCCTTCAAACAAAGAATTAAAGTTCCTGAAACAAAAGTTCTAGATATTCAAACACTATGGCAATATGGAAGGTGGAACTTTTGTTCCACCCCACAAAAGCCTGGTATTAAATGCATGGTCATTTTAATACAATGCAACCCCCAATAGATTTTGTTAGATTCATTGTGCATCAATAGACAGGTCTTTCATGCTATTAAATATCAATGACATCCTGTAAGTAAAGCACCGTCTTCCAAATCGGTGATTATGATAATTTTGAATGGCATTTGATGACAGTAAACGAAGGTAGCATTGCAATGACTGACGAAAAATATCGAACCACTCTCCCCATGCAAGCAACATTTACCCTTTCCTCGTAATGATAGCTTTTCTCTTTTTGGATTGGCTAGGAGGCGGTAATGAATACTTGGAACCTTCTCAATGCAGAAAAAACAATCTCTAATTCAGCGGTGAGCAGGAACATGTACATAAATCATCTTAATGGGTGTTCTGGCAAGTAGTCCAGTATAAGATACATGCAAATTATCTCTACGTTCCCCAAGATTATAAAAATTCATGTAATATGTATACCATCATGAAGACTGTCCCACGAATGCCATACATTTATTTAGAATATGTGTTACAGAATTTCCCGAGATCACAATCCAGTACGACCCAAAAGAATGTGAAGGCTGGTTTCCGTATGCTGTTCTGTGCAGAGAGTAAGTTTCTCAGTTCACTGCAAAGAGGGAAGGAAATTTTGCCTTCATTGACAAGATATTTTAGCTCACGAAGGTCACTTTCTGCTGTCTGCTTGCGTAGATCCCCCATCAAACAGGTGACTGAAACCGACTTTAGAATGTCTAGTCATGGGTTCACGTGGCTTTGTGTATCTTGGCACATGCTTGCATCTGCCTCAGAGAGTTTGACTTCCATTGTGAACTATGTGGAGTCAGTCTGGCTTCGAGAGATTGATGGTGTCAACACACTAGGCTTAGAAGAAACGGACAGCAGTCTGGAGGCTTCACTTTCATTGTTGCAGTCTGACAGAATATCCAGAAATGGAGGGTCAGATGGAACAACTTCCTCTTCTTCCCTGTCCCTCAGCATTTCCACTACCCTTGACATTGAAGGCCTTAAACTTGGAGTTGCCTGTGTGCACAAAAGTCCAACTTGCACCACATGCAACATCTCCTCCACATCCTTCTCATCCACACATTCGTCAAGAATTTCCTCAACAGTGTTTGCTTTGTAATGGCTCCATATCTACATACAAGTAAAGGCGATGAGAATCATGAGAGATCCAGAGAATTATCCAAGTGAGGCAAACTTGTAAATGACCAAATATAGCTTCTGTTACAGTAGAAAGTTTGCATAATAGTCATTGATGAAATATTTGAAGGGCTGACAATTTTGTGGGTTAGGTTGAATAACCAAAAGAAAATATTAAAGTTATTATTTTTCCAAAGATGGAAATAGGAAAATTTCACTGCAGGACCAGGTGAACATCAATTGCTTCACCAGTATTATCACACAACAGAATTGTCAAGCAGGACCCACTTAAAATAATTCATAGATGTCTTACCCCACTAGGAGAAGTAACCAACATGGAAAACTAATCAATGTTCAACAAGGAAAACAAGTAGGTCTAAGTGAAAGTGATTAGAGTTGCTTCGTAGACTTTTGTTTCTTTCATGCTAAGTATGTAGGAGTAACAATGTAAATATATGAAACCTTGCTGCAGTGAAAATCATGTGAATTCATGTGTGTTCCAAACACGAGAGAAGCATTCCTTACCATCAATGCTGACAAGAACAAAAAACACAACTAACTGGAAATGAAGATGCCTAGCAAAACTTGAAAGATTTTGGCAGTAAGCACCTGTTGGTTTCTTTAGGAGACATGACAGATAAGTCAAGTGCCTGTATGTAAAAATAGCTTTTCAATGGAGCATAACTGGATTATCTTTGACAGTAATATACACTTATAGGTTCTTCTATATGTGTAGCTTAAAATAGATGAGGAGAGAAAGCACCTTTGCCAACAAAAACTGTCCACTCGATGACCCTGTTGAGTTGCTGCATTGTCGACCAGTGACAATCTCAAGAACCAGCACACCGAAACTATATACATCAGCTTTCTCAGTCAACTGCCCATGGACGATATATTCTGGAGCCATGTAGCCTCTGCAAGTAGTATTCATTAAATCAAAATGGGAATATGGGAAAATGGGAGTCATCTATGTCAAAATGACATTCAAAGCTTACAATGTGCCTGCAATTCCAGTGCTGAGATGCGTCTGGTCTTCTGCAAAAGATCTTGCCAGACCAAAATCTGTAATTTTTGGCTTGAACTTCTCATCTAAAAGAACATTGCTTGCCTTGATGTCTCTGTGGATGATTCGCACGCAAGACTCTTTATGAAGATAAGAAAGCCCTTCAGCTATCCCCTGGATAATTTCAAGCCTTTTGCACCATCCTAACTTTTTCCGTAGGAATGGATCTGTAACAGATAGTCAAGAAGGTTAATGTTGTCTGATCATCTCAGAAGGCACATAGCTCGATACATTCCAGATGGATTACAATTTTTCAAGTATGAACGTACCAAGGTGCAGCATTCCAAGATATAATAGACACGGAAAGGCCAATAATGTAATGTGTCATTAAATGGACACCCAAGTGCCAACGTGATGATTTGAAATACTGTTATTAGTCCATCACATATTTAATGAATTCACGAAGTATCAAATACTAAACTTCCAGATGAAAAGCTGTAAAACTATGTTACCGAGTGAAGATGCAAAGGTTATTAATTTTCAAGTGCAAAATCAGGGCAAAACCATGATTGACTTTCCTTAGGTGATAGGCTTTCCTGTTCAATGGAAAATTTCAATGTCTGAGAACCTAGCGTGAGTAGAAGATACAGTTTCAAGGCTTTGTGAAGTAAGACTTTCCAGTTCAATGGAAAAGTTAAACATGTCCACGAACCTAGCCTTAACAGAACATAAAGGTTGAAGGCATGAAGTCACACAAATGTCCAAGCTGAATATTCAAAGTCTCAACTTACCTCACGAGCAATCCCATCAATTTGACCAAATGACTGTATGTCTAAATGTTGGACAGACAAGGTATGTTAATCAGCATATTGGCAGTCTAACAATCAAAGCTTGTTAGTGAAAAGGTTATTACTGAAAATATACATTTCATACGCATAATCTTTGAACCAAGTTACTTGCACTGGCAATTAGCGAGTTGAGGTTTTCTATCTTAGGTTTCACCAAGAACCTGTAAACTGTACTTTCCTTTCTATTAAAAAATTAGCCAATATCAATCCATGAAAAACAGAATGAGTGTGCTTGAATTTTCTTCACTAGAGAGAAATGTTTGATTTACAACTATCTTTGTAAATATCTCCTACTCTGTACCCTTTTCCTTTTCAAAGTTTCAAATGCATGCAGACTGCCAAGCTATCAGATAAAGACAATCACAGATAATTTACTTAAATTTCTTACTTTTCTTACAGGTGCTTATGTCTCGTAGAATGGTCCAGAACAAGCATTGATTAGTTAAACACAAGCTTCAGTTTCAAGAGAAAGCAACAAATGTAATACAATCAGAATGGCTATTAGATTAACAGCATTACCAAAGATGAAGAGATCTAAACTTTTATTCTGGCAGTACTCATAAACTAGCAGACTTTCAGGCCCATCCAGACTGCAACCAAGTAACTTCACCAGATTTTTATGCCGAGCTCTACTAATGAGATCCACTTCATTCAGAAATTGGTCAGCCCATTGTCGTGTGTTAATGAAGAGTCTTTTCACAGCAACTTCCCTTCCGTCAGAAAGAACTCCCTGTGGCAGACACATAACTTTATTAAGAAGAATGAAACCACATCAAAAGTTCCGGGCAAAATTGGGTTCCTCTGCAACCTTGTAAACAGTACCATAGCCACCCTGTCCAAGTCGATTTACTGAATTAAAGTCATTCGTTGCATTCCTCAGTTCGTCATAGCTGTAATTCAGCTTAGATTGAGCAATAACTGTAGACAATCCTGATCCAAACAAATCTGCAGAAAAAGAAGCCCAATGAGAAGTTATTCTTTCAAAATTCATGTTCAGTTAATATCCATGTTCTTACCTTTCAGAGTCCCACCATTAGATCGGCTGAATAAAGCTCTAAACTTCCAAATCAGAAGGCCAGCTACGATAAATACTCCGGAACCAGCAGACACCATTATTGTCCAAAAATTCTTATTAGGCCCTGGTTGTCGGAAATGAAGACACAATCCATGAAATGGTACTAAGTACTTGTAAGGGAAACCGGAATATTAATTGGGCAGACAAGCTGCCGGTGCTAACGGTGAAAGAACAGCTACTCAGGAATTAGTACAGAAAAAAGGAGAAAGCTAATTGTTTTGTTACGAGTAAAGTTGGGCAATAAGAATCTGCTTGATCCCAAAACTTACTCAAAAGAAACAGAAGCAACCGAAAAGGATAAAAACATCCATCTTCCATGATCTTACCTGATGAATGAGAACTAGTCTGATTCATATTCCAAAAACTGTTTATAGAGTATCTCATGTAACAACCAGCCTTCAATGCTCGACCTTCAACAGCTGGTGCGCAAGAAACTATAGAAGAAGCGGCATCATCAAGACAAGATTTACAAAGCGTGCTGTTCAGATTCTGCCAGCATTGAGCCAAGGCATAAACACTTACAGTTGAGTCGCTTGAAGAACCAACTGCAAATCCTTGGTTCCTCTGAGCTTCCAAACTTACATTCCGTGAGACCTCTCTTACTGTCTCAACAAACCTGAAGGCGTTTGAACTGTTCCTACTCCAAAGACAAACACTTTTGTCCTCTGAATCCTTCTCCACATCAAAGAATGAGTAATTATCGTACCTCGCAAAACACCCATCGAGAAATATCCTTCCCCCTATCCTTGGATAACACGTTGGAAGCAGTGACCTCATTTCTGAGAAGCAGAGCCTGCAATCAATAGAGCTCAGATCCTTCATACACTGGGCTAACCCGTAAACTGCATTAGGACCGGACCCCACCACTGTAGTGCCGTAACCCTTTCTATCAATCAACGAACTCAAGTTTGCCATGGCAGGAACAAAGTTGGAAGCCAGAACATCACCACTGACAGCTAAATCAGGATCACAGAAGAGACCTGCAACATCTGTCCTGGGGTCTGCCATCATGGCAGACAAGAAGCTTCCAACTTCGATGCATAGAATTAATTTAAGCAAGAATTGTCGCCTGCCCATCTTCCAGAACTCTTTACAGAATCAACAAGAAGATGCCAATCTCCCAGAAATTCATTGAAGGGCATGTCGAGTACGATATATCCCGCCTGAGGATATTTAAGCGGGAAGATCTCGTTCCGCTGCATAAAATTTGCATCACGAATACGGAGGCCACCAACACCCAAAAGGAGGAAGAACATGGACGCTTTTGGAGGAAAGGCTGCGAAAACCTTTCGGAAGAATGACGTATCCGGCTTCTCTTCCTCAGATATTCCAAGAAATTTCTTAGCCGAAACAGTGGCATCTTTGTCGCATTCCAAATTCCTGTGACATTAGAATGCCCAAATAACCAAGCGATCAAAAATTTTAGCACTGTTAAGACTGTTGTCAAAGGATCCGACATCTATACCAAGAATTATGCGGATCTAGGCCTGGATCTGACACTGAAACCTTGTACTGTTTTAAACCTAATCACAAGTTGCAACCAAATCCACATTTTATAAAGTGTTGCACTTCTTACCTTCATTGAGAGTTTAAGTGATTTTGAATGAGTCGGAAGAGTAGAAGCAAAGTTTCCACACATAACCTCATCCTTTAGTATTTACTTTCGGTTCTTTAGGATTACCGCTTTCCCGTTTGTTAAACTTCAGAGATTATAGGAAAAGGGATGTAACCAAAACACATGAAAAATCCAACTCAGATCTGATTTTTCATTTTTAGTTAAGGGGTTTGATAATCTCATATCAGAAATCCATGAATCTGATGTGGATCTGACATGATGATTCCATGTTTATGCTAAAGATCCACATTTAAGATTCTTATTTTTATTTCTTTACATTGAAAAAATATTGGATTTATAAGATGAAAAGGGGAGGGTGAGATTTTAAATCAGCGTTTTCAAATCCTGATAATTTCAAATCCTTTCCAAAATGCATCATATCAGTTATTATGGTGCATCAGATCCTAATTGTTCAACTCAATTTTGTTAAAATGAATCCATATACCAAAACTTATTGTTAAAAACTAGAAAATATGTAGAAATTATTTTAATATCCAAAAAAATTGAAGCTATTTAAAAAAAAAAACACTAACATTTAATTCTTTTGAATCGGCCGTCGAATCGATTCGACGTCAAGAGAATTAAACATTAGTTTGTGCGATAACGGTTGCATGAATACTAGCATTTTTAGTTCATTTAAAAGCAACCTTCTTGATTATGTAAAATCGACAGGCCATTTTTTCTTTTCTCAAAATGCCAATGATATTAAATTTTAATAGATCTTTCCAAAGTATTTCCTATCCCGTCAGTTTTCTTCCTAATCGATGTTTTTCATTTCGAATGTCTTTCAAGACCATCAAGTAGGAGAGAGCAACATAGGTCAGTTTATATATATATATAGATATATATAGATATACATATATATATATATATATATATATATATATATCCATTCTAACACTAGGGGATGTTAGAGGCGTTTGAGTGCATGAAATTATTTTAACAACAAAAAATTCCTCTTGCGAAGGGAAAGGAGAATTTTTCAAGAGAAGAAGTCAAGAATTTTTCAAATGAATCGGATCCGATCAATTTGGTCCAAGCAGGCACATTAGCAGGAAGAAGGGATGTAAAATGGGTCGGCTTACAATACCTTAGTGCAAATCCAATGAAATTCTGATTGGATTAATCCATTAATAAAGATCCGTCCTATTACATATAAATGTCAGATCTTCTGCTATTTGGATATGAATTTGGTTTGGAAAAAAAGGAGACTGAATCTGATTTCGAAACCTGAATTTGACCTCTTCAAAGTCCAACTAATTTGCAAACCTCGGGTTATCAGCCCAATCGGTCGTTGACCAGCAAAGCCTGCATGACTATTTTACAGTGTCCTTATGTCATCAAATCCAACGTTCCGGCATGTGCAGGTCAGCGATCTCCGGCATGTGCAGGTCAGCGATCTTGAATGGATATCATGTACTAAGTAGTACGGTGGCCCTACGTAGTTAGAAGGCAACATGCTCTGCACCTTCTCTTGCGCGCTGACGAAGGAGGGAAAGAGAGGCCGGCAACGTGAGGCTCACTACAGCAGCCAGCAGCTGATCAGCCGTCCTCGCCTTTAAAATGCTGCAGTCTCTTGTCATGGCGAGGTCACAGAAGCGGCAGATATGTGGCCAAGAAAGCTCACGCTTTGCCTTCTCTTCTCCTTCTTCCTTTTGGGTTCCCTCCTCCTCTATGTTCCCGCAGAGGCTAAGCATGACACCGTCGGAAAGCAGAGAGCCTTTCGCCGTCGGTCACGCTCTGACAATTCTTCCATGCCTTACTCGAGCCGCACCTTCGACGTTCGATCTTTCGGTGCTAGAGGAGATGGAATGACGGATGATTCAGAGGTGTTGAATCACATGCATCTGCCTCTAATTCTCGTCTTTCTTATTGTTTCTCACCTCTAATTAGTCCCCTGTTTCTGATTCTGATACAGTACTCTTTTGGTTTAAGATTGTTTAAATACCATCAATATTTGTTCTTAATTTACCAACCATCCTAGGCTCCTAGCTATATGACTAGAAATGAAAGATTACTTGACGTAACATCATATCATGTAGCCTGAATGACAGTGAAAGTGAAAAAATTTCAGGCGCTTCTGGCAGCATGGAAGGCAGCTTGCTCGGTTGAATCTGCCACCATTCTCATCCCATCAGAGTTCATGTTCCTCATCCGCCCACTGACTTTGCAAGGACCATGCAAGCCCAACCTTGTTCTTCAGGTCAGTAATTCGCCTGCTGCCCAATTGATTGCTTCTGCCACATTTCTTTCTTTCTTTCCTGCTTTCATTTCCCTGGAACGTATTCTGTTCATCAAGCAGATAGATGGTGTCGTATTGGGCCCATCGTCGTCGAGCGGTTGGCCCCGCTTTGCGCTTCAGCAATGGATTAATGTGAAGTGGGTCAAGGGTTTCACGATCAAAGGAGGTGGAATTGTTAATGGCCGAGGGTCAGCTTGGTGGAGAAGATCAGAAGGCGTAAAGCCGACGGTGAGTATTATGTTCACAAAGATGCAAATTGAACTCAGAATCAAGTTTATTTCTTGGTTCTAGTCATTCCAATTTCTGCTAATTATGATACGTGTTATCACAGGCCATCAGATTCTACGATAGCCACGATGTAGTGGTGCAAGACATTACCATTGAGAATAGTCCTCAATGCCACCTGAAATTCGACGGTTCCAGCGGCATCCTCGTGTCGAAGGTCAGGATCTCGTCGCCGGAGAACAGCCCCAACACCGACGGGATTCACCTCCAAAACACTAAGGACGTAGAAATCGAGGACTGCATTATTGCCTGTGGTATGGCCATCACACATCTACGCCTGAAGATTCTTGCTTTCGCCACTTGCCTTCATGAACTTTATTGAGTACGCTTGAACTCGTTAATTGCAGGCGACGATTGTATATCGATACAGACAGGGTGCTCCGATGTTCATATCCATGGCATCCGCTGTGGCCCCGGTCACGGCGTAAGGTATGTTAAACATATCGTGCCGGAGCTGTATGAATGTGGCTTGTGTGGGCAGTTGTCACACTTCCATAAAATCATGCATATAACCAGCTTGTCATCTAGTCTGCACTCAGTTCTAGCGAATGAATGCAGATCTGACCTTCAGCCAATAGTCACATTAATGTTGAAATGCTTGCTTTTACATGTATTCCCATTGATTTTAGGATCCATAACTTTGAGTTCAAATGTTTTTGTGATTGAGCAGTATAGGCTCTCTTGGATTTGGTGGCATCAATGCATGTGTGAGCAATATAACAGTTGAAGACAGCACCATCCATACAGCCACAAATGGAGCCAGGATCAAGACTTGGGCGGTATGGTACTCAAACTTTATGCATTACAAAACCCTGGTAAAGAAAGACTATTATATACTTACGCCTTCAAGCCGGATATATTTATGGCCAGTGTCCGTGATTACATTAATACCTTTGAAAATGATAATACAAATGAAGCCCTCCCTACAAAGAAAAAGAAAAAAAAAAGCAGGAAGCAGGAAGAAAAAACTTAGGCAAAATAGAGAAACAAATATTATATTTGTTAATTGTTAATGTGTAGCAGAGGCTTCGAGCTAGGCATCGACTCAGCCTGAACCTTCAGGAGGTGGAATTATTGGAAGGAGAGGTCATGTATTCTATCTCAAGTGAAAAATGGTCCGAACGGAATTTAATGATTAGAATTTAGTAATGTTGTCAATAGGTCAAATACATCTGACAGTTGATCTAAATGAAACCATCAACCTGGAAATGGTAAAGAACACTGGAATCCTTCACTAATTAGATTCGGACACAGCATGCAATTCAACAAACTAATTCTATATCTTACAATCGATGTCTGACTATATATCCGATAAAGATTTAATAAATAAATTAATGAAATTTGACTCCAAGTCCAGATTCACATTAATTCGGTTGTATAAAACGTGATTGAATTGAATTTGGTGAACGGAAAATTCCACAGGAATCGGAATTCTTTACACGCTCGCTAGCAGTATAGACAAGATGTATATATGGTTTTCCTTTTGTTTATTCGTCGTCTGTTCCAAATCTGCAGCAACTCCATGACCAACGTATCTAAATATTCTAAATCTTGGAAAATTTTATCAGTCTAGAGTTTCCACTCGTAAATTCCTTGCTAATATCAACAAGATTGCGGGGAACTAATTTTTCTCTTCACTTGTGGTTGTGGTCGCATATGGCAGCATGGAAGGGGCTCTTTAATGGGGGTGACGTTCAACCGGATCTCCATGTCCGACGTCGACATACCTATCGTGATCGACCAGTTCTACTGCGACAAGAATTCATGCTCGGAAAGTGGTGAGGGAGTGTCCGTCTCCAGCGTCACCTTCAGCGGCATCACCGGAACTTACGCGGTACAGCCCGTCTACCTAGCCTGCAGTCCCAGGCGGCCCTGCACGGACATCACCTTGTCCGGCATCGAGCTCTCGCCCTCGTCGGCGGGGTCCCGCGGCCAGCCACTAGTCTGCCGCAACGCTTACGGCGACTCCACGGGCAAGCTCTCCCCCGATGGCGTCGACGCCTGCCTCGGAAAGGGCAACCGCCAGTACACGGCCTCCGCCCTCTCCCACCACCGCAGTCAGTGCCCCACAATTTGAAACACCAAGTCTTCCAGTGTTCTAAGATGCGTGTATTTTAGAAGAACGAACAAGAAAAGATTGATGGGGAGGGAGAATCTTAGCCCGAAAGCCGGTTTAAGTTTCTAAGAGACGGTTCTAAAAGATTTCGTGTTCCCGTGCATAGAATTAGCTTAGCTATGCTGTTGGTTCGGTTTTGACATTGCAAATTACATGCTAGTATCTGAGCCATCCAATCTAAAAATCGAACGGCTCAATCAAATGTCATTTTGATAAATAATTACCAGAGACATGGTCCAGATCATATAATATATATATATATATATATATATATATATATATATATATATATATATGTTGAAAGGTGCTATCTTAATGGCATTATGGTATCAAGGAGTGTTGGTATGAGATTTAGGGATGTGGTTGTAGAGTATCTATCTCTCAAAGTGATGTATATGCTTTGTGCACGTATATGGTGCTGAATTTATTGGTCATGTATTCTTTCCATGTCTTGAAAGAATTAGAGCTGCAAGTGGAAATGGCGCACCACAAACACAATTAAAATGGAAGAATAAAATAAAGGTCAGGTTTATACAGGGACGAGAGAGAGAGAGAGATTGGCGACTACCAACAATTTCTTTAGATTATTTTGAAGTCAATTTTGGATAAAATAAAGGAAAATTTCCATCTCCATTAACTCATTAAGGGCTGTGAGTGTCCACCTGCTTGATCTTGTTGACTAGACTAAGAGTCCGCTTGCCGCTTGGGTTGCTTCCCAAGCTGATCCTAAAACTTTAGGATCTCAAGATCTGATTCTTGATTTATAATTGGGGATCAATAAATCAGTACATATAATGAAAATGCTAAAAAAATGGAGAATGAAAGAGAAAAAGAAACTAATGCATGTGTGTGCACCTTTTAGACGTTCAATTCTCTCTAGGAGATTAGATATCATATGATCATGAACCTGGATTTACTTTGTAATTAAGGAGGAAGATCCATTAGGGCCTTGCCTGTACACGAAGGTTTCTCATCGTTAAAAGAAAAATAGCACGAACTTGAGTTCAAACACATGATACCCAGATCAGGTTTCATTTCATGTCTCATATCTATCATTGCTGCATAATCTTCTGAAAATTGAAAATGGAGGTAAACTTAATTGTCATAGATCAGACAAATTTTGTATAGTTGCACTGCATTTACATAAAGAAATTAAAGTAGGTTTGGTTCGGTCTTATTCAGATCGATCTAGGCTAATATCCAGAAGATTTGTTCCAATTCAGCTTACAAACGTAATTAACTAGCCTCCAAAATGCAAAGAATGTTCTGCCCGCCGAGTTTATTTAATGTTGAAGCTTGGTACTTCTTATCTTATTAAAAAAATGAACATAATGTTGACTTGTTAATAATTAAAAACGATTCTTAGTCTAAGTTGGGCCAACCGATTTGCCTACCAAATTCGATTCAGAATCGATTTTTGAAATTATTGCTGCAAACATTTAGCAACTAATGTCAATTAACGTTCTTAGCAGTGCTCTTTGTATCGGATTCCGTCTCGTCTTAAATCCTCAAAGAGACATTGACCGATACACATGCCCGTATGTATCGGAATCTCAAATTTTGGTTAGGAGCTTCAAACTTCTCCAGTGGAAGCTGAAGAGGCCGGTATATGACATGCTTAGCACCTTCTACTGAGACTTGGAGAGGGCGGCGACGTGAGGCTCACTAACTAACTAACTACCATGAAGCAGAAAATGCTGCCTTTTAAGGTCTGTGCTTGGGGAGACCAAGCACAAGCAGATAGCGGATAGATTGATATGTCTCCGAGAAGCCACCGTCGTTGCCTTGGTCTGTCGTCTTTCTTGGCTTTCACAACCGTCCTCATCTGTGATCATGTCACAGAGGCCAGGCATTATTCCGCCGGTGCAGATCGAACTGCTCCTTCTTCCCGTCCCTCCCGTTCTTATGGCCCCCCTCAACCTTATGACTCCGCCCGCACTTTCGACGTTCGATCTTTCGGTGCCGCCGGCGATGGCATGAAGGATGATTCTGAGGTTCGTTTTCAGATGCATGGACTTTTCTTTTGCAAGACGCAGTTTTGCTGCCATATGTGTCTAAGACGCTAGAGGATCACTCCTTTTCATGAAATAATTGTTGTCATTTTCTCTTTTTTTTTTCTAATTGTTCTCGTTCCTTTTGAGGTATATGTATTTTGGTCCTCCCTTTAACCTTCTGAAGGTTTTTTATTCAGTTAAAAGAATTATGATCTACCAAAAGCACTTTGAGTTTTGAAAAAAGTTTGTTGAAATGAATTCAGCATTTCTTGGTTGTTTTTTCCTTTCTTTTTATAGGTCTTTCGTTCAAAAGAATATATGCTTGTTGAAAGTTAAGAGAGTTTAAGACGGCCTTTGTTGATTTTATATACCGTTTCTGAATAGTAGTGAAATGGCAATTTCAGGCACTTCTGACGGCATGGAAGGCTGCTTGCTCAGTTGAATCTGCCACCATTGAAATCCCATCAGATTTTATGTTCCTCATTGGACCAGTTACTCTGCCTGGCCCCTGCAAGCCTAACCTTGTTCTTCAGGTCACCACTATTATTGAATCCTCTCCTCTTTTAATTGATAGAAAACAGATTCCAATTCCAAAGAAAATCCAATTTGAAATTTTCCCCTCCTGAGGCATGCAGATCGATGGGGTTATACTGGGCCCTTCAGATTTAAGCGGCTGGCCTCGTTCTGGGCTTCTGCAATGGATCAACTTCGAAGGGCTCCAAGACTTCACCATCAGAGGAAGTGGAATTGTAAATGGCCGAGGATCGGCTTGGTGGAGACGCTCCACAGGCACAAAACCTACCGTGAGTGATTTTCTGTTTACTTTTGTGCCTTATTTTCTCTTACGGTCGTTTGGTAAGAAAGAGCATTTGTGTTCTTAAAGTTCTTATCTCAATAATTTATTCTAAGGCTGATAAGGTGTGATGTTTACGGCCGGTTTGGTTGGAGGGAATGGGAAGGAAAGGGAGGGATTGAGCAATCCCTCCTTTGTTTGGTTGGCTAATTAAAAAGGAGGGAAAGGGAAGGAAAGAGACAAAGTATGTTTGGCTGCGAGGGGAGGGAAAGGAAAGGGAGGAAAAGGAAAGGATAGATTAGTGTAAATCCAATCCCTCCCAAATCGAACGGATTGGGAGGGAAAGGAAAGGAAATGAAGATGAAAAGTTTTTTTTGCCCATAATACCCATCAGGACCCACGTCTAAAAAGAAAAACGGAAGAAGATTTTAGTCTTTTCTTTCCTTTCCTTTCCTTTCTATCCAAACAAGTTTTTTAATCACCTCTTTCCTTTCCTTTCTATTCCATTCTTTTCCCTTCCTTTCCTCTTCCCTTCCCTTTCCTTTCCCTTCCTTTCCGTCCCTTCCTTTCCCTCCAACCAAACAGGGCGTTAGTGTTTAATTACTAGATCTAAGATACCGTTTATAATTACATCATATTTTCTAAAACAAGGAAGAGAGTTCTAGGCTATACCTTTTATCAACATATTTCAATAGTCCAAGTTGGTTATAGGCACATGTCTGTGCACCCCTATCCTTTGAAAGTAGGTTAAAAAGGCACATGTCATGCTTCGGGGTTGTGCACACAATGCTAAACATCTCTCGAATAACACATTTTTTTCTTATCAAACACCCTCTAAAGCAATTAATCTCCTTTATTTTGCTTACATCTCAGATAAATCAAACGACCCAATTGCCATTGTCAAGAGAACTAAGTTTTTTGAATGTTTACTGGTAATTTTGAAAATCCTAACAATGAAAAAGGACCTTTATGAGTTTTTTTTTTATTCACAAGCAAGCTTAGGTTGGACCATTTCTCGATTTATGCATGTCATTGTTGCATGGGGCCATGCTAATGTTCTTTGTATCGTTTCCAATTTTAATAGATGTTTTCATCAGATTGGTAACTCTAAGTCCTTTAATATCTACCAGTCATGTCTCCCACTAACAAAGCCTGTTCCCCTTAATTAGGCGATTAGATTCTACGGGAGCCATAACATTATCGTGCAAGACATTACCCTTCAAAACAGCCCTCAATGCCACCTGAAATTCGACGGCTCCAGCGGCATCCTCGTGTCGAAGGTCAGGATCTCGTCGCCGGAAAACAGCCCCAACACCGACGGAATCCACCTCGAAAACACCAAGGACGTAGAAATCGAGGACTGCATCATTGCATGTGGTATGTGGTCGTCAAGACAAGCATATATATTGATGTATCTGAAGAACGATGTGTACGTATAATCTGCAACATTTAGATGAACTTACAAGGAAGGATTAATTCGTTGCAGGCGATGACTGCATATCGATACAGACGGGATGCAGTGACGTTCATATTCATGGCATCCGCTGTGGCCCTGGACACGGGATAAGGTATGTACTCGTTCCAGGCTAATTAACCTGGCTTGAACCAGCACAGTCTGCTGTAATTCATTCAACTTAACTTCACGATTGTGGGCGCAGTCAGATCTTGAGTAAAACTAAAAGTCGATCATACATGATGATAAAAAAAAACAAGAGGTTGAGGCTCTTTGCCCGATGGTGGGTGTCCCATGCTCTGACCAACAGCTCCAAATCACATTGTTTAAATGCGTTAATTATTTACATGCATCGACATTTTTGGATCAATAACTTGAATTCAAGTGTTTTCTGTGATTGAGCAGTATAGGGTCGCTCGGAATAGGTGGCACCGAAGCATGTGTGAACAACATAACCGTTGAAGACAGCAGCATCCACAGTGCCACAAACGGAGTCAGGATCAAAACCTGGGCGGTATGGATTTCAAGCTACACAAATCCTGGTTTTTCCCTTTTTCTTTTCCAATCCTTTTCATACACAGTAACATTTTGTAGGGTCGGATGGCCAGTTTCCACCCTGGCTTCATTTAAGCTTGAGAATTGAACAGGTAGCTGGTGATTCGAAAACCCATTCAGCTCGTACTATACTCATCTCAAGTCTATCTAACAAGTTAACGAGAGCCACTATTTGGCTCAAATTAACACACACACACACACATATATATATATATGTTTGTGTGTGTTTATATATCTTATAAACAAGTAGCTACCATACTCTTGTAAGCGATTGTGGATATATATATATATATATATATATATATATATATATATGTGTGTGTGTGTGTGTGTGTGTTTATATATCTTATAAACAAGTAGCTACCATACTCTTGTAAGCGATTGTGGAAGATTAAGTTGAAAATAAGAAAGCCAAGATTGTTTTTTAAGAAACTGAAATACCTTTCAAAAGAGGATAAAAGGAGAAAAAAAAAAGAAGCAAATCGCTGTCATACTGATTTCTAGTCAACAAGGATTGGTGCATGCTACCCTCGGTAGTCGGTTCGAATCAACAAATTTAGGTTCTCTTAAATGAGAATATTTACCTCCTTTGAGAGGTATTTCAGTCTTTTGAAAATAGCTTAACTTTCATAGTTTCAACTTAATTCTTATTGTTTGATTTACTCAGAATCAACATTTCAACTGATTCTCATTAAATCTGGAATATGAGGGTCTGATAATTGCCAATTTGCTGATATATATATATATATATATATATATATATATATATATATATATATATATATATATATATATATATCATCCATTACATGAAATTTAATTGATAGATGAGATCTTATGAATAAAAGATGAAAAAAGTATATATGGGTAAATAAATTTGTAAACGCCGAACTTGCACGCTCGTATCTCTTGCTTTTTCATTTTTTAATATTCATAAGATGGTGACAGTTCGAGCATACTACAAATTTGAAGACCCATACATCTTTCGCTCCTAACGTCGATCGTCCCACTATATATGAGAAATAATCGTATATATGATCCACAAAATTTAACGTTAATCCATACATATATACCGATTCTTAGACGATCGAATCGGGGGGCTGGCCGATTCATGTACCGATTCTTAGAAGACCGATAAAACGGAGGACGAGGCAGTGTTACGCGGTAGGCTCGCTCTCATTCTTTTCCTTTTTTTTACTGAGCTTCTTTGTCACGGCAGGGAGGAAGAGGCATGCTCAGGGGGGTGACCTTCTCCGGCATCTCCGTCTCCAACGTCGACAAACCCATCGTCATCGACCAGTTCTACTGCGACGGCCAGCACTGCCCGAGCTGGGGAGACGCCGTCTCCGTCTCGGCCGTCACCTTCAGCCGCATCACCGGCACCTACGCCGTGCAGCCCGTCTATCTCGCCTGCAGCCCCAAGCAGCCCTGCACCGACCTCACCTTCACCGGCATCCAGCTTTCCAGCGCCTCAGGTGGGTCCGGTCTCCAGCCACTCTGCAGCAATGCCTATGGCGATTCCACGGCCCCCATCTCTCCCCAGGCCATCGACTGCCTGCAGAAGGGCAACCGCCTGTACACGGCCTCCGCCCATTCCCAGCGCCCCTACACTTGCTCCCCTTAACACGACGAGATGGTCGATCGAATTTAACCTGCCTGCCTGGTGGCCGCCCACTGCTGTGAGTACCTGAAGTTGTCGCAGTCAGTACTGAAGCTTTAATGGCGGCTTCGCTGCCTGAAGGCTTAGAAACCTCTTGGTGTGTTTCAGAGAAGTGGTGTACAAAAAGTTTCTCAAGTTGTAGTTGTGGGGAGGTATCTATATACGTTGATAGTTGTGAAAAAGACTTATGGAAACTAGTAAAGTTCATTCTGCCATGGTAGTTGTGTGCCACAGACAAAGTCCCCTAAAAACAACGAGAAAAAGATCGTCTCCACCATATAGTAAAGGAAACATGCGTCATATTTTAACAAAATAAAAATGATGTAGTTAAAATTTTTAGAAAGCTCATATTTAGTTATTTGGGCACTCGAAAAAGTTTAAAAATTTAAGTCATATATATATATATATATATTTTTATCTTAGTTCCACACTTTGGAAAGTGAATCGTAATATATTTCTAAACAACTTCAGTTCTGTTTTGGATTAAAATACCGACAACCAGAGATGGCTCTGATCCCCGACTTATTCCCAGGCCTTCTTTTTCTTTTGCCTGCTTTCAGTAATAATCAAGCAACTTTTAGACAAAGCGGGAACAATTTGAGTATTCTGGCGCCTACATATAGGCGCCAACATGCGCAGCACCTTCTCTTTTAAAACCAGCAGAGAGACGCCACCGTGAGGCACACTAGCCACAAACCGACCAAGGCCATTAAAATTTCTCACTCTCTTTTGGACGGAAGAGTGGTGCAGAGATGTCCCCGAAAAATTCCGTCCTGTTCCTTCTATTCTTACTCTTCCACTCGACTCCCATCTTTCTCTGCGATCTCACAGAAGGTCGGCATGTTGGAAATGGAAGAAAGCACAACAATGATCATCATGGACATTGGGGAAGGAAGGGAAACAATGGCCGGCCGAAGGGTCCGAATCCCCCCGCTCACTCTCCTCCTCCGTCACATTCTGATGATAGACCTTACTCGAGTCGCGTTTTCGACATTTTATCATTTGGCGCCGCCGGTGATGGAGTTACTGACGATTCAAAGGTGTTCATGCACAGAAATCTTGGACCCACATGAATTGTTCTATCTGACGTTGACGTTGAAGATGATTCAGAATGGCCCATCGTAATTCTGTTTGCAATGGTTTTCCAGTTCTTTTTAGTTTTTACATAGCAAGTCCCAGACCGCCAATCTGATCATGAGTGTGTTCACTGGTCCTGTAGTTCAGCTTCTGAGAATCTGAAGCTCAACGAGCTTAATAAGTAGTCTCCTGAAAACGTGCATTGAATTTGGTCGCCATTAATGCTTCTGCTGTGTCTCTCTTTTTAGTCAGGTTCAGTTTTTCAGCTGCTTGAACAACAGATGCTTCGGTCATCATGTTTCAAGTTATAGTCTCATGTTTTTTCTTTGTTTCTTTTCCGTTCCAAGTCCTTTTCTAGTAGTAAAAAATCTGTATGGTAATTTTTGTGATGTTGGCAAAGTAAGGTAGAAGCCATTGCCTATAATAATAGCATCCTGTAGAACAGTGATGTCGCGCGTCGTGCGCTTCTGATTTTGGCATGAGAGATGGCTCAAATCTAGTCTTGGCAGTCTGTTTCGAAAGAGATTGAATCATTCTTTAAATGGAAAAATTTCAGGCACTTCTGCAAGCATGGGAGGCTGCATGTTCGGTGGGGTCTGCCACCATTGAAATCCCATCAGAATTCAAGTTCCTCATTCGCCCGGTTACTTTGAAGGGACCTTGCCGGCCTGACCTTGTTCTTAAGGTTAGCAGTGGCTACATTGATTTGTTACCTTCTCATTCTTTGATGTCGTTTTCTTTTTATCGAAGAATTTTAATGAACAATTTCTTTCCTTGCATCAGATAGATGGAGTCATCATGGGCCCATCAGACTTAAGCGACTGGCCTCACAAAGGGCTTCTCCAATGGATTAACTTGATGTGGGTCCATGATTTTACGATCAGAGGAAACGGAATTGTTGATGGCAGAGGATCCCATTGGTGGGAAGAACCAGAGAGTCTTTTCCAAGAGGTTGATTTCGATCTTTTCCACATTTAGTATTCATGGTTCATGTTCATCTAATATTAAGCTTAAAAAGCACTCTAACCACATTTTCTGTAAAATTTTCAGTCAACTTACAGAAAGTCCAAAATCATCCCAGACACGAAGCCCACGGTGAGTAATATTCCTGCTTTGACATGAGCATTGCCTTCAATGAAAGCGCTTCACAACCTTCATCTTTTGTCTCCTTCATACTCGATGTTCACAGTAACATAATTTCAAGCAAGACCAATGATGATTAACTTGGTTTTCTGAAAGTTCATCTGTAGACAAGAACAAACCTTCTTGGTTGTAGTCATGCCTTCTGTACTACCTACTAGCAAAGACACTTTATTCCAGCTCTGTTGTGGCTTTACACAAAGATAATATCTTAATGCAGGCCATCAGATTCTACGGGAGCCAGAACGTGACCGTGAGGGACATCAGTATTGTCAACAGCCCCCAGTGCCACCTGAAATTCGATGGTTCCGGTGGAATCCGTGTGTCAAACATAACAATCATGTCGCCGGGAAACAGTCCGAACACCGACGGGATACATCTCCAAAATACAAATAAAGTGGAAATCACGGATGCCACTATTGGCTGTGGTAGAAAAGCCTACCAACATCTCCATCTGAAAGCTGATTATCATTTTAACCTGCAAACTGTAAGCTGAACTTACAGAAGCTATAATCTGTGCAGGTGATGATTGTATATCAATACAGACAGGATGTTCAGAAGTTTACATTCATCGAGTCAACTGTGGCCCAGGACATGGCATAAGGTATGGCGAGCTGCACCAATTTTGTTGGTCAGCCATGACCAAGTTTTTAGGAACAGGGCTCTCATGTTGGTGCCTGGTCATATATAAGAAAGGCAAGACTCTGACTGTGCTTGGAATTTGTGTAATGAGCAGCCTAGGTAGCCTTGGAAGAGACAACAGCCTAGCGTGCGTGAACAACATAACAGCCAAAAATATAACCATCCAAGATGCCCTCTCTGGGGTCAGGATCAAGACATGGCAGGTAAGTCTCATAACTCAGGACAATTCTTCCTGTTTTTCTTGCTTAATGAATCTATCACATGTTCTACTTTCCAACTTCATCAAAGTTCTTAAATGCCCATCAAATGAGCGCCAACCCACAAGTTGAATCATCTTGGGAAAATCTCTCTCTCTCTCTCTCTCTCTCTCTCTCTCTCTCTCTCTCTAGCTTATGTCTTCCACTCAAATTTTCAGTGATTTTACTTCCTTCCTGCGTTCATCCCTTTCAGTTTCGGCAATAACTTGTCAAATATGAGCCAAAATTATCTCAAGAACATTCGTTATGCTAGACATGTGCATGACAAAGTATGTACCCTTTATGAGACCTTTTCCTGTTATTTGTCATGTATTCAGTGCCTAGCACCTTACTTTAAGATGAATAATGAACAAAAGTTACTTCCTACTTGGAGGATGTTCAACAAAAGCTGATAAAAAAAGATATTCTCATAAAAAGTAGACAGCAGTTTGGTAGATTACATTTGATATTGAGAGCATTAGTAGATGCAGATGTCACTATTTTAACATTTGAGATAAATGCCAAACAGAACAGATTGTTGCAGAAAGTTGGGATTTCGGACCTGAGCCCTGATATGTCTTTTTCTCATTACTTGGGGCCTGGGGGTTTTGGCAGGGCGGGAAGGGCTGGGTGAGAGGCGTGACGTTTTCCGACGTCTCCGTGTCCAACGTGGAAACGCCGATCGTGATCGACCAGTTTTACTGCGACCGGCGATCCTGCCGGAACTCCAGCGATGCGGTGGCCGTGTCCGACGTGACCTTCAATGGCGTGAGAGGCACCTACGCGCGGCAGCCCGTCTACCTCGCCTGCAGCGACGCTCGGCCGTGCGAAGGGGTGAGGCTGACGGACGTCGAGCTCTCGCCGGCGTCGGAGAGGCATCTCAGAGGACTCCTGCGGCAGCCCCTCTGCTGGAACGCCTACGGGGAGACGCGGGCACCTCTCCTCCCGCAGGGGATCGACTGCCTCCAGAAAGGCGGCGCCGCTGCCCTCCTCCTTTCCGGCGCGTCTGCCCAGGATTCTCATCCCTCCGATCAATGCTTACCCTGACACCGTGTTTCATAGCCATCGATGCCTGAGCATTTTCCGTGCTGTCGGTTTGTATAAAACTCAAAGGACGATTGCAGGTAAATAAGCGAAATGACCGCCTGAATTTGAGGAAAAGCTGCTGTAATTTTTGTACGTGGCAGTGAATTTTTATGTGCTCATCTTTGGTACTCTGTATTGGGTCAGGTCTCCTGGGTTGAGTGTTTTATCTGTCTCAATTTATTTTCCTTTTGTTGTTCACGGGAAAGAGGAAATAGGGCATGCCTCCCTTCTGTAAGCTTTTTATATGATGAAGGTGATGGATTTTCAGTTTTTTTTTTTCTCCTTAATTTGTTTTTCTCTTTCTAAATAGGTGAATTAAATGCAAGATTCCCTGCCGTTTTATTAGGAATTTCTTTTCATTTTTGGGTAGTGCTAAATGGTAACGTTAGAGTGCAAAAAAAATTGGGTGAAAGAATCATCTTTTTCTAAGCAAAGATGTAGCAGTGGTTTCATTTCAGTTCTGCTCCATTTCGCGATCCAAAGCATACCATGTTATATGAATTTAAGCATTAAAATTACTGCTTGATTTCAAGCTTGGGTGTCTGAAATTGAGGGCTCAGTCTATGAAATCCGGCGAAGTGCGAACATAGTGAGGCACGCGTCACAAATTTTATGGAAATCTTGCTTAAAAAACGACCAACGTTTCCTGGTTTTCTTTTTCTAGAAATCAGTACTGTAGCACTGTTGGTTTTAGTTTAACCTGTTTTAGCTGAGCCTAAATAAAACTTGCTTTGGTATTAGCAGCAGAAAGTTTCGAGTTCATGAAATTGGGATCCTGTACTGATTCTTGCTCTTATTTGTTGGAGTTGATGAGAATAGTCTCACTTCAGAATTCGTAGTTTGTAAGTATTCCAATTCATCTCGTGATCATACTTGTCAACAGTTGCTCCAATATGCCTTTCTGGCTCTTCTGTTTAGCCAGAAAAAAAAAACTTGTAATTCCTTACAATATTGCTGCAATTTATTACATTGCATTCCAGTATATGTTTTTTTTTTTTTGGAAATAAATACGTATGTTTGCATATTTAAGATGGAATGTTGATGATGGAGCAGACCTGTTGTGTCTTAAAAATATTTAACCCCTGATAACCTGATCTGCTCTTTCCGACATAATTTGTTGAGAGCATTTCATCACAGCTGCTTTCAATATCAAATGGCAAAAGCTTATATCCCAATTGAAAAAAAACAATGTCTGCATTCTTTCAGGAAATAGAGAGCAAAAAGGAAAAGTCCGCAGATTGGACCCACGTCAGGTGTCCTGGTGATCATGTATGACTTTAGATGAGCCAAAATCAGTATATGCATTTGCCTGCTCTTATAATCAATGAAATACAATTAACTTTACAGTTTCCTGGGGAAAAAATTATATACCGATTCCGAAGACGTCTCCCATCTGTAACGATTTCACTGTCTACACTTCTTCAAACAATCTGTTCATTGACAGCTTTGTTTATTCACCAAATTCCTGAAAAATAGTTTGAGCAAGTTCATTGGACCTGATGATGTTTTACGTTTAAGATAATAGGGCCACAGACGTTCAGAATATTCCTATGCTGCTCTGCTGCCTTGGTCTCAGTCCGATCTTGCAGCTTACTTCCCCCAAGGAAGTCAAAAACACAAGATGAATCTTTTTCGAATATGTAAAGATGCGCTTCCTGTGACAAAATTCGCAGTTCTGAATTTTCTTCTATCAAGAGTATCTTCTTTGGTCCTTCTGTTTGGTTGCCTACAGCTCAAATCTGAGATCCATCTAAAATTCCTCGTCTCATACCACTAAAACAAGACAAGGGCATGTCAATGCATCCACACAGATGCCCTTTTATCAACATCATTAAATATTGAAATTAATGACAATGGCTTTTTTTTTTTCTTTCATTACTATTTTAATGCGTTCCTTTCATAAGTATCCAGGTGTACCTCCTAATAATATATCATATTTGCATCTGTAGAGGCCAAGAAATTTTCATGCTAGCTGAGTTGAGGTAATCACGTTTGTTCAATTTGCTTAAAAAGATTTATGGAGGACGTGATCGTAGATCGCATCAACTTGGTTATTTCTGCAACTTCCTTGTGTCAAATCCATCTGCTCTTGTTCCTAGAAGTTCGTATATGGCAGTCGGGCTGACTGTTCTTTTCTGTCTGGGATTCTCTGTATTTTAAGAATGGAGTCAGAGTTCTTGCTAACATACTTATGTGCAGCTAATCTTGTTCCTGGAAGTTCTTACTGCCCATAACTTTTTTGGTTATCTTAATGGCACTAATGATTAGCTTGATACGGCAAACTTGGTCCAAAATGACACTATCTTGAGGACAGTGGTGACCATTTGATAAATGGCAAATATGACATGTCATGTCTTTAGAATGTTATTAGCAGCCTTGATCTGGTTCAAAACAACAAAATGTTCCTTTTTGTTAAAAAAAGGACTGAAAAAGTTGTTAAGATATTGTTATATTGCATTAGGAAACAAAACTCAAGCAAATAGACGAGATAATGAACCGCTTTTGGAGACTAATATGTGCTGGATCAGTGGCTATGTTCAGTGACAGATGAAAAGCAACAAATCCTACAAGTGTAGTTGTAGTCCACTTTAGGTCATTGCTTTAGCCAGTATTTCTTGATCCAAATGGTGCTGTTTTCCGTAAATTTCAGGAGGTATTTCTTCTCTGGTTTATGATTCTACTGCTTTTCTTGCAGGATCTTCACATTGTCTTTCTTTATCGTGACTGACAGAAGTGCTCATGTGAACTGTTGCTTTTGGCATTGTCATAAATAATGGCATTCGAAGAAGTTCATGCATAGAAAAACCCAAATTCTGGGAATGAATGAACGAGTAATATATTAAGAAGAATCACATGACTGCTACTAACCACATCAGCTGGAACAAGACAAAGAAATGACAACGAACAGCTTACAGATAAAGTTCTTCAGCATTAGTAAAATAATCAAGGAAAGAACTCGATCAGAAAAAAGAAGAAAAAAAAGCCACCAACTTCATGAATCCCTCCACTGGAACATTTAAAGATGTTATCAAAGTGCCAATCTGAATCTTATTTTAAACAAAAGTTCATTCATGATTAGATGTCAATAGTACGTTGAGTTGTAATTACTGTTGTCTAATTATTATTTTGGTACTGCTTATAATGGAAGACAGATTCAAGAATGGTAAAGTTCTCCATGGTGAGGAAAGCGCCGACGTATCTTCTGGTTGTTCCGATCTGTGGGAAAGCTAGAGAAACTTCGAGCCAGACAGGGAGAGGAAATGCTTTAAGACCTGAACCGTTAATGAGATGCCATTGATCCGATCTTTGCCCATGCAAGTGGCACCATCTCCCACAGAAACTGAGGGACCAACTACAAAAGGTGCTCACAGAATCATCATTTGCAGCAATGATGTGGGTAGTGGCCACAACAACAGATAGTGAAAGCGTTAGAGCATCTTCTTGTTATGATTTGGCAGGTTATATGATCCCTTATAATGAGGTCATTGAACAAATGACTGCAGGTGCTTCTATAGTCTTGCACATGTTCAATTGGAGTCGATTGTTTTCTCTTACGTGACACTGATTCAAAGACACGCATGCTTCCTCAAGGCTTACACTAAGGCACATGCCTACATGCACACACACACACACACAGAGGTTTCCCTTTCACAGAACAACAAAAGTTTCCACGTCTAAAATACTAAAATCAAAAAGGGAAAAGCAGAAGGCAGAATAGTTACCATGGTAAAGACTAAAGAGAAAGCAGAAATGCTAGGGAAAGTTACTTGTTGCACGCCTCATGGGTAGGAAACCGAACCGCATGCGAAAAGGAATCACAACTTAAAAACGAAAAGCAAAAGGGGGAAAGGAAAAGGCGATAAATCAATGACGCCCCACTTTCTTCTTCCCTTCATCCCTTATTTCTATGGAATTTTATTCATCCATGGCACTGGCAATAAGCTCATCCCCGGAAAAGCTTAACCTGTCAGCCATACAGGATTGCCAATTCTGAATTAGCCCAGTTTAGCCTTTTCCAATAGTTTATGTACAAAAGAAACAAAGATGTAGAAATGGTCAGTAGCCTTCTTTTTCTTTCTCTTTTCTTCCCACCAGGCCAACAACCAAGCGAAATCATTCTCTCGAAAGCTCACCCTGCAGTTTCCATCCCCACCACCACCACCAACTCAGCCTGTGCGAGATCTGGACCACTATATATATATATATATATATATATATATATATAGGCCGTCGGTGCAACTGTAAAGGTTACCTAAAGGGAAAAAAAATATTGATCATCATTCTAAGACATAAAACTGGTGGTGCAAAGCATACCTAAAATGGTGATGTGATGTCCACCACAGATAACCTTATTCTTGTATTGTAATAGACGTGGGAGCACGCTACTGACACTTTCTCGGAAATATTTCAAGCATCTTACGAAGTCATTAGCTTTTCACAATGTGCTTTTCATTTTCTCGAGAACTTATGTTTTATGTTTCTACCTGGAAGATATGAAGATTGTTGAAAATTGAAATATTATACATCGGAAACACTACATTTCGTCGTGATATTCATGTTAACTGCAGAAGAATCTACGCTGTTGTTCATGTTTTCGTGTGTGTTCATGAATTTCATGGCTTCTTATGTATCCAAGTTCCTAATGCAAATCTAAAATAATATCATTGGACTTCAGTAGTATAGACAAAGGAAGTCCAAAGAAAAAGGCATCCCCAAGTTTAACTTCACATCAAATTAATGACGTCTGGTTATCAAAATTCAAGACCCTTGAGTCATTAGGGCCCTTACCCTCCACGGCCTATATTCAGCTTGGAGACATTGACAAGCCATTGGCACCATTGCTTCAATTTCAAATACAAGTTGCTTAAGATTGATTGCTGAGCAACCAGATCTTCTTTTGTTAATCGACTAAAACAACTGAGATTCACATGAGTCAGAAACGATGAAGTATTCATTATCGAATTGATTAAGTTCCTTCCCTCCACGGTCCTGATGGTTCAGAAAAACAAACCTGGCCTGTGGAGACGCTCTGCATATGTGATCAAGATATGCCCACATTATGAAGTTTTAGACTGCTAAGCCACTTTTTGGACTAATTGGTTTCCAATCTCTAAAAAGATATACTTCCTCAAATGCCTGGAATAATTGGGACTCAATATGCAAATCTCACTCTTTCCCTAGTCTGTAGGGTCGTCGATGGATCATATTAGAGTAAGATATACAACCGAACTACAAAACCTCAAAAAGGTCGGATATGGAAAAATTTTAACATCTAATTTAAAAATCAAATTGAGTTCACAGATTTAGGAAATGACATTTGGTTGGGTTTCAATTCAAGTTTTAAATAAATATTCAATAGGGTTCGGATAGGGAATAATATCCAATATCCGTACATTCTGAAAGTAGGTCTGTAACATATTATAACGTGGTCTCAAATTGGATTGTGTATTTAAAAGTCAAATTCGGGTTCAGATGTGAACATCCAATAAATTGGATTTGGTGAAAGATACATCCGCTTCGAATTCAATCAGTTGAGGTCCCTAGTAGCCTCATATCCCAGCCAAGAATGAATGTAAATAACCTGATCTCTAATTTCAAGGAATTCAATTTTGGAAATTTAATAAGACCCTTTTTCTATAATCAATCTTTCAATTGCTAACCTTCATGGCATGAGCCATCCACAGCATGGTACATAATTGAGAATAACATGTGCCCAGCTGAATTGTCATCCTGTCATTACCAAAGCTGCAGTCTGGCCGTTTCTGCATGCTCAAGGTTCAATAGGGCCGCTCATTAATATGGAATTTCCTTGATGACTCGTTGAGATTGCTAACCATCTTAAGCAGGGAGATCAACTATGAAAAAATTCTAAATCTTAATCCCGTGATATATCAACCTCACTATGCAGAGGTGGAAACAACAGTACATAAATGCCAATTCCAGTAAAGATCTTGGCCTGCGTTCCATCCACCAAGGTCTGGATTGTCCTTGTACTATGAGATCTCATTCTCCCATTGGCATCTATGGAACTCCATCTCGTACATTAAGTTAGCAATCTGTAAGAGACAATTTCCAACAGGCAAGGGTCGTAGCAGCTTTATGTAGCCAAATATAGCACACGTTATTTCATAGTTTGGACATTGAAAAAGACCGACTTCAAGTCTTCAACCAGATCCAGGTCTAGTTCAGCCACATGCATGCTGGAATTTTACTCCAAAAGAACGAAAGAATACGAAAATGATAAAAAGAACAACCATGCTACAAGAGCAGATCAGCAACAAAAAGAAACTAGTCTTCAAAGTGTAACAAAACAGTCGCCAAGAGCCTAATAACATCCAAAGACAAGAGGGTCATAGTTCTACCTAACCTGCGCATAATTCTACTTCATGCACTCAACATAAAAGTGCTTAGATTTTCTTGAAGTAACAAGCTAAATAGCAACAGATGAAACTGATGATTGAACCTGTATATCAGCACCCAGACAGTCAAAACATTACAACCGGGCACAGCCATATGGATCGAGATTAGATGGTCAGGATCAGCCTAGACTTTCCTCATCTACATGAACCGCTACCTGGTGCAAGTGGAGCAAAACATTCCCCACGTAGGCACACAACAAGAATTCATGGAGATTGTAAGGTCACCTTGGGGTGAATACTTTGTAGACAGCAGCATTATGAACATTTTATCCAGAACACAATGAGGACACTGGAATAATCGCTTCTTAACATGGTACCAGGAAGTACCATATTGATAACCAGCATGGTTTTCACAAGACAGCAGGAAGAATGAAAACCATTTGTCTTTGTCATGGGGTACACGGTACCGCTGGAGCAATGCCACCTTACACAATGTAAAAAGATATATACCATGAGGCTACCTTCTGAACAATGACGTGAGATCCTAAATATCACAATGGAAGGAGATGGATGTAGCCAACAGAAAATAGCTTTTTTTGACAACACAACAAAGAGTGACTCGATTGCAAAGAACCTGCCAATAGCAGGAAGACATAGAAAATAGATGAATGAATAGGAGCATGCTTTGCCATGCCTTCATCTCAAGGACAGATTCAAGAACTACATAAGATGGTCGCAAGTTAATCCATGGGAAAAGGGTGCCTCACAGATGAAGTCAGCGGTCACAGTGCCTAAGTTTTGATTTCTAATGAGAGAATAACTTATACTTCTGATCAACCTTAAGCCCAAGTATTTTAACTGGACACACCTTCATATAATATGATAAAAATTGAATCAGATGATTATAACTTCGATGTACAAGGAAACAGTTGGCCCGAACTTTAATTAAGAAAAGCTTTCTTCTCTTTTCATGAACGACCATACCAGGTATCTGGCTTTTATCTTTACCAAAATAAACCATACGCCAAAGAGGTACAACAATGAAAGAAATCCATGACCTCATTGGTCGGAGGGAGGAATCCAAGAAGGAAAGACCCTCATCAGGAAAGTAGCCAGCGACCAAATACAAATGACTCCAAGAAACTGAAGGACGTTCAATAGGGTCCCCAGTGAGTTGTTTATGGCTAGAGTCTGTGGTGTTGCCTCTGCACCTCTAACTGAATAGGACAAAGCTGTCACTAGCTGTGCTGCCCTGTTCAGCTGATGAAGCCTGTAAACCTGCAAAACATCCAAAATCAACTTCCAAATCTCTTTAATAACAAAAAGTTCGGTTAAGGCGTTTGTTTGCCCAATAGCATCCTGATTTCTCTCTCTCTCTATACAAAAAAGCACTTTCAAATTCTTCAATGAATCTCGGTAGCCTTATATAGAAACCTGTTGGTCCTGTTCTGACGCCAAATTTAAGCAAATTAAGGTGAAGCCAGTATTTCAACAGAACTCTTACAAGGAGCAGAACAACCAAGCAAATCAAATTCTCCAATGTTCCTCAAACGACAATGCAATCCTCTTTCTCAAGGAATAGACTAAATCACAATGAATTCATCTTTATTCTTTACCTAATATTTGTAAGAGTCATTCTTACCTGAAAAATTACCGGCACAACAAGGAAAGCAGGAGACCTTCTGTGTTTGGAAAATTGCTCAAATGCAAACTGCACAACAAGTCCAACTAGATATGGAGCAAGAGTAGCTGAAGCAGCTGGTCCAGTCCAAGGCCAAACAAAGCCCATAGTTATTAAAGGTATTGTCAAGCTCAGTACCAGCGTCACAACAGAAGAAACACGAAGTCCATTTCTGGTTGTCAGCTGACTTTTGCCTTTAGCTATTGATAATGGACGTTTCCGTTGCATATACTCTATTAGTAGAATGAAGACAGCAACTCCAGCATAGAACAGAGCTTCTGTAAAGAATAAAATAAGAAAATCTGCAAATAACAAGCATAATTAGTCTCCAGATACATTATCGAGAATCCAAGATAATCATGCAGCTAAACTAAAATAGGGAACTCTAGCAAAAGGGCCAGCACTCAAATGGGTCCTTACAAGTTTTCACAAGACTTTAGTGGCCACATGTTATTGCCAACAATCTTAAACTAAGTCAAGATTTTATAGGCACATGAGAAGGGAAGGAAAGACACTCATAAGGCCACATTTACCCACATGGAGGGGCTTCATAAGTGTGCACAAGGTGCAGAAGTAGTCATGTGGAAAAGCATTACTTCTTAAGGCCATACTTTCATGGCGATGGGCTTCCTCTGTTTGCATGAGATGCAGCAGCCATTGTTTTGGTAAGGTCTTAGGCATTTGTATATGCCAAGATTTCTGGCATGTGGCAAGTTCGGTTCAGTGAACTACCAAGAAAGCAGTTACTGTTAACTGCTAAAGCTTACCAAATGAAATATCTTTATTGCCTGGCAATTCATTGTTACCTTCCCACCACCACTGTTTTTTACAGCTAATTAGCTACTAACTATTGTCTTAATCCAGAGTTGGAGAGTCAATAAAATATCCAAATCTTTAAAATAGATACCATCAGAAAATGAAGCAAAAAACGTGAAAGGACCTTCAGCTATTAGCACTAAAATGAGATTAAAGCCTGCATGGGTGGTCTATAGCAGAATAACATGATGTGACTGACAGGAGAAAGAGACATATATAATACCATGTATTTTCTCGGATCCACACAAAATTAGCTTTGAATTTCATGAATACCTGTCAAAAGAGAGTCCTCAAAAACAGTTGAAATTATTCTTCTCAGGTAAAGAGATGGAAGAACCAATGATGCAACAAGGACAGCTGGTCCGACAAACCAAAAGAAGGGTAAATTTTCCTTTCCAGGAGAAGATACTGTGGCTTCTTCCTTGCTTCCATAAGAAAAACCATGAAAGGAAATGAAGCCTGGCTTCCCTTCATGTCTCTTCTGGTGAGCAAATAACATAGTTTTTGTCTCAATATTTTCTTCAACATTCAGTTGGTCAACATCTAATTCTGCGGATGAGTGGATATCTTCTGGATTAGAAGCAAAACAAATTTGTCTCCTGAAAAGCCAATGTTTTCCATTGTATTTGTCATAGAGGAAAAGATGTGGCTTACCTGTTTGCATGAAATTACAAGGATTAAATTTTACCATACCAATGAAATCAAGGAAGATGCTATGAGACAAAAAACAGTACCATCAACTAAAGGAAGTAAAAGATTTAGTTTGATTATTACATTGGCAGTAAGGCAGTTGTTGGTGCACAAATCTCTGGCTCAAAATGGGAATCCAACCCAAACTTCGCTGCAGCTTATACAAAAGAATAAATAAGATAAAGATGATTGGAACAATGACATGATAACAGGTGTAAACCTTTTAGTAAGCTAGTTCAAATAAGAACAACAAACAAACAAACGAGAAAATTCTCTAGCGATCTTACAAATTCATAACATATACTAAAAACAATAAAACAGCAGAGGAAAAGTTTTTCTTTAAGACAACCATAACACAAAATCGTAGAGAAGAATATGGAGGCATAATCAGCAACAAGACAGTTATTGGCCTAAACATCCAGACTTATCAGGGGAAGATCCAGACATCAAAGTAAAATAGTAAAACCAATTGGACTAATGGAATGAAATATGGAAGAAGTCGAGGCATAGACATCATGCACGTGCAAGAAGATAGAGGAATAGAACATTCCAAGACCCACGCTCGACAGAATGCTCTGTCCAAGGCAAGAGACACTGAAACCAATCAAAACTTAGCACTTAGAGAGCAACGCGATAAACAAAACAGAAAAATCTCAGTAACATGAAAAGAAACTAAAGAAAGTACATTGTTCCTTAAAACAAACCAATGAGAAGCTTTCACAGAAAACTCACAAAACAAACAGGAGAAAATTAAAGAGAATCATACCCTGAAGTCTTTGCGATAGCAACGTGGGGAGCTAGAAGAGGAAGCCCAGGAGAAAGACGCGCCGACTGAAGCAGCCATTCGCATACGAAGGCGCCAAGAAGAAGGAAAATACTCAGTAATGAGTGCCAATTTGAGCTGGGCACCTAATGATGGAAGCCATGTAGAGGTAATTGCTTTACCTTCGTGAAGGAAAAAATGGGCAATTTGAAAATGGACGAGATTGCAAAGAAAAGAGAAAAGAAAGGAGAAGGTGCTGTTCTGGTAGTGGTGGACGTTCAACTGGGGAGGAGGAATCAGGTTCAGAGCTTCGCCTTCGACTAAGGAAAATGACTCGGAGGGAGACTGAAACCCCAAACTTCGCTGCCAACTACAGACAGCCCGACGTAGAGGACTCGGGTCGATACTATCGAGCTTACTTGAATCAGAGAACCGTCCGTAGAAGCCGAATTGTAGAAGTGGTTTTTGGATCGGGTCAGACGACCAACCAAAATACCTCGTTCAAAGCACCGGCCTCGACCAAATTCTATAGGTATTTCAGCTTAGATCTTCAAATGAAAACAAAATTAAGTTTAACGGTTAACAAATAACAAATCGAACTTTATAACAAAATAGAAGCAATTAAAAGATCTTAATAAGTAGAAAAATTCCCATAACCTTTTTTACAAAGTAATCTAGTGGGAGAATTGCGTGATGCTTTTACCAGCCACGAGTTTTAAATATCCAATCATCCGACAACATCATGCAACCTCTGATTTCAATTCATGGTCTTAGTTATATTTATAAAGGCTAAAAATAATTGGAATGAAGGAGGTGCCAATTTGGCAAGCTTTTTGGTCTTTCAAACTGAAGTGTTTAAATATTTGTTAAGTTTGATTGGATTTTCGTCAGGTTGGATTCATCTACGTTTGGAAGGCCTGAGATTTTCTTCCGATGAGTGGAAAAAAACCCCATGGCCAGTCTAAACTCTTTCTTCCTTTCCATCCAAAACCCAACTTCAAAGTAGTTTTTGCCACCGTTATATTTTATAGTTTAGAAAAATAGCACATCAGATCGTAACGGAGTTAAGAGATCACAGATATTTGAAACCAGACTGGGCCACACCACTTGCGCTGCGCCTCTAAGTGCACCTAAAACTCTTTTCAATACAACAATTTTGACAAGAAAAAAAAAAGCTCATTAGATCACAAAGAAACCATGGAAGGCTGAAAACAAGCAGCTTACCGCCCGAGTAGATCATCTTAGCGTGCTTTCCGAAAAAAGCAATTTCGCCAATTTATACACCCACAATAGAGACGGTTTAGTAGCTCTGTTAAAGAATTCACTTCAGCAGTTTATCTGAAAAGTTTGCGCTGGCTAGAAAGTCGTTCGGTAAAATAGGAGATGCAACAAAAGGAAAGCTATTCCATTTGGAGAGAGAGAGAGAGAGATGCCAACCTAGAAATGGTGGCGCTGCCGCTGCAACAGGGGCTGTGGTTAGTACAAAATTTCAGTATCCCCCCATCTTCTCGCCTTCCTTGTTGTGTTCTCCCTTTCTGTCGTACTCTCATCAATCTCTTTTTTTTATTCTTTTTTTCATTGCCATTCTTTGATTTCTTTTTCTGTTTTTTTGCCTCTCACCTTTTGGATGTTTGAAGCGAAGTCTCTCTGCCAAAGAGCATCTCGGAACGGCAAGAGCCTTCTGTCTACAGAAGCTTCCTGGCAGAGTCCGATTGGCATCCAGGAAGCCGGCCATGAATGTCAGATGTGGAGAGTCTTCAGGACATAGAAATGGTATAGGCGATAGTGATGGGATCATCATTGTAGACCATGGTTCCAGAAGCCAAGATTCCAATCTTATGCTCAGTAAGTTGCTTCCATTTTTTAACTCTTTTTTGTCTTCCTTTTTATTCTTCCCTGGTGTTAAGGGTTTGATGGAACTGTATATTCTCATTCTTGTTATGTCGTTTGTTCTAACTGCTGCTCTTAGGCTATTGATGCCGCGTCTTCTTAAGTGAGGAATTGTTGAAGTACTTGAGATTTTGGGCCTATTTCAGTTCTCTTAATAAGTGGCATAGACTGCCTATTGGTTCTGAAGAGTGTTCTCTTCTTTTTCTTTTTAAACTTTTAGATTCATTTGTGGCAATGTTTAAAGAGAAAACTGGATATGCTATCGTGGAGCCTGCTCACATGGTATGTTCATTTAGTTGAAATAGTAACTGAATTGTGTCTCTCGTTTTATTCTATCCTTTGAAAAAAGGTATGGTGTCAGAATTTGGTGCAATCCTCTAAGGTTTAGGAGCATTGAAATAAGAATCTAGTAGGTTCCATTTAGCTGACACTTCTTTTCATGTAGCTGGACTTCTCCAAGTTATCTTGTGTCTGTCTTTCCTGCTGCTTGTGAGAAATGATGCATTATTTGTGGACAGCAGGAACTGGCAAAGCCATCAATAGAGGATGCGTTCTATGTCTGTGTTCAACAAGGGGCAAAGCGGATCATTGTAAGCCCTTTCTTCCTCTCTCCAGGGCGGCACTGGAAGCAGGTAAGAGGCATGTTCTCGATTTTCCTGTGTTCTTTCTTGGCTTTTCCTCTGGTTTTCATGTGTTTTTCGCTTCAACTTGTGGTGTGGTGTTACTGTTCTTAGGACATACCCAACTTGGCTTCTGAAGCTGCAAAGAATCATCCTGGTATCTCTTTCATGGTAACAGCACCTCTTGGTCTACATGAGCTGCTGGTGGTGAGAAGCTGATCTCCTCCCATTTCCTAATCTCTCCTAGGTTGTTATGCTTTTGCTTGTGTTAGCTACATATGCTAAGTCAATTTTGAACGTGTACCACTGGTACTAAAATTTTTGTCTGACAATTTAATTTCAATCGATTTCTTAAACAACATGCCTTATCCATGTCCCTTTCAAACATCTACCACTGGTATCAAAATTTACACCGGATCTTTTGATTTCAATTGATTGTTTCAAATAATTTACCTGTAAATTCTGCGATAGAACAAGCTATTTCATTCTTTCCCTGTTCAGAAATAGTTGGGCACCCTATCTGTGTCCTGTTCGAACATCTACAACTGGTATTAAAATTTCTACCAGACGATTTGATTTCATTGGGTTTTAAAAAATATACGTATAAATTCTAGGCTAGGATGAGCTATTTGGATGTTTTCCTGCTCTTGGAAGCAGTTGGGCATCTTTCATTTGTCATATGCTTCTAGTACTGTGAAACCCGTTAGGCATTGTCCACTGCGGGCAAGATATGCACCATAGACTCATAGATAGGTTTCATTGTGATTTGCTTGAGTTTACTTGAAGGCTTGAAGCCCATTGGAGTTCAGCTTTTGTTCCATTGTGTGCTTTTAGTCATTTGTATAGGGGATACTGTATTCCTTTATGTAAGAATGAAGCAGCAGAGGGAAAAACCCAGTGCATTAATTTCCATTTGTTTGTGATGGTGATTGCGGGACGTGTTACTGCTTGTTCTCAATTCTTTAGTTGTTTGCAATCAGACTGATAAATCTTTAAGTAGAAAACATACATACACAAGTGGCTAACAGTTTAATCTATTTGCAGGACATCATGAATGACAGAATCAGATACTGTTTGAGTCATGTTGCTGGGTATGCAGATGAATGTGCATATTGTCGCGGCACAGGAAAATGCCGTGAAATTTCTATGTAAGCTTATACCTTATGTACTATTCTGTAATATGATCTCTTGGAAGCAACACAATAAGTTTGTGCTATAGGATGGTAGTCCTCTATGAGCTGATCTCTCTGAATATACTGTTTTCATTTATGAAAGAATCAAGTAGCAGAGGCAAAAAACCAGTGCAATAATTTCTATTTGTTTGTGATGGTGATTTTATAATGTGTTACTTCTTGTTCTCACTTCCTTAGTTTTGTAATTAAACAGATAAATCTTTAAGTAGCAAAAGCAACACATCCAGGTGGTTCACTTTTAAAGTTTAAACTACTGGCTGGACGTCATGAATGACATAATTTGCTATTGTTTGAGTCATGTTGCTGGGGATGCAGATTATGTGCAATTTGTTGTGGCATACAAAAAGGCCATGAAGTTCTGTGTAAGCTTATACTTTGCGTACTATTTTGTCTCATGATCTCTTCGAACAATTATAGTTACTGCCATACTTAAAGTGCTTTGATCTGGTAGTCTTCCATGAGTTAATCTCTCTGAATATATGTATATAGCTTGTAACTGTTCTCCAGTCTATACTCAAAAAAGCTAAAAAATAAGCAAAGTAGGAGATTGGGATGAGTGCATCAATTACTAGTGTGGTGATAGTGGGAAATCAAGCTAGTAGGCTAGAATTTACGTAATAAACAAGATGTCAAGTTCTCTAGGCCTTGTAAAGTTGTATTTAATCCTGAACCTAAATGGTCTACTTAGCCTGCCTCAGAGAGAGAGAGCGAAAACTGTTCATTGCAGGTAGAAAGTTTGAATGGAGGTAGTCCCTCATAGGGAGAAGTGCTGTCTAACCAACAGTTAACTGGACAATCAAGCCAACCATTACAACACTAATTGCGGGGAATTCAGTGTCATTGGTAAAGATGGTAGAATATGAAATCCTTGTGTTACACTTGTAAAAGGTTTTGTCCTAGAAATTATGTATGCAAACTGCTGTCTTTACTGTTCATTGCAGGTAGAAAGTTTGAATGGAGGTAGTCCCTCATTGGATCCTTTTGGGAAGGGAGAAGTCCTGTTGACCAACAGTTAAGGAGGGTAATGTTGCTTTATTCCCTGGAAAATCAATCCAACCATTACAACACTAACTGTGGGGAATTCAGTGTCATTGCTAAAGATGGTAGGATATGAAATTATTGTGTCACACTTGTAAAAGGTTTTGTCCTAGAATTTACGTATGGAAACTGCGGTCCTTTGTGAGGAAGCAAATATTTTTGTAAACCCATTACAACACTAATTGCGGGGATCAGCATTTCAGAAAGGACTGATTCAAAGGCATCATTTGCAAGCCTACCAACTTCTGATGCTTCATCTGCAGTTCAAAAACCCACCAGCCTTTCTTGCCGTGATTCATCATGGTGACCTGTTTCACCCACTGTTGATCAGTAGTAGTGAGTGGGATGTAGCATGCAAAACTAGAATATAGTAAACTAGAAGCACATGAGGTGATCAACAACACACATGCACACACATTCTATTGACACCAATAACCGAATATGTTGGCGTAGGTCCAATTTGATATTATAATTCTAGCAATTCTGAGGAGACAAGAAGATGAAGTTGTCACCATGTTTTTGTATATTGATGACTAATTTTTGTTATTTCTAGCGATTATAAATCAAAGGAGCTCCACCATTATGAATTTGCTGGAGAGTGCATCCACAAGATTCCAATTCGAGGAAATGTATTGTCAAAGCAAAGTAGTATTGAAACATATAAAATTGGCACATATTCGTTGACCTTATCTCAAGAGAGTATCTCAGAGCAGGCTTTCCCAACTTGCTGGTTTTTAGGTAATGAAGTTGGAATAATGAGATTGAAATACTTGTCCATCTGTTTAGGTATTTAATGGGTCTGACCCCAAAAAGGAATTCACTGATCTCCCAACTCTGTTCATAAAATTGCATTTTCAGAACGACCTGTGAAATCAAGTCTTTGTTTCTATCGGAGAAAAAAAAATGTCGAGATGTGCTGAGTCGCTGATGGACAAGGTGTGCCTTTGTGAGTTTGTATGAACAATGAAAGCCAGATAACTGCGTGGTGTATTTGTCAACAAAATAACAAAATTTTCTCCATTTTAAGTTCTTTTCAGGAGAAAAATAGGTGCAAGCATCTTCCACTGTCAAAGATTTCTCTGTCTACTTCTACGCCATAAGTTCTGCTGCTACAAATGCTAAATTTTCTACTTCTACCATGCTGAGAGGGTTCGTCATCACCTTCTCTACGACTCTCATCTTTCAAAACAAAAAGAACTGTGTCGTCATTCAAAAGCAAATCTTTCTTGGTAAATTTTATCTGTATGAAGAACCAACACATTAGTGCATTAGCAAAGGCATTGTCATCTTGATTTGAAAGATCATAGATGTTCAGTGCCCTTTCTGTGTTGTTAAAGGCTCGGTTTGGTTTGCACTAGTCTCCTTTAGGGATCGCTGATTGCTGGGCATGGTCGTAGGTGACCCACTATTTAAAAATACTAAGAATATTGTCTATAATACCTGGGCTTGCATAGGCATTCAATAGCCAAAACTTTAATTTTTTATTGACAACCCAGACTTTTGCAATATTTTTCTTCTTTAATTTTCTTTTGAGACAATTGTTTTCCTATAATTTTTTTCACATTTTTGTTGTTGCATATCATTTTGTTGTGTGCATACACAGTTGCAGTTGTAGTTCGTATATTATTATACTTTGAATAGTTTTATGTTATTTGAAGCTTTTCACTCAGACACACACACAAATACATGTGTGTGTATATAACTATATATATGTATATTTATATATTAATCTTCTTAAAATTATAAAAAAAAGGAGTTTTACGGCAAGTAATGCTAAACTATGATTTCTTTGAAGATTTACATTTTGTAATTACATTAGAAATTTTTTGTTCTATTTTGCGATTTTAGTTTTATAAATTACACTTGTGTTATAGGGTATGGATATTTATTTGTAAGTTTTTCTTTTTCCTTATATAGCTTGTAAACTTTGGTTGTCCAATTTCATTAACTTTGAACTTTGCAACATTCTATTATGCTTATTGCCATCTTATGAAATTAAGGTAGTTATGTATGATGCGTTTCAATTATTTTATTGTTATAAGTTGAAAGGTATATATAGGTTTTTTCCCATTGAATAATACTTTGGTTTTTCATTGTAGATTTCATTAGACCAGACCTGTTATAGATTTAAAAGGCACGGTCTGCGTCGGGATATATCCTCCGACCTTCTTGCTAGGGAGATAGTTTCTTCCATTATTTTATCTGTTCTGGAGTTGGCTGTGCGCCTTCTTCCTTCCTTTTTTTGTGTATTCCTTGTTCTTTGCTTTGCCGTTGCATGGATAGAGGTCTAACCTTCAGCAAGTGTGGTTTCTTTCCTTGCTAAGCACACTTAGTGCCTTAATTGTGTGGTTCCTCCACGGAGCTCGATTTGATCGTGCGTCGACCTTTAAATGTAAAAGATGATTTGCAGGGATAATCCTGCAATTAAGTACAAAGATGGTAGAGCAAAAGCAAGGTTGTTCACAAGAGAATCTCAGAGAAGTCTTGGAACTACAAGAAGTTTTCATTAATCTGAAATAAAAACTGAGTTCCATATGATCCATTTTTTCCTTATGTTCAATGTACTAATATATGGCTTAAGAAATAACTGAAGAAACATGCTCATGTTTTGAATGTTTTTCATTCATCCATTTGTATCTTCTGTGTCTCGGAGGGCTTGAGGCCTTTTAAAAATTGGCATGATTTATCAATTTACTGGCAGCTTAGGGCTTGTGGTTCAGTTAGGTATCCTCTTGTAAGTGTTCAGTAACAGAGTTTCATTTTTCTCTTCATCTTTTTGGTATTCTATTCTTGGATGAGCTTTCTCGGTTAGATCGTTGCAGTGGTGATATTGGCGAGCAAACGAAGAACAGAGCTTGAATGGGGCAGAACATCTTGGCCTCTGGAATATGAACTTAGTGCTGCAAGCCAAGTGGTCTACGTCTCTCTCTCTCTCTCTGGATTTGGTCGCATATTTCCGTTTGCTAGTGAACAACCAATAGTAGTGTTTCATAAATATCCATTATCCATTAAGGTGACTTCACTTAAAAATCTATGAAAAGTTGGTCAAGCCTTTAATCCAAAACCAAATGTTCAGAAGTTTCTCCATCTGTAGCTTCAGACCAGCATCCTTCCGTGCTTTGACTTGTGCTGGCGACTCTTCTTCCTCATTATTTTTCTCTGCAGAGTAGAGCTAGAAATAGTGAATAAGATGGACTCAAATAGCAGCACAACTTCAAGGTTGTTTCAACATAAGCAACCATGTGCGAAATCAGACACTTAAACAGAGACTTGGCCAGATTTCATCACTTAGTATATCTTTTTGTTAATATGTCGGTGAACTAAGCAATGGAGAGATTATCTTTCTACTCTTCTATGTTACTGTATTGGATGGTTGGTTTCTTTACCATACTGCTTTTGGTGATTTTGGTTGCAGAGCTTCTTGAAGGCTTCAGCAGCCATAAAAACATCTGCCGGCCTTTCCCACCCTCCGCCAAAGACACCATAGCCTGGCTTTGGCTGGGGTTTGATTAGGAATTCAAGAACAGGAAGGTCTTCTCTTTCAACCCAATGAATGCAATTGACAGGGCAAGACTCCACAGATACCTGCCCAGTATACGAATCAGCACTCAAATTATTACTCAAAGACCCAAAAAAAAAAAAAAGAGGAGGTTGGGTGGGGAGGGCGGGGAAGAAAGAAAAAAAGATGACATGCATGCAAATGCCAGATGCATGAATTCCAAACCTCGATCTTCTTATCGTCATCTCCAAATTGGTTTTTGACGCGTGCACATCCAAGAGCTTCATCCATCATGAATGTCTTACCGGCATGATGAACGCATTCTCTGCAACCTGATACCAGACCAACAGCTTCGTAGCTTCAGTTCAGAAAGTATTTGAGGCTTACACATATTCAATGTACACACGTTTGATTGATGTTATCTGAGAGAACACATCTGAAAAATGATGGTATATTACCTATACACGAATTTTCATCTACAAATAGAGCGTGAGGCCTCAGCGGTCCATTCCACGAGCTACTAGCAAACCCAGAAAAACTGGCGTCTGTTCCTGCTAAACCTTTTCCCGTAGAAGCATCGTATCTCCTCCTCAGATCATCCCTCATCAAAACACGATATGCTTCATTTAGGAGTAGGGTAAACTCGTGACCCTGACATGCCAATTTTTTTTAAGTACCAATAATCCAGTTTTGCATAATTGCAAATGATGAAAGGGCGAAAAAAAAAGGGAGTAGAAGATGGATCAGGTTGCTTCTCTAGCTTCACAACTAGAAAATAGAGTATTTAATCAGGGATTCACGCCTTCCATTGAAGATCACTGGTGCCCATCGGCAGGAGCTAGGGAAATTGAGGAAAGGAAAACAAAAGTTGTGTTACCTTTTGCCCAGCAATGTCTGGATGGTATTGCTTCTGGAGCTTCCTGTACGCCTCTTTGATTTGCGGAGGAGATGCGTCTACTGCTACGCCAAGTAGTCCGTAGTAGTCTTTTCTTGTTGATTCCCTTTCTCGATTTATGTTGCAGCACTTGATGTCTCTGCTTCTTCGCCTCCATCTGAACCATAATCTTTTGATTTATGCTATAGATAAGAAAACTCTGTGCATTAAGACTTTAACATGCAAACTTTTTGAGATCTACCGACCTTGCAGATGACTTTTAGCGTCACTAAACTACCAATGAACTTTCTTTATGACGAAAATCATGATTATGAGGAGGCTTATTTGAATATACCTGACCCTGGAGATCGGCAATTTGATGGAGTTTTTACTTGCTAAAACTTTTGGAAGGTGGAAAGGTTGAATAGGGGCAGTTAGGTTCTTCGCCATCCTCTCCCTTTAGCAGATTGCAGAGCAAAGCGTCTCCCACCTTTAAATATCTTCGCAGGATATTTGTGAATGAAGAAAGCGACCTTTAGAACTACAAGTGGAAAACGTTAGGAATATGCAAATAATTAGGATATGTTCGGATATTTTGGCTTCCTTTGCCGCACCGAATTCTCTCCGAACTTACTGTCAGAACTTAATTTTCCATGGAATGCAGATTGCATAAAACAGAATGACTTCACCGTTGGTGATAAGAATTTTGGACTGCTGTAGAATTTTGTTCTCTCGGTTGCTGACGATTGGTGGTAGCTGAAACTTCAAAATTAGCACCCTTCCACCGTTAAAGGAACAATTCCAATCTCTAAAACCTCCTATTATAGGTAGGGATGTCAATTGATCAGATTTAGATCGAATATATCCTTTAACCATATTCGCTTTTTCGGATATTTATATTTAGATCAAATATATATAAAGAAAAATGATATCTGAATCCAAATTTTACATTCATATCCAAACTCAAATTCAAATTTTGAACCGAATTTGACAGATTTTCAAAATGTAAGAGCATTACATATAGGATATTTGTTTAAAAATAAAATCTGTATCTGCATCTCATCAAATATTTATGTGTATCAGAATGTGATCAAATGTCATTCGTTAAAATCTCAATGTGATCTGTGAACGATATGCCAACAAGGGCTTTAAATGAGCCAATGCATAATTGCTGTGGGTTGCCCGATCAGTCATACATTTTCTAAATTGTCAGCGCGGAATCTCCACTTTCATTGACAATGAGAAATTGGAAAGGGATGAAAGGATTGAAGAGCTGTTCAATTACATAGAGGCATCAAAGATCTTTGTGCCTGTTCTGTCCAAAAGTTATGCAGATTCCAGATGGTGCTTGAGGAAGATCACCAAGATGGTGGAGTGTTGAAGGCTGATCCCTCTTCTTTGACGTCGATGCAACGGATGCTGTCGTGCTAGAACGGTAATAGTTTCAATGGAACTGATTCCTGAAATCATGTTTCCCATTTGGTTCCATAAATAAATAGAAACAACCCTTTGCATTTTTCTGGCTTAATAAAATCCGACATACGCAATAGGCTTACCTTCTCTGGAGGTAAGATTAGTTTGATTAACCGTAGAAAAACTTGTGCTTCTAACAACATGAGGAAGTTGGATGCGCCCTTTTATTAACGCCACGATTCTTTGAAAGGCTAAAAGAAAAATCCCATCGCACCCTTTGACTCTCCTACTTCCTCCTCCCGGTTGCTTACTCTTGCTGGCAGCTGAAAGCTTTAAAATCAGCATCTTCCACCGATAAAATTTAATTATGTCTTGTAAATCCTGCCGTTACAGGTCCAAATTTTTCTACCATCTGTACCTCCTTGAGAACAGGAAGGACTTCTCTGGCTTTGGCTGGGGTTTGATTAGGAAGTCAAGAACAGGAAGGTCTTCTCTGTCAACGCAATGAATGCAATTGACAGTTCAAGACTCCACAGATGCCCGTCCAGTATATGAAACAGCACTCAAACAATCCATTCATGTGAACATAACTAAGACCAAACCTCAGGCAAACGCCAGATGCCAGCATGATGAACGCATTCTCTGCAACTGATAGCAGTCTAGCGGACCAACAGCTTCGTAGCTTCAGTTCAGAAAGTATATGAGGTTTACACAGATACGATTTACACACGCTTGATTGATATTATCTCAGAGTCTACATCTGAAAAATGATGATATGTTACCTATACATGAATCTTCATCCACAAATAGAGACTGAGGACTTACCGCTCCATTCCACGAGCTACTGGCAAAGTTGCACACCCAGAAAAACTGGTGCCTGTTCCTGCTAAACCCTTTTCTGTAGAAGCGTCATATCTCCTCCTCAGATCATCCTTCATCAAAACACGATATGCTTCATTCAGGAGTAAAGTAAACTCGTGACCCTGACATTCTGCGGAATTGAAAATGATGAAAGGACGAACAGAAAGGAAGTAAAAAGATGGACCAGACTGCTGTTCTAGCTTCACAACTAGAAAATAGAATATTTAATAAAGGATTCACGCCTCCCATTGAAGATTATTGGTGCCATCGGCAGCAACTAGGGAAATTGAGGGAGAAAAGAAAAACTGTGTGACCTTTTGGCCAGCAATGTCAGGATGGTATTGTTTCTTGAGTTTCCTGTATTTGATTTGCAGAGGAGATGCGTCTATTGCTACGCCAAGTAGTCCGTAGCAGTCTTTTCTTGTTGATTCCCTTTTCTCGATTTATGTTGCAGCACTTGATCCCTCTGCTTCTTCGCCTCCATCTGAACCATAATCTTTTGATTTATGCTATAGATAAGAAAAACCCGGTGCATAATGACTTCAACATGCAAAATTTTTTAGAAGAAAGCCCTGTGAATCATGACTTCAACATGCAATTTTTTTGAGATCTACCAACTTTGCAGATGACCTTTTAGCATCACTAAACGGCCAACGAACTTCGGTTCTGAAGATAATTATGACTGAAAGGCTTGCTTGATATACCTGGCCCTAATATTCCGCAATTTTACTTACTAAAATTTTTGGAAGTTGAAAGGGTTGAATGGAGGCACTTAGGTTCTTGGCCATCCTCTCTCTTATTTGGGACGAGCGCAACAACAGAGTCTTTGGGACGAGCGCAACAACAGAGTCTTCAGGTGGTTCGTCTTGTGCAAGGGGATATCCAGTTTGTCATTCGGTTGAAGTGCTACTGTCCATCTGTGGCTGGGTGACTGTGCTATTTCGTCTTTCCTCTCACTTTTATTTTTCTGTGCATTATATTATATATTTCTTCTTCATGTTTTTGTTTTTGTGGTTTATTTTTTGCGGATTGTTTTTGTACCTAGGAGACCTCTTGTTCTCAAATTTTGTTATATATTTTCATTTTATCGGTTCTCTCTCTAACAAATTGCCTAGGGAATCATCTCCCACGTCTAAATAGCTTAGGAGGATATTTATGAAAGAAGAAAGCGACCTTTTAGAACAAGACGATGAGATAAGGAATATCCAAACAATTAGGATATTTTTGGATTTTTAGTTTTCTTTGCTGCAAAGAATTCTATCATAACTCAATTTTGCACGTATTTTAGAACGTCCGGAACAGAATTACATGTTGTAAATCCTGCCGTTACGGGTCCGAATTTTTCTACTATCTCCACCTGCTTGAGAATTCGTCATCTCCCTCATGGCTTGTGTGCCTCATGGACTACATGACCTCACAAAAGAAGAAGACATCATACCATGGCCGCAAGGTTGCTGCTATCTCTTGGGCCCTTCGCTGAAGCAGTATTACGTCGACGTCGGTTTGAAATGTTTTTAAACTCTAAAAACTTTTAAAATTCTTATTTTTATCCAACTAATATACTCATACGGGTTGATATCAGCCAATCGGTCATTCCTGTGGTCGTATGGATCCTAAAATGATACATTGCCTATCGTCACACCTCGTCAACAATTCCCGGCACCATCACATATAATCCGATAAAATAAAAACGAACAGGCAAGCACGCAACCTATGATATAGTTCTGGCACCTTGCGGAGAGAGCTGACAGCCAACGTGAAAGAAGAAAGTAAGCCCCTAGGCATCTTCAATAACAGGCAAGCACGCAACCTATGATATAGTTCTGGCACCTTGCGGAGAGAGCTGACAGCCAACGTGAAAGAAGAAAGTAAGCCCCTAGGCATCTTCAATAACAGGCAAGCACGCAACCTATGATATAGTTCTGGCACCTTGCGGAGAGAGCTGACAGCCAACGTGAAAGAAGAAAGTAAGCCCCTAGGCATCTTCAATGCTCTGATACCATAAGGATAGAGAAGAGAGATTTGAATGTGGTTTGGAAATAGTATCTATGCCCATAGTGTCAATCATCAAAATCTGGATGATTGATTTTCATTGTTCTTGCTAATTTTTTATTTATGTACATCTCATTTAGCTTACAGTTGTTTGAATTTGAATTAAGCGTCTTAGTTTGAGTTTTATCCACTCGCGCTGAGCTGTTAGGATCACTTTTTATTTTTCCTTCCTTTATTTTGTGTTTTGACTTGATCATCGTAATGCTAAGATCAAACGTGGCTGCAAGGTTGCTATCATGAAGTAGACCTCCCACCAACCTGTAATCTAATTATGGCACCTTGTTTAAGAGCCCCAAACCCAGAGAGCGGACCACCAACACGTTTTCCGGTAAGGAAGAACATGGAACTACCCTTCCATGCTGGAGAGATGAGAAGAGATGTAAACCATGGAAAAGAAGTGGAAGCGGCAGAGCCATCGTCATCTTCATCGCCTCCGCAGACAGGCAACAGACCAAGTTTTAATGTCTTCTTAAGCTTTAGAGGGGAAGACACCCGGAAGGGTTTCACCGGCCATCTCTACAATGCTCTGCGTCAGCATGGTATCTCCACTTTCATTGACAGTGAGGAATTGGAAAGGGGCGAAAGGATCGAAGATCTGTTCAGTTACATCGAGGGATCGCAGATCTTTGTGCCTGTTTTGTCCAAAGGGTACACCAATTCGAGGTGGTGCTTGAGGGAGATAACCAAGATGGTGGAGTGTGGAAGGCTGATCCTGCCCATCTTCTTCGACGTCGATCCTACCCACGTTCGAAACCAGAGTGGCCCTTTTGAAGCTGCGTTTCAACGGCATGCGGGTAACAACAGAGTAGGGGAAGAGGACCTGAGAAGGTGGAAGGATGCGTTGAGAGCAGTTGGAGAGATCCGTGGTCACTGTCTGCAGAATGACACGAATGGGTACGTGGTTCCTCTCTATTTTTGACTGCGTTGAAGCACTACCTCATGCTTCTTGTGTGAATTAGGCGTAACAGAGAGCGACGAGTAACGCCATAACCCTCAAGCCATTACCTCAAATTAGTTGCTAATACAGTTATTGAGGTGTCTTTTGCATTCAATTGTGTTTGCATCAACACGCCTCCTCTGTTCTCCTCTGTTTCGTAGCTCTAAATTTACACTTTTATTTCTTTAAGCAAATAAAAATACACAGGTGGATGTTGAGTTACTTCAATATGTTGGATTCTCTTTGGGGAGGTGAGAAGCAAAATTAATAGTATTGTATTAATCTGCTTATAGGAGATGATGAAGAAAAAGAAAATCTCTCATTGAGAACATGCGTCTATCTTTCATTGACATTTGAAATGAGAGAGTGGGAGGAAGTTACAACACTGCCTTTTACTAAAAATTAACCATGGCTGATCGAGATCCTCATTTTTAAAGAAGATATTTTTTTGGTTATGGTCGTTTGTGAGTAAAGCATGTATGATTGTCGATATCAAGTTAGGTACTAAACGTCCTAACCAAAATTTTTTCCTTCATGATTGTGTCTGATCACCACACGCATAGGAGCATCACTCTTTTATCTTATTTAGGTCGTTCATTTTAGGTTGCTTAACTATGATCAAGAAATTGCAGGAACGAGGCAAAACTTATATGGAACGTTGTGAAACAAATTTCACGCATATTAAATAAGACTGCACGGCCCATCACCGAGTACCTAGTTGGAATGGATTCTCATATTGACAAAATGTACAGACTGTTGGATCTTACAGATAACGAGGTTAAGATGATTGGGATAGTGGGCATGGGAGGCATCGGAAAGACGACTATTGCTAGTGTTGTTCATAACAGGCTACTTTCAGATTTTGAGGACAGTAGCTTCATTTCGGATGTCAGGGAAGGCTTTAAACAACACAATGGTGGTGTAACCTTACAGCGGAAACTAATCAAGCACATCTTAAAGGACGAACATTCAGACATATATAGCGTCAAACATGGAGCAAGCCTGATCAGAGCAAGATTATGCTTCAAAAGAGTTCTGGTAATTTTGGACGACACCGACCATATAGAACAACTGGAAGCATTGGCTGGAGAAAGAGATTGGTTTGGTCCAGGAAGTCGGATAATTATCACGTCCAGAGATTCAAGGTTGTTACTTAATCATGGCGTAAAAGAGAAACACATCTACAGGCCTGAACTCTTGGATGATGAGAATTCATTCAAGCTGTTCAACTCACACGCTTTCCGTGGCATCCGACCTACAAAAAGTGAGTATCATGAGTTATCAATGGAAGTTGTGAAAGTGACTGGTGGTCTGCCTTTAGCTCTGACAGTCTTTGGGTCGCTCCTACGAGGAAGAAATATAAAACAATGGAAAGAGACTCTGCAGAAGTTGTTACAGGTTCCAAACATGGATATCGATGGGAGGCTGAGGATAAGTTATGAAGGCCTTGAAGAAAATGTCAAACAAATATTTCTAGATATTTCATGCTTTTTCATTGGTGAGCAGAAAGAAGATGCAACTTACATGTGGGAAGATTGTGGCTTGCATCCACAAACAGCAATCACTGAGCTTCAGGAAAGGTCGATTATTAGAATCAATGAGGATGATGAGTTTGAGATGCATGATCTTGTACGTGACATGGGGAGACGCATAGCTCAACAAGGTGAACCTTGGCACCGGAGTAGACTACGAGACTCGGACGACTTATTGGATACCTTGGTTTATAAGGTCTCTCTCTCTCGTAATGAGGGGCAGTGAAATGGTCGCCCTTCATTGCTCTCTCTCTCTCAAGGTTATATCGAAGAATGTAGAAAATAATTACTTGGATTTCATTTACCTATTCAATTTAAACAAAAATGACATGCTAGACAGCGCTAGTTTGCCCTCTGCAGGCTGAGCCGATGGCCGAAGGCATCGTGATAATGGGCGACCAGGAAGGCCTCGTAGTCACACCAAGATGCGAATCAGAAGCACATTTAAGTACTGAAGATTTTGTTGATTTGTCCCGCCTAAGGTTTCTCCATTTGTCCCGGTTTACATTCAAAGGTGAATTTCTGCGTCTTCCTCGGAGACTGAAATGGTTGAGATTGCTCAATTGCGACTTTGTCAACAGACTGTCTGGTTCCTCCAACCTTAACGACATCTCTGTCCTTGAACTCATCCATGCGGACGTCGTGGCTCGAGTTCTGGTAGAGCAAAGCTCATCCGGCAGAAAGGTTGGTTGGTTGTTTGCTTGTTAATTTCCTTCAATAGTTGAAGCCATCTTCGATATTCAGAAACAAAATCACGAAAAAGAAAATTTTCTTTCCTCCTCAGGTCTTCAATTTGAAAGTTCTCCATCTCGAATCTTTCCTGATGACCAGGACGCCTGATTTCTCCAAAATGAAAATGATTTGCTTGAGGAAGCTGACGCTGCGAAACTGCAAGATGCTAACGGAAGTTGACGGGTCTATAAGAAGCCTGAAGAGCTTGGTATACTTGGACCTGCGACATTGCTCTACACTGCAACGGCTGCCTGACAGCATATGCACGCTAAACTCTCTTCAGACCCTTCTTCTTATCGGTTGCTTCAGCCTTTCTTCTTTGCCTGAAAAGTTGGGGAACATGCAATCACTGAGGGAGCTTTGGGCTGAATACACAGGCATACATGCACTACCTGACTCAATAGGCGATCTAAGCAACCTGCGTACCCTTTCTCTGAAGGGAAGCTATCTCCTCGAAAGGCTACCTGATTCCATGAGGACGCTGGAATCTCTAGAGGAGTTGTACATAGACCATTTTGCACAGTGTCTGGTAGACGATTCGACCCACCACACCTTGAATCTAATGAACCTTGGCTCAGTACTGGCCATTGCATCCGCTGCAAGTGCCGAGTGGCTCGCAGCATTACCGAGCTCATCCTGCGAGAAGGTAAAGAAGCTGAAACTTTCAGATGAGACGATCCAAGAGCTGCCTCCTTATCTTGGCCGATTGAAAAACCTCGAGGCATTGTCCATAGATTGCCATAACCTCAGAGCTCTGCCCGAGTGGCTTGGACAATTGCAGAAGCTCAATTCCTTTGAACTGGAATCGGACAGGATCATCTCGACTGGTGAGGGCTTGGCGCTAACGGCAACAATTGAGGAATTGTCCATAAGGTGCCCGAGCCTGGAAGCTCTGCCTGCTACGGCTGAAACCTTCGCAAACCTCAGGTCCCTTGAGCTGCACTGTCCAAAACTCAAACGTGTGTCCGACTGGATCGCATCACTAGGAAGTCTAGAGAAGTTGTCCGTTACCGGCCGCCGCAAGGACATCAAAATCCTGCGCACTTCACCAGCACATTTAGTTGGAAGGTCTCGTTACTTAGATCAGTATATCATCCCACCTACTTCTGTTTCTACTTTAGCTCTGTTGACATCCTCGATGGCAGCCCGTGGATGTTCAGTGAGAACCTTGAACTTGAGCTGCACGAAGATTAGTGGCTTGCCCTCATCCATGGGCAATCTCGCTCAACTTGAAAAGCTTCATTTGGAGGGTTGCGAGAACCTCCAGTCTCTTCCTCCGCTCCCCTCTTCTCTACATGTTCTTAATGCTCGGGACTGCAACAACTTGAGAACAATATCGGACGTTTCAACCTTGAAATCCTTGAGGAAATTGAAACTCAGCGGCTGCAGATTGCTCGGAGACTTTTGCGGCCTGGAGAGCATTGCCCACAACTTGGAGACATTAGAATTGCCAGGGCCATGTGGTGGTTTATCGAGGTTCAGCCAGCTTAGTCCTGTGTTCATGACAAGGGTTTTTAAGGTACGTTGTAGTTCCTCCAAGCCGTGTAAGTTTTGCTGGCTTTCTTTTTATTACTTGTGTTGTTGCTCTGACTTAATTACTCGGAGATTTTTTTTAGAGTAGCTACATCTTAGAAACATGACTGAAGGTGTTGCATGTATCTATCATTGACTATTTAGTAAAAAAAAAAAAAAAAAATTAGAAAATTATTTATACATGAGTATTTGTTTTCCAAAGGAATTAAGCATCGAGTCACCACTACTGACAACATGAACTACATTAACATATGTGGTTCTTTTTTGAGTAGTTAGAATACACTGATGAAAGTATATTAGCAGTAAAATAAAAAGCTTTTACAGTTAGTTAGGCGACAAGTATAAAACCTACTGGTATCCAGATCTGTACTTTTTTAAAAAAATGAAAAATTGAATGATCAGCTTGTATTAGGCAAAAGAATGTCTTTACGGAAAAAAATGAGGCCAGTTGAGTATATAGTATGTGGTTCTGTTTGATTTGTTAGATTAATATTGAGGAAAGTATATTATCAACAAAGCGCAGACGTTTACAGTTAGGTGACTAAGAATAAAAACAAGTGCTATCCAGATCTCAACTTTAAAAAAAAATGAAAAAAATAGAATGATTAGCTTGTTGCATTAGGGAGAATTTGATTCATTAACTTGTATTAGGTAAAAGAATGTCTTCTTTTTCTTAAAAAAAAGTTGAGGCCAGTCGAGTATGTGGACAACAAGGGACATGTATATATATCGATTCAGATTGTGCAGAAGGACCTCCAACAATATCTTCTTTTTCAAAGGCTGCGAAAATTAGGTCCCGTGGAACCTTATATTCCTTTTAGCAAACAGAAATTGAATACAGAAAAAATTATCCATTTAAAACATGTCTTATGGTTGCATAGGAACCAGTATTATCATCAGAATCACGCAACTTGGTTTATTAGAATTTAATCAATGGCAAACTAATTCAATTTTCTGGCGATTCAAGAGTGCTATGTTTCATCTTTTAACAGTTTGCAAACATAATTTAGGATTTTTGAATATTTTTTTAATATATATTTTCATTTTTCTAAAACAATTTTTTAATATTTTTGACTGAGTGACAACAGATGGAGCTAATTAAATCGGCAAATTCATTGCATTGGCAGCTAGCCTTGTCGATTTACTTCACAAACCGATTGTCACAATAGTGGGAAGAACCATTCAATTATAAAAAAGAAAAATAAAAGCAAGAAAAAGTATACGTCCAGATTTACAAACGCAAATTCAAAGACGCAGTCTCATCAGTGACTTTTTCAAGAATTTCATGGCATTCCTCTCCTCCTGCCATTTCTTGTGTAATTACTTTCATATTTTGCGCTCGGTGCCAAAGGTGAATATGGCAATTATGGCTTACTTCTTTCATCCTTCCTTGTCACGAGGGTCTGTGTTGCTTTGATGCTACAGGAGGCTGCCTTTTCATCCCTGAAGACATTCAGCAGTTCCGCAACAAATCTGCCTTTTCCTGTAGAACTCATTCGTGATCGTCCTGACCACTCTTTATTGTTCACATTTCCTGACCACTCTTTATGGTTCACGTTTCCAAAAGTGGGAAAAGGAGGGAAACGTCCAACACGGGTAGTGTGGAGTTCAGAGCTTGATTCAATGCCGGGTGAAGCAAGTTCTATATCTATATCAATCGTGGAAGAAGATGGCCGTGTCATCCATCAGTATACACAAAAATATGCTTGCGAGGGGGCTTGGTACCACGACATCGGAGGAGAAGCGATTGTTGGGTACTCAAAGGAAGGCTATTATCTGAGGATGCAGGTATCATCACCATCGTCAAACCTGAACGAGATCATGCTATCCCTGCACCGAGCTTCGCTGGATGTTCGCTACACTTAGATCGCAACGCATTGTGGAAATGGCACTGGTGGGTGCCGAACAGTGGATGTAAAAATGGCTTTCAAACACTTATTTTTTCAGAAACTAGAATTATTAAACAAACATGGTGTTTTGTTTCCAGAATTAAGAAACCAAAACCTGGAATCTTCATTTCATTCCAGTTTGAGAAGGAATTCTGATTCTGGAGTTTTCTTTCTTGTTTCAAAATTCCAAACCATCAAGCGCCCCCTCAAAGAACCTCTTGAGGACATCAGGAATCTCGAGGAGCTGAAGTACTTGGATAGATGTTATGATTTCAATATCTCTCCATATACTTTTTATCTTGCCTTTCTCAGCAAACCAGGTTGCAAATCATAGTTCGAAGGAGTCTCCTAAAAAGTTACATGCAAACTTAGGGGTAAATGATTAATCTGAGTTTCTGACATCATATGCAGTGCAGTGGAGAATTACCCCTTACATGAGACCCTAGTTTGGACTACTCAGTCAAAAAAGCCACCTCAATTGTGACTACCTGAATAAAATGCTTGATCAAAACAGAATTTATAAGCCTTGTGCATGAAAAACTTTAGACAGTTACAGATAGAATTTCCTTTTGATGCCATAAAGTACTTTATGCTTTGTTTGCAACATGATGTATCACTACATTTCAAATAGTCTCACCTTTGGAGAATTCAGGTCATTCTTCTTACAAATAAGACTTAAGGCTTGACTGGATATGCTCCCACAAGCGTTTCCTCAGCCCCCTGACAACATGCATAAATGGGAGCAAAACTTTTCAGTGTCAAGAAAGCAATGAACTTATTCATGTAGCAAACCCAGCACGAACATAAGTGAACATTAGAATTTGGACAGAGAAAATATCCATTACAAGGTCCATGCCTTGTATGGTTCGGTTTGTTATAGTACCAGTAAAAATAAACCATGAACCAATATATTAGTTTCACTACGAAAACTTGCTTTACTTGAACTCCATAAAATGATCATAAAAATTGACATTTCATCAATGTTGTAAAAAGCACATCACAAGTCATATCGGTCCAGCCAATAGATAAGTTATATAGTAAAGTATCGTAACGTATATATGTTGTTATCGCCCTAATTTTTTCTCAAAAGATTGTATTTTATTTTTATTTTTAGACCCTAAGCCAAATCCTAGACTCAAAACATAATCCTAGACTCAAAACAAGTTCCTAACTATTCGATAAAAGTAAATCTCTAAACCCATGTCCAAACCCAAACACAAAATTTCAGTCCAAAATCCAACTCTCGGAACCAAATAGATCCAAAATCCAAGCTTGAATCCAAATCGAGGATTTCAAACTCAAAATCCAAAGCCAAGATCAAAACGACTAAATTTAAATTTATGAGTGCCACGTGCGCGCGTGCACAAACCTTCTCATTGTTTTATATTTTGTTCTCATGCCAAAATGTGTTTTTAAGCCTAAATCGCACGTTAGAATGCATCGGCGACCAATTGAACCCAATCCAGATTTAAAACGAGTTTGGAGTCACTCGAAATGGAGTCGACCACCCATTTGTAGCAAAAACTAATTTTATACACCTTTTAAATAAATTTTAAAAAGGGGTTTTATGAAGTATAACTGCGGATCGCGCAATGTGTAGTCATAAGGAATATCATATGGTAACAGAGCATGATCTAAGACATCAAGAAACAAAATTTATAAGATGTTCCACATAATAACTCAGAAGTAAGTCATAAGATCTAACACTAACACATCAAAAAGACATGTTTTACATTCATTATACATCACATCACAAGACAAAATTGTTTAATGTTAATGCAAATAACAAATGAAAACAGGTTCATTCATAACCTTTATTGTCTCCATTCCTATTTTTTTCATAGACATATAAACCCTCTTTCTTTAAACAAGAATAAGTTAGTGATCTGCCTTCAAATCCATGATATCATGGCCAAACCAATTATTCCTTTTCAAAATTGCCACAACCTCCCCCTCCTTCAACCATTAGATGTTTTCAAAAATGAAGAGGGATGCCAGTTTTAAAAATTATTTTGAAAAAGAGAGGGGAGGGGGCGGCGGTTTTACCCCCTATTTTCCAAAATAGATATGTACCATACAATTCATGTGTATCATATGATACGTACCACACAAAAAATATACTACCTGAGGTGGTGTATCGCATAGTATAGTAATTTTAAAAAGCGATGGTACGTATCCTAAGATACAGTCCATATAGTAATTTTAAAAAGGATGGTACATATCGTAACATATGTACAGTGCATTTTACTGCCAAAAGACGCTAACGGTCCTTAGTTTTTAACATTCGTACCAGAGAAATCGACATTTCCATCAACAACTCGACTGCTGACTACTCTCTAAAATCTATTGACAATTATCATGTTCTTTAACAGATATAAGCTCGGTGCATGTGTTCTTTCTTCAGTAATAATAATTTGGAAGTATTTGCCCAATTCATCACATGCATCAACGACCAACAGATCACTGTGATGATTGCAACCCTTTTTATTGCCATCCAAACTTGCTTCCACTGTTCTGCAGCCTCATCACCAAGCCATGGGATGCCAGATTCTTTCAATTTTAGCTTCAATTCTTCAACCTGAAAAAAGGTTACATTCACATCTCAACATCCTTATTCCGGGCAACTCCGCATACTTAACATAAGTAAGAATCATTGGGGACAAAACAATATACATGAAAATTGAAGTAGAACAAAAGCCATCAAAGAATAATTTCAATAAACTTATAATCATGACAAGGTCAACTGAAATTTCAATCATTTTTTTTAGCCAGATTATATATTACCATATATTGAATGTAAACTGTGTCATTCCTGTATACAGCATGCGATTATCGAGGCGTGAAATGGAAGCACAGAGGTGATAGGTTACAATGCTATGAAGCAGGAAACACAATAGGCTTTTGAAGAGAATAGGAAAGCTATGTCGACACACAGACTCACCAAAACAGCAAATTGACAAGTGAACTCAACGTGGATGCTATTTTTGTCAAATTTCATGCACTTTAGGAGAAAAATGAAGAGTTTCCTTCTTTTTCGCTCGGTTTGATTGTATTTCTTATTCGTTGTTTTCTTTTGCAATAAAGCCAAACCATCAGCGGGTGTGTTTATTTCCATTCTAAGCACAGTTAATGCACTTAATGGCCTGGTTCCTCCACCAAGCTTGTAGAGCAAAAGCAAGCTTGTTCACAAGAGAATCTCAGAGAAGTCCTATAACTTGAAAAAAAATTTTGAAGTATCTGAAATGGAAAATGAGTTCCTTACGATCCAATTTTTCCTTATGCTCAAGGTCGTAAAGTAAGGCCTAGGAAATAGCTGAAGAAACATGCGATCATGCTTTGATTGTTTTACATTCATCCATTTGAATTTGCTGTGTCTCGGAGAAAGAAGGGTTAAGTCGAGAGCTTTTAAAATTGGCTTGCTTTATCAATCTACTGGAAGCATAGGGCTTGTGTCAGCGTGGTATCTCCACCTTCATTAACAATGAGGAATTGAAAAGGGGTGAAAGGATTGAAGAGCAGTTCAGTTACATAGAAGCATTGAAGATCTTTGTGCCCGTTCTGTCCAAAGGGTATGCAGATTCCAGATGGTGCATAAAAGGGTGGAGAAAAAAAAAAACTAGTTGTGTACCATGCTTTACTCTAATATGTAATTAAGGTGGTTCCAAAAGGGTTGTTTGGCAACATGGACATTTTGTTTGTATCTCATGAATTCCTTTTAAAGAACTGGGCAGATTCATAGAAAACTAGTTTCAGTAATTCAAGGCACACCCACAAAGTGTCCATTCAGCTAAACAACCCTAAAATATAGGTAGCTGGGTCTGGGTGCACATTCCATTCTGGACTTCTCTACAATGTCGCTTTCTATGATAATGTTTACTGCCAAACAACCCAAAATAGGTTCTACCCATTTGAATGACATTTCTATCATGTTATTAAAAGAACAATACTTCTGATCAAAAAATTGAAATCGAGTAACTAGTACCGGATGACCAAATCTAACACATGCATATATGCACGGGATTTGTATATCTCAAACAAGTTAGTTGGTGAGTAAACTACACAACTTTAAATAAGTCCTTATGCTTTTCATGTAAGCTGATCATGTAAACGTAATTTATACTAGTAATTTAATGGGTTGTAAAATGCAGCGAGTGATTTTTTCTTTTGCATGTTCTTTCTTTTTTATGCCTTTTTTTTTTTTTAGGCCATGGAGGCAAATGTTCCAATATTATGAACAAATCTTCCTTTCCTGAGATATGCTGCGATTTTTTGTGGGCCACTCAAAGCTGCGCATGTTGATCTTCCTTGTTTATGGTTTATATTTCCCTCGGAAAAAAATGCTACAATGTTATTCTGGAATAAAAAAAAATAGTTGTGTATCATATGTGTTTGGCAATATTGCAAGGACTACGCTCATCCATTTGGTGTTACATTTAGTCATATTCATATTTCAGTTGAAACCGTTGAAATTTGATCTAGAGTTGATTCAAATTTAGATTCAAAATTGCTCACTGCGACGTATTCCGAAGATTAATTTTGATTGCTGGACTTTTTTTTTTTCCCATGATGGCAGGTTCCGTCTTTTTTACCGTACTTTTCATATTCCAGATTTTGATGAAATCTGCTAACCTGATCCTAAGCTTGGTAGATTTTCCCATTTATTTGAGCTTTGTGATTCTGAACCTTCCTTTATCAAAAAGTATTACAAAAGTCAAACTAATAATTTAAAAAAAAATTGTGTAAAATCTAATTTCCAAAACGGAGGGGAGAGTGGGGCATGGTCCTTGCTGCCCCTCTCCTGCAAATAAGCATGGCTGCCGATGTGATGAATCAACTGAAGCGTTTTTTAATACGTTAAAAATGTTTTAATATTCATTGAAAATACAAATATATTAATTAAAAATACAAAAAAACTGACAAAAATTTGAAAAAATAATGAAAACTGTGGCCACCTTTAAATCAAATCACCCGATTCAAGGCACAATTCCAACGACATTGGCTACTTCTATTACTTTGACGATGCTAGCCAGCTTGTGACCGTGCTACTATCGCAAAACACAGTACTTGTCATCGACTCCACATGTGCAGTAGTACTTCCCTTCCCTAAGCAAATTTGTGTCAATACTACTCATGAAACACTCACAAAGTGCAAGTCCTGCTACTATAGACGACTCTTTAGAACTCGTTTGATACTGGAAAGCTGAAACCCACTTTACCTTGTAAAATTTGAATCTTGTTTCTTTTTTTCTTAGGCAAATCTATTTAAGTCATGAAGTGGGTAGTTGAACGTTCATGAAGTTATAAAAGTTTAGCGACTTTCCAACAACTTCACTTTCTATGCATCATTCAAAAAATATTCGTCCACCAATTCCGTGTTAGGCTCTACGCATTTGAATGGTATTTCTATTATGTTATTAATAGAAAAATACTTTTGATTAAAATTTTGAAAAAATTGAGTAACTAGTATTGGATGCCCAAATCTAAGGCAGGCACGCATATATACAGAGGACTTGTATATTTCAAGTAAGTTAGTTATAGAGTAAACTAGACAACTTCAAATAAGTACCTCTTACGCTTTTCATGTAATATAATCATGTAAATATAATTTTTATGAGGAATTTAATGGGATGAAAAATGCAGTGGAGTTAATTTTTTCTTTTGCTTGTTTCCTTCTTATTGATGCTTTTCTTTTTCTTTTTTTTTTCCCTGCCATGTAGGCAAATATTTCTATATTATGAACAAATCTTCTTTTGCTGTGATATGCCATGATTTTTAATCGGCCGCTCAAAGCTGTGCAAGTTGATCTTTCTTGTTTATGGTTTATATTTCTCCCAAAAATGGCAGTTGCCGATGTGCTTGAGAAGTAATGTGGCAGCCTTTATGTTGCCGATGTGCTTGAGAAGTAATGTGCTTGTGGTTCTTGTTTGTTTTTCCATTTCATTTTCTATGAGGGGTCTCAGAACTTGACATTAAGGCTTCTTCTTTTGTCATTCTATTTCTTGTTTCCATCGATTCTTATCATGCATTATGCAAGTCTAGAGATGCACAATTCCAATCTGTACTTTGGGTACCTAGTTTAAGAATAATGAATATTAAGTTGTATGATGGTTTTTAATCCGATTTCATTTAATCTAGAACAAACAAGCTTCCGGACATTTTGAACTGTGCTATCAGTAATACAAGTCAACTTTTGAAGGAGTAACTAAGAAGCACTCAAAGTTTGAATGCACTACATTTTTTGCATTTGATGGAGGAAGAGAAATCCAGACCATTTCCTCTCCTTTATAGCGTTTGACCTTGCATTTAAAACCCAACCTAAGAGAACTAGTACTTGACCGAATAAAATTAGGAGCTGAAGCCTTTTTTTTTTTTTGGGGTTAAACCATCAAATGTCAAGCGTGTTTTTTGAAGTTCATTTAAAAAAAACCCTGGCTCTTTATTCATAAAATATCGATTCGAATGCATAGCCATATCCATGACCTTAAACATCCAAGGTGGGTCGAGCCGATCTGAGCAGATATGAGACTGGCCTGATATCATTTAAAAGAAATTAATGCACCACTTCCACACAATTGGACATCAACAACTGATTGAAATAATTCACTATATAGTGCAAAGGTTAGATGTTAGTGGCTGCATTCTCGAGTCAAGTTGATAGTCAATTAATGCCAATAAGTCATTTCAAGGACTTTTATCAATCAATTTCTTGCTACATTAGCTCAATACATTTGAGTGCATTAATTAATACCTGTAAGTACAAGGTCCACACTCACGGCTATTGAAAAGCAAGGCCATATCCATTACCTTAGGCATCCAAGGTGGACCCAATGTCATTTAAAAGGAAAGCCCCACTTGCATACAAATTAATTTTTAGACATCAATGACACATTTAATAGAGAAAGAAATAATTCAATCTATATTTCAAAAGTAAGGTGGCAAATGCCCCATAATTTCTTTTAATACATTGTACATATCTACCACGAATGAAAGTAAGGTTTCGGGTCGGGTACGTGGAAATCCCACAACTACCCAACTCCATGATTGGTTTGTAAGAGAAATATTAGAATTCTAGCCAAGACACAGAGGGGAAATGGCTCATTGCCCACTCCTAGTTGAGGCAAGGATGTGAAAATTTGGGACTGACCCATTGGATCAAGCTTATTTTGATTTGAGTTAATCGAGTTTAGATTGAGAATTGTATTCGATTTTTTAAATTAAATATTACAAAATGGTGCATCGTAATTGAGAAAACAAATTACTACCCAACTTTTAAAAGTTGAAGAACTTGCATCAAACTTTGACAAATTTTCTCGACTCATATCGTAGCATCAAATTGCAGTTTTCCTACTAGGCGATACAGTATATGATTTATCATCATTCATGGACGACATCAAACCTCAATCCATTGGGGTTTGATGATACTAAGAACCTGGTATATCGATCTTTGGTTTCTCGTCTGGCAGATCCCAACTCGTCCCTTAATAATTATTGTTCTAACTCCATAGATATTATAAAGTGATCACAATCATTATAGCTAGTTCTCATTATAAATCCTGAAGAGGCTGTTTGGTACCAGTAACAATTTGTTACCGTTGTTTCAAAATTAAGGTAGTTTCATGGAACCTTATAGCATAGTGTTTCATGAATTTATCCAAAACTTTGGAACAGAATCAGTGGACAACTTGTTATGGATGCCAAACGACACTTAAAGTGTTTCAAACAGTCTTCAACACAAGACAAAAACTTTTTAAAATATGTCTATCCAAAAACTTAAAACGGTTTTTGCTGTTTTATTTACACAAGAAGCATGGGAAGGTGAGTTGGAAAAAATAAAAAAAATAAAGGCACAAGTATTATGGAAAAACTGAAATGGAGTTGTGATTAGATAATGATCAGAAGTGTGTATTTTTGGATACAGCATGTTTTTTTGTTGGAGCCAAAAGAAAGCCTTACCTTTGGGATGACTGTTCCCTTGATAGTGCAATTAGAGTTCTTGAGGAGAAAAATCTTATTTTGAATGAGGAATCGATTACTTCAATGACCAATAAGGAAATTTTGGCCTCTTCTAGCACCAACTTAGTTTTTGAGCCTTTGGGTGTGTCCGTTGTCCATGGCTCCATGCACTGTTAAAAAAAGTCTTTCACAATTGTCAATTCTATATGATTACTTGTATTCATATTTTAATTTTGAGAAACGGCCAATTCCTCCATGCCTTGATAGCTTGCACCCATGTATTTCATGTAATCCAAGGACTTATTTTGAGGAGCGTCTTCCCCTCACAAAGTCAAAAGTACGATTTTTGCTGTTTTTTTTTTTACAATTCTAAGTTTAAGTTTGTACGTCTGACGTATTCTTTTGACAAAAGTAAATTGATCTTAATATTGGGCAAAATATTGTGATTAATTTCACTTTGTTTATTTCACAGAAAAAATGAACAGTTGAAGGCATAGTTCTAAACATGAAAGAGGCTGCGAGCTGGAGTGGGTGACGTTTGGCTGCACGTCTTTTAAGAACCTTGCGATACTTGACTTGTCTTAAAGCAGCATTTATGAATTAACACCGAAAAATAAGGTAGTATTTTCGATAGAAACTGCTCAACCTTCATATTATCATCTTACTGAAATTAATGTCGCCAAAAGTTGGACATGTTGAAAGTTCTTGATCTCTCTAATTGTTATATAGAAGCTACACCGAATTTTGCTTGGACCCCGAATCTCGAAAAGTTATTCCTTGATGGCTGTGGAAAGCTTCGTGAGGTTCACGAATCAATTTGTTGCCTTGATAATTTGGCCACCTTAAGTATGAAAAATTGTGAATTTGTCGAGGAACTACTTGAATTTGTCAAGGAACTACCTGAGAAGCATAACCTTTCCAAACTTGAGGAACTCAATTTACAAGGTTGTCAACAACTTCAATCGCTTCCTCTGCTGCCGTTGTTTTTGAAGACATTAATTCGGCAAGGATGCAAGACGTTGAAACCTGTTCATGGGTTTCAAAATTTGGAGTCCATGGAACTGTTAGACATGAATGGATGTGAAAATATCAACTTTACATTGATGAGCAGCCTATTTAAGGTCTCTCTCTCGTACATTTTTAATAGATGCATTCATACTAATAAGAAATCATTGCAGGGAAAGACTTTCAAACATTTAGTGGAGTTAAGCGCTTTGGCAAGTAAAACCCTGTGTGAGGATGAAAAATTCTCTTTTGTAGTTCCACTTGGCTCACCAAGTAACCCATTGCATGTACAACACTTGCAATGTTATGGGGATGGCAGCAAATCTGGCAATCTAAGTAATATTGACATTAAGTTCTGCGCTAAAGATATGGAAGACAAACTGGTAATCTATGAGATCATATTTAGCCGTTTTCGTACATTGACAACGAAATTGATGGGCAATACGGTTGGTGCTATACTGTTTTTTTTTTTCGAGAATACAATGATACAAACTTTCTCCCCAAGCTCTATCGGCCTTGTTCAATATGTGTGTCTACGGCCGATAACTTTCCTCTAATAAGTATACATGTTCTGCTTACAAATGCTCACAGATGGAGCAAATTATTCTCCTTCCTCATCTCTTCCAGCCACTGAACTAACAAGGCCTTTGGAATCAAGAAGGCCTTCTTCAAACATGGCGGAGACCGGACTGTTTCAAAGAACTTCTAGTCCTGTACGAGAGCCACGGTTCGAGTATGATGTCTTCCTCAGCTACAGAGGAGAAGACACGCGCCATGGTTTCACGAAGCACATCTATGAGGAGCTTGTCCGCATGGGCGTCCGAACGTTCTTGGACAGTGTGGAACTGGAGGCGGGCGACAATATCGGAGATCGCATGTTCAACGCCATCAAAGGGTCGAAGATCTTCGTGGCCATTTTCTCTGTGCAGTATGCCCATTCGAGATGGTGCCTAAAGGAGCTAGCGGACATCGTCAAGTGCAATAGGCTGATCATTCCCGTCTTCGTCCACGTCAATCCAGTGGATGTGCAGAAACAGGAAGGAACCTTTGGCTCCCTGTTGCCTGGCTTTACGGATCGTTTGGGAGCAGAGAGAGTCAATGAGTGGAAGGAGGCTCTGAGGGTTGCAGGAAATGCCCCTGGTTTCACGCTCGATGATGACAGGTCTGAGGTTCTTCTCCATGTCTTTTACTGAACTGCTCAGAAGTTGAGACGGGTAGGGCAATTCTGAATATTAATTTGACAAAAAGTGGTGGTTTTCGAACAATGCATTCATCAACTTACCTGGATAAATTAGGATATTTTCTTCTCAGCTAGTCGATACTTGCTCATTGAATCTTTGCTGCTTTTCTCAGGTTTAGCAAGAAAAAGGATCCTGATAGTTCAGACATGTTTGGATTCACTCACTTGTCGAAACAAGTGAGACTATAAATATAGCAGGCTTCTGGGACAGCTATCCGCTTTCCCGCATTCCAGGGAGTCTCTGCTCTTTCTCCCTTTGAGCAAGTGCATTCTCCCTGACAATTTTTTGGGTGCTTGGAGCATCCATGTGTCCAACTCAGGAAGAAGTAGGAGAAACGCATTTATTTCACAAAGCATCATCTTTTCTTATTTTTTTTTTATCAGCAAAAGCAGATACACCCAAATTTATCGTCAAAGTTTTCTGCTATTTTTCTTTTAAAAGATTAGAGGGCGGTTTTCTGATCAGTTTTGGACTTGCTGGGTGCCAAATTGTTCAGTACCTTTCCGGGGCTAGATCCGGCCTGGTAATACCCAAATGAGGTCCTCTATAGCTCGCGCCCTGGCGCAGCTTCCAGGTGCTATAATCTGCCTGGTTCAAGCCCCGTTGAAGAATGAGAATACCAGCCTCTGTTAAAGAGCACAAGCCGTCATGACAAGCCAATCTTGCACACTGGTTAAGGAGCTTTCACGCTTGCTTGGTGATCGAGGAAGGATGATCTTCTTGACGGCCATGAATAGTACAGAGCATCAGGATCTAAGGCGAAAGTTATGCTAAAGTCGGTGGCTTGTCTGGTTGCATTATTGCTTCCAGAAAGATTCCTTCCTGGCTGGCTAAACTTGAATTCACTCTGTTCGGAGTCAATAAACCTTGAAAGTCATCAAGTCAGATGGAATAGGAAAGGAAACCATAGCACGAGGACTTGGACTGGGCCTGGAAAGCCACCACTTTAAATTGGATAACCTCTGCTGGCCATGGGCTTCAATTAAGAAAGCACAGGGCACAGTTGATTGACTGAATTTGATTACAGTAAACTGAAGCCTACATGGAGCAAATGAAGTTGATCTGATAGCATCATACCAAACTCTAAGTGCTTGGATCAAGCTTTTCATTTCTAAGTCATTGAAAGGGAATAAACTATTTCGTTTTTAAATCTTGCTTATACGATGCTTTATGATTTTGACATTAGCATAAAGTTGCACTATGTATTTCCATGACAATGAATGTCGCAGAGGTTATATATTCTTCTCGTCTGCTTAAACACATCCACCGCTCGAAGTGTGCAATATGTTTCGATTAACTGAACTGTTTAATATGGTAAACGGCTTCGTGATTTTATCTCATGGTGTCATACACCGAGATCATGATCCATGACTTGCATCACGAGATAATACCTGGATAGGATGAACATCAAGGCCATGGGTCTTCTCGCTGCCAAGCTCACAGTAATGTTAAGCATCATTTATTAGCCTCATGGTTGCAAAAAATATCGTAGATGAGAGCAGAAACCATGCGTACTGCCACATATTTACACGCTTTCTTCTCTTTTTTGTTGGCTATTGCAGGGAGGAGAAAGGACTGATTGAGAAAGTTATCAGAAGGATCATGGAAGAATTGAAGAATCCTCCCTTGGCGCTGCCAAAGCACCCCATTGGGATGGAACCCAAAGTGCAAGACGTGATGAAGCTGTTGGATGTGAATGCCAATGATGTCAGGATGGTAGCAATCCATGGAAAGCAGGGGATTGGAAAGACGACTCTTGCAAAGGCCATTTACAATCAAATATTTCTCAAGTTTGATGCTTTTTTCTTTTTTCCGGGTGTCGAAGAAGCTTCAAGAACAGATGGTCTTGCGTCTCTCCATAAGCAACTTACCTGCGGACTTCTGAAAGTGAAAGAAGAGCCATTGATGAGTGATGTTGACGAAGGGAAGAATGCGATCAAAGAAAAAGTCAGTAAAGGAAGTGTTTTCATCGTTCTGGACGATGTCAGTGACAAGAACCAGCTCGATGCACTGGTGGGTGACAAAAACTGGTTCCGTCCAGGTAGTAGGATCATTATCACCACCAAGGATGACTCTTTCCTGGATGCCGAGATGTACAAGAAATACTCACCAAAAGAATTGGATGATGAAGAAGCGCTTCAGTTGTTATGCTACTATGCTTTCGGGAAAGTGGCACCACCCGAGGAATACTTTCGGCTTTCAAAGCAGGCTGTTGCCCTCTGCCATGGACTTCCTAAAGCTCTGGAGAAGCTAGGATCTTTGCTTTCAGACAGAACAAGTGAGGAGGAATGGGATGATATGTTGAACAAACTCGAGCGGTCACCTCCAGATTCTATTCTGCATTTGGTATAGATATGCTGGCAGCTAATGAAATAATCCAATATGCATTCTGTTGTGTTGGGGATGGGAAATTAAAGTCTTTCTGCATCTTTTCTTGTAAAATTTATGTTCATTTCTTCATACCGTTGTGTTACGCCAAAGGATTTCATGTATAAGAACTATAAATTGAGATGGCCAATTACTTGACCTGTGGTTTCCATTTTGATGCTTCATGGTTGCATCTTAGCAATAGTCATTCTTCTAGCGATTCTTTGCCTGTCTTCCTAATATTACATGCTTGCCTTTGTTCATTTTCTTGTCACTCCATGATATAAATGTTACTGTAAAGCATCACGGGTAAATTATGAGGCTATTCTAGGGAAGACCACAACTTGAGAACGATCTCGGACGTTTCAAACTTGAAATCCTTGAGGAAATTGAAACTCAGTGGCTGCAGATTGCTCGGAGACTTTTGCGGCCTGGAGAGCATCGCCCACAACTTGGAGACGTTAGAATTGCCAAGGCCATGTGGTGGTTTATCAGGGTTCAGCCAGCTTAGTCCTGCCTTCGTGACAAGGGTTTTTAAGGTACGTTCTAGTTCCTCCAAGTCGTTAGTTTTGCCGGCTTTCTTTTTTTTGCTTGTGTTGTTGCTCTGACTTAATTACGCGGAGAAGGTTCTACTCATGGACCAGACATTTTTTTAGACTTGCTCCATCTTGGAAACATAGCCGAAGGACCGATTGAAGGTGTTATATGTATATGATCATTGATTATTTAGTTAAAAAAAAAAAAAAGAAGAAAAGCACTAGAAACTTATTTATATATCAGTATGTGTTTTTCAAAGTATTTACGCATCGAGTCACCATTACTGTTAAGTTACCTGATAACGTGAATTACATTAACATACATGGTTCTGTTTGAGTAGTTAGAATACTGATGAAAGTATATCAGCAACAAAACAAAAAAGCTTTTACAGCTTGTTAGGCGACAAATATAAAAACTAATGGTATCCAGATCTCGACTTAGAAAAGAAAGGAATGAAAAATTTAATGATCAGCTTGTATTGGGCGAAAATTGAATAATGAGCTTGTGTTAGGCAAAAGAATGTTTTTTGGTAAAAATGAGGCCAATTGAGTATATGGTATGTGGTCTGTTTGAGTTGTTAAAATATTGATGAAAGTATATTAACAATAAAATAAAAAGCTTTTGCAGTTTGGTGACTGAGTATAAGAACTTGTGGTATCCAGATCCCTACTTTGGAATAATCAGCTCGTATTAGGAGGAAATTGAACGATGAGCTTGTATTGGGCAAAAGAATGTTTGTTTTTTTGTTTGTTTTGTTTTCAAATGAGGCCAGTTGAGTATATAGTTTAGTAAATAGAAAAGGAGAAACATGTATATATAATGATTCCGATCATGCAGAAGTACCAACAACAGCATATGCTTTCTCAAGGGCTAAGAAAATTAGGTCCCGTGGAACCTTATATTCCTTTTTAGCAAGCACAAATTGAATAAATAAAAAAATATGTTTATATAAGAATGTATTATGTAAAAAGTATGTCATAATTTAGGTCTCTTAGCTGGGAACCGGCATTATCATCAGAAACACGAAAGTCCGTTTATTAGAATTTAATCAATGGCGAACCGATTCAAATTTCCGGCTATCCAAGAGTGCTATGTGCCAGCTTTTAACAGTTCCAAAACATAATTTAAGGATTTTTTAAATTATTTTTTATATGTTTTTTTCATTTTTCGAAAATATTTTTTAAATATTTTTTTATTGAATGACAGTCGATTGAGCTAAATCGGTGGATTCACTACACTGGCACCCCTGTCGATTTAATTCACAAAGGGATAGTCACAATACTAGGAAGAACCATTCAAGTATAAAAAATATAAAAGCGATAAAAAGTATACATTCGGGTTTACAAACATAAATTCAAAGACGCAGTCTCAGTGATTTTTCCAAGAATTCCGTGGCATTCCTTATTTAACTACTTTCTTATTTTTCGCTTTTCAAAATGTATATCGGTGCCAAAGTAATTATGGCTTACTTTTGTGCTGCTTTGATGCTACAGGGGTTAGCCTTTTCATCCCTTAAGACATTCTGCGTCGGCGTTCTTGGAAGAAGGCAGTATGGAGAAGCGATTCCTTGTGGTTCTGACCATCATCAGTCTTTTTCGATCACGTTTCCAAAACTGGGAAGAGGAGGGAAACGGCCGACTGTTCATTTCTTCTTCATGGCTTCTTGAAATACAGAAACTTTCTATATCTATATCAATCGTGGAAGAAGATGGCCATGGCGTCTATAAGTGTACCGCAGGGAATTTGTACCACTTCATCAGCAGAGAAGAGATGGATGTTGGTATCAGCATTTACGTCAAACCAGAACGAGATCAGGCTGGACAATGCTTTTGTAATTGTTCGATACACTTAGATCGCAAAGTACTGTAAAAATTGTTGGTGTATAGAACTTGATTTATATTTATATTCAATACTGCGGGTTTGCCCTAATCCTTATGTTGTGAGGGGACCATAGTTTTTTTTGTCTTCTCTGTAAGAGTGTCTATGTTCATCTAAGAGTTAATAGTGAAAGATCTGTGCGACCATGAACGTAGGATATTATTACTCCGAACCAAGTAAATCTTTGTCTTCTTCCTTGTTGTTTCTATCTTTTCTTGAGAGTGTAAGAGGAGAGTTTTGTATGTTGTTTCTAACAAAAATGAACGAAGGATGTAAAAGTTTCTCGTTTGGCCCAACTTTGTCAGGCACAAATTGGAAGTCGCTTGTGTGAATGCAGACTCGCACCCAAAAATATTCAACTTTGTTGTCCTTAATATTTCATGGTTATGAGTTAACACTCCCCTTAAAACTTTTATTAATTGACCGTTGCAAAATTTTTATAGGAAAAAAAAAAACAAAAACAGCAGATAAAGGTTTGTCGTTATTCAAAGTACACCCAACTTTCTTCATAAGTGAGCTTGGAAGAGAAATTCTCTAAGAGCCACTTGTTGGTAGAAAACATCAGTTTTTTATATAAAATAGCAAAAACGTTTCTTTGAAGACCAACAATATCTTTCGCCGGTCGAGGGAAGAGTGGCTCCTTATGATTGGTACTTTTGTTTTATGTCAAAATTTTTTATGTGGGCTTCTCTTTGAAATTTTCTTTTAATTATTCTTTCAAGCATTAAGCATTTTTTTATAATTTTTTCTTGTTAAATTAGTAAAACAAAAATATGATTTTGTCCCGGCAAGGGAACGTGATGAAAAATATGCTTGCCTTTTCAATACGATTAACTTTCTTTTGCCTAATTTTCTTATCACGTAATTGATACGGTATTAATTAAAAAAACTAGCTAGTTGGGATCTAGTTAAAAATGTGTTAGGGTATAACTAAAATTGTGTTAACATTATTTGTCGAGATGAAAAGAAGGTCCATGAGAATTAACTAACCTGGATTTTGTTTCCATTGCCGGTAGCATATTCGTTTTCATTAACTCAAGTTCATGATAACCTATGTTTTTATAATTAGTGTGTTTTTCGTTCAAATGGTGGGTCAAGAAATTTTTAATGGCATTACATCCAGGGGTTTTTGAAAATGCAAATAACGTTTAATTATCTTCATCTGTCTGATGAGCTCTAGGAATAACTAGGAAAGAGCATTTGTTTTTGCAAATTGTTAATTGTTTCTGGAGGCGTTCACAGAATCACATCCATGGGTCTTTGAAGAATATAAATAACGTTTGGTTATCTTTGGATTTGGTGAGCACTAGGAATAACCAGGGAAGAGCATTCGTCTTTGCAATATTGTTAATGGTTTTTTGCCGGTGTCAGTAAAATCAGCCTGAATCAGGTGGCAAACTGATTCGGTTCAGTAGCCGATTCAAGTTTTACCATTTTAAAGATATTTCAAGAATTTTTTTCTTTGTAATTATTTGTATAAGTCCCTTTTTTTTCTTGTATGGATTTTTTAACAATTTTGACCGGTTCATGACCTGTTCTGCTGAATCAATGAATAAGCAGATTCACTGAATCCGCATGCAGCTCTGCCAGTTGGGTTCACAAACTCATTGTTGCAGGTTGGTTTCATTGCCGCCTTCATTGGGGCTTGAAGTGCAATACCTTTTTTTGTAATACTATTTTTCGAATTTGTCTAAGAAAAGTAAGGGTTATATGTTACATACCTAGATATATAATCGAACAGTTTCTTTAAGTTTAAGACTTAAAAGATAATCTGGCTTCTTGGACAAGAACTAGTGCCATAGGCAGCTAAGTTTTTTTGTTTTCTTTTTTTCTTTCTTTTTTATGGAGATAGTTTGGGAGAAGATTCCTATTTTTAGAAGCAATAATCAATTCTTTTTGTCAAATTTTCAATGCGATCTTGTGCATATTGCTTTATGGTTCTCCGACTTGCAAGCAGCTTGCAGTAGTCGTTCCTCGTTGTTTCCCTTCTTGAATTATGCTACAGCATTCGGTGCCTCTACATCATGTCCCCCAACTAAACCACAATCTTTTGCTTTATACAAGAATATTTTATGCATTACAATTTTTCCATGCAAATTTTTGAGATCTACCTTACTCGAGTGTTGTCGAGTAAGGGGTGGATACGGCCACAGGGCAAGAGATGAAGAGCTTGTATTAGGCAAAAGAATTTTTTTTTTTTTTAAATGAGGCCAACTGTTTGAGTTGTTAGAATATTGATGAAAGTAAATTAACAACAAAAGAAAGTGCTTTTACAGTTAGGTGAATAAGTATTAAAAACTAGTGGTATCCAGATCTCTACTTAAAAAAAAAAATGAATGATCAGCTAGTGTTAGGGAGAAATTGAATGATGAGCTTGATTAGGCAAAAGAATGTCTTTTTTTTTTCAAATGAGGCCAGTTGACAATATAGTTTAGTAAATAGACAAGAAGAAACATGTATATATAAGAATCACGCAACTTGGTTGGTTAGGATTTAACAGTTTCCAAACATCATTTAAGATTTTTAAATTATTTTTTTAATATGTTTTCATTTTTTTAAAATAATTTTTGTTACATTTTTTACTGATTGACAACCGATTGAGCTAAATCGGCGGGTTCATTGCATTGGCACAGCCTGTTTTAATTCACATAGCGATTGCCACAACAATGCTGGGAACAACCATTCAATTAAAAAAATATATATAAATGCAAGAAAAAGTATGAGTCCAGATTTACAAACATAAATTCAAGTACGCAGTCTGAGTGATTTTTTTCAAGAATTTGGTGGCATTGCTCCTGCCATTTCTTATTTGATTACTTTCTTGTTTTTCGCTTCCCAAAATGTCTGTCGGTGCTCAAGGTGATATGGCAATAATGGCCTACTTCTGTGCTGCTTTGATGCTATAGGAGGCCGCCTTTTCATACCTGAAGACGTCCAGCGTTTTTGGAATAAAAGAAAGAGATTTCTGATTATCCAGACGATCAGCCTTTTTGGGTCACATTTTCAAGAGTGGGAAGAGGAGGGAAACGTCAAACAAGAGTAGCGTGGAGTCCACGGCTTGCCCTACTGTACCGTGAAGCACTTACTGTATGATTGTATCTATATCAATCATGGAAGGAGATGGCCATGTCGTTTATCAGTGCACACAAAAGTTAAGTATGGCTGCAGGTGGTATTGGTAGCACGGCATCGGAGAAGCGATTGTTGAGTAGACTCAAGGGAAGGCTATTATCTGAGGATGCGGGTATCAGGACCTACGTCAAACCTGAATGGGATCCGGCGACTCCTGTGCTATGCTTCTCACGATGTTCTATACAGTTAGATCGGAACGCATTGTGGAAATGACGACCGCAACTCTGCCGGATTTTATCCGCAAAATCTTTATTTAGTGAAAATTGGAATTTAAGAATATCCAGATCCAAAATATTCCTACACGGTGGATGCAAAAGCTGATCACCTCTTGGCATGCAAAATGCTCTTTCTCGTTTGGGCCAAAAAGGAGGAAGATCTCAACTTCGTCATGCAAAGGCACAGATTGCAAGTCGCTTGTGTGATGCTTGCTGCTCGTCGATGGAGGCCTGCTGGGGATGAACTAATGAAGTTCATGCACAGGAGTTTCAAACCCAAACCAATATGGGTAAGCCTTCCCTATCATCTGACGGTCGAGCTGTTGAATCAACGATTTTGAAGGTGCTTGCCTCTTGTTTAGATGGAGAATTGGTGGAAATCCACGTCTCTGTTTCTAGAATGGCTCTTGCCCCGTTTGAAGTTCTTCTGTCATTTAAACTGATTCTGGTTATTGATTTGGCGCTGATCTACCTTGAAGTTCTTCTGTCTGATTCTGGTTATTGATTTGGAGCTGATCTACCATTCTATGGAGATCTGTCTGAGTAGCAATAAGTTGAGAAAATAGGGAGCAGGTACTGGAGGGCGATGGCATCTGCTAAGGTTTTTGAAGCCCTAAACGAGGAAGGAGATGAAGACTACCTTTTTATGGAAAACAATAAAAATTGGTTGAGAAAGGTCCAAGGTTGAGGAAAATGGGGTTTGGAAACAGAGAGATGAGCGAGTTCAATCCTCAAGAGGATATAGCGACAGGTGATTCGAAGTCAAGGAAAGATCTTGTAAAGCACGCCAACGTTCTCCTGTGCTTCCATGAATTTATTCCGGTCAAGTTAATTGTTAAACTAAAAGGTTACAATCGGACGCCTAATATTTGAGCAAATAACAAATTAGCTATTTAAAGTTGGCAAATAAGTGTTCAGCTTGGAAGAGAGATTCTCGAAGAGCCACCTGTTGATGGAAAGTATTATTTCTTAATATAAAATAACAAAAATGCTTCTTTTGAAGACAAAAATATCTTTCATGGGTCAAAGGAAGAGCGGCTCCTTGTGAGGGGTACTTATGTTTTATATCAAAAATTAATGTCGGCTTCTCTTTGAAAATTTCTCTTAATCATTTTCTCAAGCACTAGCATTTTTAGTAAAACATTATGATTTTGTCCTTGAAAAGGAACATGAAAACCATACTTATTAATATGCTAACGTTTCACTTGCCTTACTTAATGACAAAAAGAGTTCACCTAATTGATTTGGTATTAATTAAAAAGCTAGCTACTTGGAATATAGTTGAAAATGTATTAGCCTTATTTGTAGAGAGAAAAAAAAGGTCCATGAGAACTAACGGACCTAAATTTTCTTTACATGGTGGGTAGCATAGTCGTTTTCATTAACTCAAGTTCATGATGACCTATGTTTTGATAAGGGCGTTTTTCATTCTTGAAGCGAAACTTGGGTGTGTTTCTAAAAGTTAGAAATGTTTTATTATCCTTAAATCTGTGGATGACTTGAAAAACTCTCAATTTATATCATCTTGTTCATTTGTTTGTAAGACTTATTAAAAAAACTAGTCCCCCAAGGATTTCTAGACGTGCCTGTTCGGATGCATTAGTGAGCTTTCTAAGTCTCTACAATATAAGGCTTTTCCTTGCTTATGGTTGATGAAAACATACAAAAGGTACCCTAGGTCATAAGGTTCGCATACCCACATCACTGTACCCATACTCACCGTGGATACTTGAACACACTTAGGTATACGTATTTTTAGCTCGAAACTGATCGAAACTACTTAATTTTAAATGATTTTTTTTTTTTTAATTCAGCTTTCATTGATTTTTAAAGTTACTGTTCATTAACATATAATGTTCTTTTAGATCACTTGTTTGATTTTATTTTGATTTTTTTGCTATTTTACACACACGCAACATAATATATATATATATACCCAAATTTTCCAAGGGTACCATAGTAACCATATGACTTGGAAGGTAACCTTTTCTCTAATGGAGGCAATATTTTTTATATCAGTTCACACCTGAATACCAACCCGTTAAGCAAACCAGAACCATGCTCTAGAATAAAGACCATTTTGAAGACTTGATTCAAAAATACCCTACCAAGTCACAATAAGTTCGTGGCAATACTTCAAGAAATTGCAAATATGTATATGTAAAGCAAGGAGTTATTGGCAAAAGTGAAGTGCACCTGTGATCCATGCTTCATTGCCTTTGGAATCAACATAACCTGACACTGAAGTACACCTATTCCTTATGGACTAGATTCGTGAATAAAGACAACCAAAACTCCTACTCTTAGGAACAAAGAATAGCATAGATGATAGGATGGGCATTGGAGCAACTTACGTATTTGCTGCCATTAATAGTCTTACTATGAACACCAAAAGAGTAGCATGAACGAAGGAACAGAAATGATAATATATAGATAAAATAATAACAAAAAGAAAAAACTGGTCACATTTGTGGCCTAGTTTGGACAACAAAAATTTTTCCATCCTTCACGACACCTTCGATATCTTGTGGGGTTCCATACAGCTCTTCAATTGCATTTCCAGCTCGTGCAATGGATGACAACATAGAGTTTTGGAAGTTGGTATCTGTTATTAACGGATCCAAAGTGTAGTCCAGAAAAACCTTCTCTTCTTTATCCATGGGTACACTGCCCATTTTCAGCAACAGATGCAGGATTGTCAACCATTATGTAGATGAAAAAAACAAGACAAGAGAAATAAACAGAAGTGCATCCCAGTAGGTCAGATCTGTAAGGTCAGCTGGATATAAGGTGATATTGACAGAGCAGAAAGGCAAGATAACAATAAAATTTAAAAAAAAAAGTTCCAGAACTCTCATTTCTTCCACTTACTTCATCACTCCTATGAATATTTGGAATTTGTTTTCTAATAACTTAGACCCAGGGATAGATCTCAAGGATGTAAACAAGCTTAAGGAATACATACATGCATACCTCCATATAAAATTAACTTCGACTGAAGTTGAGTGCTTACAGGTTGTCATAACTACTAAAATAGTATCAATCAATATGGAGAAAGAGTGGCTGAGATCTGCAATTATGACCTATTCACATCATCAACATGAACCACTGACCGAAATGTGGAGGGCCAAGTATGGTGTCATTGAGAACTTCAGGAAGATGCAGAAAGAGGTAAATGCAAGACACTGCTAACGAGCAATATGATCAATCCATCAATAAAACCTTTTTTACTTTATGCAGAAGATTTTGAATCAGAGTAACAAATTCTGCCTCAAAAAAAAATGAGGTTAAGTGTACACTTTAGTGAAGAAGCAACTGGAAAATTTAGTGGAAGGTAAAAAACGAGTTTCTAAGGCCAATGTAAGGCACAATCGACATGGTTGGTTCATGTGGTAGTGGTCGAGTAAGAAGGGCAGAAGACTATAGTATCCATCTTCAAACCACAAACTAGGCACCCTAGGCAAACCAAATGTCTGTCCTGGATTCAAATAAGACTTCCAGAAGTTTATTATTATTCCCATGAGACATGACATGGATCTCCATCTTCACTCATTACATTTGAAGTTGGCACATGTGGAGAGGTGACAAGAGAACCATGGAGCCAACCGAGATTAGCATATAACTGGGTCAGCATTCTAGTATTTCTCCATTCATAACTGAATCCCAGAAAAAACAGTTCAGAATTGTCTGACTCAGTTGTGTAATGACTCACCCAATCCTGCGTCTGACCAAGCAATATTAGTTTGTCTGCAAGTTGTACTGATCTTTTTAGTCTGTTCTTGACAAAAGCAGTGGATGATTAGCTTCTAAAGAAAGTTTTTATGACTAGGTCTTAGGAAATGAAGTTTCCTCTCCCTTACAACTCACCGTTCAATGACTTGGGATTTTCAGGGAATGATCCTTTCCCTGGTGCAGGACAAAAAAAAAGAGATCTAAAATCTTCAAATTTTGTCATATTTTGCTACAAATATAGTTCTTGTGGTTCTTATTCTACAGGCTTTCAGTTCTTTGCTACAAGCTGTAGTTGTTATTTATAGTAACGTTCAACTGATTCATTAGCTTGTGATAAAAAGGAAACTGTTAGACGGTTATGAACCAGACAAGTTATCAAGCCAACTTGCTGGCCTATGACTCAAAGATCAGTTTATCCAAGCTGGTTATCATCTGATTACACATTGTGAATTCCACAAGAATTGGTGAATCCGTAAACCCATGATTGCATCCATGCGACAGAGGTTCATGAGGTTTCAGAACTAGGATTTAATATTGGATCAAGCTTTTCATACATATAAATAGCATATTAAGTTACAAAAAATGATGTCAGAATAATGACATAACAACTTCCAATTTTGTCAAAAGATTGACAATTAATATGAAAGTTTAACTGAAAATAAATTAATCAACAAACAATAAGTGGCCTACTCCATAAAATTTCATCCACTTAAAAGAAAGGATAGAAAAGCTACTGCAATAGAGTTTAGATTTATTTAGCAGAAACATCATGAACACATTATGCAGAACAAGTGAATTCAGCAGACAAAGAAAGGCCTACTCTATGATATTGCTTTTTGAAAAGAGTAAGGATCAATCAGGTAGTTAAATCAACTTTTTAAGTTTCTTAAAAAAAAAACCGCATGAACACATCACACAGACCGAGTGCATTTAATGATTGTAACTGCATGAAGTGTATCATCAAAGCAACAAAGTTTTCTCTACCATAATAGATTACAACTAGCTAACCTGTCATAAAGGCCAGCACCAGCATAGCCCTCAAGATCTTCACCATTAGAATCAGAGCGGAAGATGATTGATTGCCTTATGAAGAGGCCAAAAGGTTTGCTAGGGTAACCAAGTATCTGAAGAAACAAATTCAACAGGAAGATTTAGTGGTCGAAAAGTTTCATGTTATTGGCATCAAAAATACCTTGGATACAATCGCGATTTGCACAAATATAAATCATCTCGATCATTCAAATTTGTCATGAATAAGCAGATAAGAGTATCCAAAATTTTGAAGTGCATGTAGCAGCATGCAGGCATAAATATCAAGTTCAGAAAATGTTCAAATTTGGCAGGTCATTGCTATTGAATTCCATAGCCTAATATACCAACAATTTAATTAAATTAATGCTCATTTTAGGGCCTAAAAAATTTCCATGGCCTTTAAACAAGAGGAGTTGATGGGGTGTGTGTGTGCGTGTGTGTGTATTTACATGCAGTGTTTGTCACCGAATGGGCTTAACTCATAACACCCTACGCTCTACTACTCTCCTGGCAAAGAGACATACGTTGCAAAAACATGAAAAGGTATGGGGAAAACAAGCAGGAAGTAGGGAACTCTGCCCTACTGCAAGCAGATAACATCATGCTGAAGTTAGGATAGTAATAAAAAATTGCAATAAAACCTAGATCCTGCATGGTTCTATAAAAGAACCCCATGAGGACATCAGGAATCTGGAGGAGCTTAAGTACTTTGATAGATATTATGATTTTAATGATCTCTCCGTATACTTTTACTCTTGCCCTCCCCAGCAAACCAGGTCCAATTTCATAGTTCTAAGGAACCTCCGAGGCGAAAAGTTACATGCAAACTTAGGGCATAAATGATTAATCTGAGTTCCTGATATCATAGGCTGAAGAATTACCCCATACATGAAACCCTAGTTTGGACTACAAAGTAAAAAGCAGCCACCTCAGTTGCAACTACCTCAATAAAAGGCTTGCCCAGAACAGAATTTGTAATCCTTGGGCATGGAAAATATTAGAAAGTTACAGATAGATGTTCCTTTTGATGTCATAAAGTACTTTATTCTTTGTTTGCAATATCATGTACCACGACCTTTCAAGCATGTGAAATCAACAAACAACAGCCTCACCTTCGGAGAATTCAGGTCATTCTTCTTACAGATAAAACTTAACGCCCGACCTGGATATGCTCCTACAAGTGTTTCCCCCAGTCCTCTCACAACCTGCATAATGGGAGCAAAATGTTCAGTATAAAGAAAGCAAAGAACCTATTCATTTAGCAAATCCAATATACCTCGGCATATATTTCTGATGGATCACTAGAAGAAGGGTTTGTAGTGTGGATAACAAATGCATAGTCAGCACTAATAATTTCCTGTACTAAGACAGCCATGCAGAGAGAGTCATGGTCCAATTTCACCTTCCTAGTGCTGAAATATGCTCTTTCATTCCATTTTGAAGCCCAAACCTAGAAAGCACATAGTTCATTTCTGTCAGGAAGTTATAAGAACAAAACAACAAGATGGTCCAATTAACAAATTGCAGCAAAGAACATAACTGGGCATCAGAATTTGGATAGTGGAATGCTGATAGTAAGTGTACAAGAAAATATCCATCACAAGGTCTATCCCTTGTATGGTTCATTTTGTTATAGTAACAGTAAAATTGGACCATGAACCAATATATTAGTTTCACTACGAAAACTTGATTTAATTGAACTTCATAAAGTGTTACATAAAAATTTACATTTTAGTGCCAAAAGAAGCTAAACGATCTTAAACCTTTAATATTCTTACCAGAGCAATCAACTTTTCATTGACAACTCGACTGCTGACTACTCCCTAAAATCTATTGATAATTATCCTGTTATTTAACAGGTATATGTTCAGTGCATGTATTCTTTCTTCAGTAATAATAATTTGAAAGTTTTTGCCAGCTCATCACATGCATCAATGCCAATAGATCATAGTGATGATTCTAACCCTTTTTATTGCCATCCAAGCTTGCTCCCACCGTTCTGCACCTTCATCACCAGGCCATGGCATGCCAGATTCTCTCAGTTTTAGCTTCAGTTCTTCAACCTGAAAAAGTTACATTCACATCTCAACATCTTTAAGCCATGCAACTCTGCATGATTAACTTAAGAATCATTGGGACAATACAGTATACATGCAAATCAAAGTAAAGCAAAAGCCATCAAAGAATAATTTCAATATACTTATAAGCACGACAAAGTCAAGTAAAATTTCAATCAAGTTTTTTTTAGCCGGTTTATATATTTCCAGATATTGAATGTAAATTGTGCTTTCCTTGTACAACCTATGATTACCAAGGTGTGAAATTGATAAAGGAAGGGGAAGCACAGAGGTGAGAGCCCACAATGCTATGAAGCAGGAAACACGATACGCTTTTCAAGATAATAGGAAAGTCAAAGAAAATGAAAAAAGAGTGACAAGCAGTGGTAGAAACAAGTGAGAACTAACAGCAAGATGAGCAGGAAATGAGCAAGTGAAACAGTCAAGATATCAAAGAATGAACATACCAATATAAAAAATCACAAAATTAAAAAGTTAGAATAAAAGAATGCGGAGCACAAGGAGAGTCGCCCCAATAAATATTGAATATTAAAAGTGAACTAGATGTGGATGATAGTTTTATCAAATTTCGTTCTCTTTAGAAGAAAAATGAAGATTTTGCTTGGGATTTCTGGGATTCCACTTTCTAAATGCAAGGTTCAAGTAAAATCAGTTGGTAACTATAATCACACAAACATTATAGAAAACAACAGGAGAACAGCACATGGAAGAAATAAGATAAAAATGAAATCGGCTAAGGAAAGAGAAAAAATCAACTGACAAGTGAGTTTTCTACTAATAAAATTTAACTTTCCCCAAGATATTCCCCAACCTAGGTAAGGCATGGACATTTTAGCAACTAAAATGTGCTTCCAAGAAGCTCACTTCTCACTTTAGGTAGAAGCAGCCAGCACAGTAACAAATATGGTTCTTGGATTTTTATGGAAGATGTTCTTCTAGGGCGTTAATCGGTTTAAAACTTTAAATGTCTTCCTCAGGAAACTCTCAGGAGTTTAAAAGATGAAAAAATATACAAAAGTAATATAAAACTTATGAAATTGTCAGTTTTCAAAAAGTTTTTGTAGCATTAGAATGGTTAAACTGTTAAAAACTTAAAAGTGAAAAAACATCTAAAAATATTTAAAAATAAATTTTTAAAAAATTAGGAGAACAATGCCAAATATCAAAATATTTCCATGAGAAATTGAAATTGACCATATTTTCAAAATATTACGACAAATACTTCTCCTTTTCCTCTTGATTGGCATTATCATGTTCTGGCATACGTTAAGATTCGGCTCCCCCTACCTCATTTCTCAAACATATCATTATTCTCCAGAAGGCCAAGGATGTCTTTTACATCCTGATACAGGAAAGCATCTTTCAGAAGATAAAGCAAGAAACTAAGAACCATGCCACAGGCTCCATACAGTAGGGCTCACAAGTTCACAAACGGATACTTCGCTTTCATTTAGAGAACAGCATATTAGAAATGACAATTTTTTGTGGAACTCACTTTTCCATGTATACCATTATTAACAACAATCCCAGTCATAAAGCTCACGTAATTGGACAAGTTTTGCTTCTTAAAACTAACATTTCTAGCATCCAGGAAAATATGCAGCAAAATGAAACTTACCAGTTCATTTGGTGCAACAAGCTGCAGAACAGTATCACGTATCTCGTGAAGGACATTGAATTCTCCCTCCTCTAGCTTTTTCTTCAAGCTAGACACTTTATCAGCTATTTCCTGTAATCACATATAAGGTCCACATAGTAGTCGTGAGTTTAAAAAAGAGAAAATAAAATAATTGCATTACTTTATTAGAAGATTATGAAAGTCTTAACAAATCTTGAGTTTGTATTCAAATGTTTAATCACAGTGCATGGAGATGAGAAATTCTCCAGTTAAGAGATGGTTAACCTTGTTTGCATCATATGATATGACTTTTTCAAAAACTCCAAACGGTAGTGCAACTGATGTAGGTATCCCAACCCAGGAAGGCACTTTATCCTTTAGGAAGCCAATGTTTCGTGATTTAGCTCCAACCTGTAAAAATGGAATTCGACATTGAATAGACAATACCAGTGGAGAGCTATTGAAAGTAGCCTAAATAGATCACACGTCAATTTTTTTTTAAAAGAAAGAGGGATTTGTACTTTAATTTAGTCCAACAATGTCTCACATGTCAAATTTATTCACGGAAAAGAAAAAAAATAATTATTTAACTCACCAGGTCGTTAGAAAATTCATGTGCACATATTGCATATTTGCCAGCAAATTGCTTTCTACTTATGGTTAAAGATGGTGCTGATCCTTCTTTTGATGTTATTTCATTATTGCTTGAAACTTCGCCGGCATCAATCATTCTGACAACCAAGACAATGAAGCATTAAAATATTAGTCTAATTTTTATGCTCTTTTGTATCATATGAGGCCAATTGAGCAGCACCCGGAACTTAAAGAAACTTGAGATGCGGGAAGGCAATAAGGGGTGCCTCATATATAAAAACAAATGTTTCAGTATTCATTGCATTCAATTTTCCAGGCAGAAATATACTCCACAAAATATTTAATCTGTAAACCAAGTCACCTATAAACAAGATCCGACGAGGTAGGCTTTAAGCTTAAAATTTTCCCTTCTTTTGATTGAAGGTCAGCAAGAATATTGTTGTCAAAGCATGTTGCAAAGCAAACCTACATGATAAACAGGTATCAGCTTGCACCTCCTTTGCATTCTCATAATGGGATAAACATGAAAAGAAAATGGAGGAACCACCTTGCTATTCCTTGCTCTAACCGAAACATGTGAAAGGACATCTGGCATATCAGGTGTCAATACAGCAACTGTACCGTCAGGAATTTCTTCCTCTCCCTTTACTCTCTTGGCGATTAAAATTGTCGGCTTTTCATACGATTTATTTTGTACAGAAAGCAACTCATCCACGACTGCAACAGATCCAGTAACTTCAACTGGACTAATGACTTGCCAACTGATCCAAGCACCGTTAACAGCATTGCAAGTAGTTAATGACCCTTGGGCAAGGTTCACCATTACAAAGAGAGAAAGAAGGAAAAAGAAAAAGCAGATTTGTAAATGCACCATAAGACAGCAAATATACTAAGAGACCTTTTCTCAGGGTGAAAGAAAATTAATAATTTTCAAAGTATATACCGACCTGCCTAGATTAGCCAGCCTGCGAAGAACAGGATCAATCCGGTTCAGAAGCATTGATAAAGAAGCAGCTGATCCAGCTCTAATGACTTCTTCAGTGAATATGCTCAACTGTATGAAGATTTATATGAATATAATTCTTATTGAAGATTTATATGAATATCATTCTCGATACACTTCACAGAAGGAATGTGTAATATGTGTGTGCATGCCCATATGTTGTATATGCATCATGCAGCAATATAACAGGTACTTACTGCCCATTGTTCAACTCCAAGCATTGAACCAAGATATTCAGCCGATGGTTGTAAGACATTCTGAAAGTGTTCGGCCTTGGTTGCCAAAGCAAGCCGTGTTCTATCAAGAACAGATTTTGCAAAAAGTGCCCAACAACCACTTTTAGACTTCAACATTTGGATAGCATGGTCCCATCCCTTCAAAAAGAGGAAAGAACTGTTAAATAATCCGAGAACTTGTAGGAGACAATGATAATAAATGAAACATTATTCATGATCATGCACCATCATCTGCTGAATAGTAGGGTAAGACAAGTTCATGCTAGCAAGTTGTACATGTCCATTCTTTCACCTTAGCAGGATACACATTTCCATCTTTTGAAAATCAAAAGAATTACTAGCACTGAAAAATTAAATTGATGAACCAATTCAGCATCACAAGTTCTCACTTTCATGTTCTATGAGTTTCACCAAGTCCATCCAATTCATATTACTGAATTAATAGGACATTGTAATGTCAGGAAAAAAAAAGAAGGAAAGATTAGTTCTTTTAAGTTTTTAACCATCACTAAGAGAGAAATTCTCAGTTGTACTCATCCTTAGATTAAGTTATCTGCATGCCAGAGCTGGGACATTGTTCACAGTGAAGAGAGAAAGAGAGAAGGACAGAGAGAAGAGAGAGCAAAGCAACACGAAAATGAGAAAGAAATCTGTGGAATTGGCTTGTATACCTGTTGATGAAAATTTTCATGTCAGCCCCAGATTTTTTCACAAATTTTCAGAATGGTTGACATCTTTTTAAAAAATTACTTTGACGTCCCACTATTTTTTACTGGGAATAATGTTAAACTGTTAATCCCTTATAAAACATTACAGGGATAACCCACAGATTTTTAAAAAGAAAATAAAAAACAATGCTTTAATTCCAATTTTTATCCCGTCCATGCCCATCAAACGCAGAAAGGGTTTCCAAGAAACCCAATTTCATTTATGCAAACACAAAATTATTTTGGTACCAGGCATCTAATTTCCCATTTTCCCAATTCCAGAATCAAGATTCTGGAATGCTAATTCCAGAATCCTGATTCCGGGGCCTCAAACACTACATCAGAGACAACTCAGTTACACTGTTTTGGAGGTGACATGAGCTTATTTCCTCATTTAGATCTACCCAGTAAGATGATAATCAATCTTTTGTGTTTATAGCCTGCAAAAAATACAAGATCTGAAGCAAGTCTTATGATATGAGAAGCATCTAAAACCAAAACCAATAAACTGCTAGTATTGCTTAGAAAAATTTCAGATCAAACACTGAAGCCGTGTGAGCAACAAGCATTCATTTCAATAGATATAGCCCCAGTTCTCATACGTGCTTGGATATCCTTTTAATTCTACAACTTAATGTTCATTGAGAAGTTATCTAGCAAGTACATCATTATATAAGGTTGAATGTATAATTTCTGTAAGTCCATACTTTTTCACTTATTATACAGTTAAGGGCTTCTTCCTTTGATTTGTTTGATCTGTCTTTTTTCCATTTTAATAGTTGAGGGCACCAAGATAGACTGGAAGAAACATCTATAGCTCGCTGAGTCACTGCAACTGCTTCTTTTTTTCTCAGGCACGAAGTCTATGATCATCCATAAAAGCATAGGACAGTACATTCCTTGCCAGCTCATTTTTCATTTAAGTAGTTGGAAAAGTGATGACCAGATTATTTACATGAGCACCATGTTTGCTTGGCCAAGGGCTACATGGTTGGGTGTTTAGTATGACCTTGTCTATTCCTCATTTAAACTTCCTATCTTGATCCCCACCAAAACCTATTACAAGGATAGACCATTCGCTTACATGTTAAGTCACATGGATAAAGCAGACAGGCTGCTCTACTAAAGTCAGGTAATTGTTACCACAGTATGCAGCTGCAGCATGCCCGTTAACATTTGATGGCTATATATACTAGACACTCTAATTCAAATACATGAATATATATAAAAACATACACACACATAGAGTGCTTCTTGATACTGGAAGCCCAGCGTCAGGAAGCCTGCCCATCGCAACCATCCTTTCAAAGACAGTGCTTCCTGATGATTAGACGGTTGCAATGTTTTCTTTCTTTCTTTTTTTTTCCCTGTCTGCATGGGGGCCTCGATGCCCTCTCTAAGAAAGAGGCATCCATGGATGAGGGAGGCTGACATCTCCCCCTGCGAGAGGAACTTCCTCCCCTCACCCCAAACTCCTCCCCCCCCACCACACCCTTTTTTTTTCCAAAAACCCCCCAACAAGCTTCTCCTCTAGCCAGCAGCCTGCAATGTGGCTGTAGCCCGTTGGTGAATGGATGGGGTTTTCCACTTGCCAAAAAGGGGGAGGAGTCGAGGAGAGAACAGGGGAGGCTGATGCCTCCCCCTTTCACAAGAGTGCTAATCGATCTCTCCTGCACAGAAAGGCAACCAGACAGTCGTGATGGGTAGGCTTACTGACAATGGTCAGGAAGCTCGCTCTCTTTCTCTATCTATCCGTCCAATATATATATATATACACACACACACACAAGCACAATGAGACAGCGTCTGTGTGTGTGTGTGCATGTGTTTGTGTGCTTCTGTGCCTGTCCTTTTTGGTCAAGGAAGCACACAGATACACCCTTGTCCCTTGTCACACAAGCACCTCCACAGTGCACTCATAACAAGGGTTATATAACAAAGAAGCACCACTTTACTTACATACTTGCTTAAAAATCATTCTGATTAGGTAATATTCTGTCATTTGAACTAGGCCACACAAATAAAAGAATTATTTACCAGGAAATAACTGTCACATCTACTTGAAAATAAATGAACAATTATAACAAAGCTAGTGTTCATGCAAGTCCTTGATTGACGCCATCATGCTTTTTAATTTTTATCTCTTGCAAATACAGTTTGGGCATGGGTTTGGATTGCCATGCAAAAAAGTCATGGTGATTTATTACAGCTGGCACCATTGCACATGCAGCAATTCTTTGAGTCATTATAGGCCCGAGAATTACAATAACATACCTTCAAACAGTAGACAATGTCTTCATTTTCATTTGATGAAAGCGCCAAATTCTCAAGAACTAAAGTGATGAAGTACATGACTTTCTGTGGAAAAGAGACCAGGTCAAGACAAAGAACTGTTTTAATGTTTCAAGCCAAAAAAATTGGAAAGATTAGTAGTAATTCACATTCCGGGTAACAGATAAAGTTACCTGTGGTTCAGCATGATCCAGCTCTTCATAGCCCCTCTCCACAGCTGTCCTCACTGTAGAATCAAGGGCAAGGTCCAAAAATATAAGATCTTTCAAGCGGTCACACGATCCAAGAAGCAGTGACCGAAGCTCTGCTCGAGCCTCCAGCAACCCCTGCAGTCATGTTATGCTCATTAAGCGGAAACAACACAATAAGCTAAACGAGAGGAGTAGATGTTGAGAATAATATAGCATTTTTTACCTCTAGGAGAGGTTCAACATTCTTATCTTCCACATGATCTAGAACAAATTGCAGCAACTCCTGCTCAGAATGAACCAAAAATGAAAATCAATGGGATTAACAATATACAACCATATCCAATATTCACAGTGAAATAAGATTCAAAAGTCTAAAAAGGAAAACCTACTGGAAACCCAGTTGGCAACCCTTGTACTGGATGAATGTTGACCCCAACCATAAAACCTTGGCCCTGCAGGATGGGGAAGGGGTCATCAAATATCAATAGCTCATTTAAACAGTTTGAGATCTGAGTATTATCTCAGATTATCAAAAAAGAAAAAGATTGAACATAAAATCTATGCCCTGCAGGATGGTAGATGGGCACAACAAATATCAATAAGTCATTTAAACAGTTTGAGATCTGAGGATATCAGACCACTGAAGAAAAAACTAAAGGTATCTTCAATCTGATGAGCCAATTTGAGATTCTGTGGTTTTCCTCAGATCTCACGAGCATTGTAACTACAACTATAAGTTGCATTTGAAGTAATTGTGTCATATATAGTCTCTCATATTACCTCAGTACTGTATCCCATGCAAGTGGCAATGGCAGACTCAAGATCTGCACCAGAATGAACAGCCTACATAGGCCAAAAAGCAATTAAGAATATAAGAGAGAATCTGAAAAGATGCTACAAGGAAATGAAACATTTGCTTTAAATGAAATCGTTGCACAATGCACAAATTATAGACTAATCACTCAGGTTTAAATACCGTAACACAAAATCCAACAAGGACATTCTGAACAGGAGAGATTCAAAAGCAAATTCACTGAATAGCCAACTTAAAGTCGCATCAGATGCAATGTCAAAACTAACATGCATTAACATCTCATTCACAAAAGCTTTTGCAGGGTTTGTAGTAGAAAAGTGTAGATTCTGATTTTTAAGCAGGTCATGCGAAAGCTGGAGGACCCTCAAACCTGTAATTGTTAGCCGCCGATGTAACCCGATAGCCAACAATTACAGGTCAAGGAATCACATTTGCAATCCTTCGGCCTGTACTTCCTGAACATGATAACATTGCCACAAAAATCATTTTTGGGATTTTGTCAGTGAGGTTTCCCTCAAGTACTAATCAAGAAGTTTGTTTTTTCTCAGAAAAGTCTTTGGGATTCAAAAAATCAAAGAACATAAAAAATAATAGAAAACATAGATAAAAAATCAAAATAGTTATAAAAAATTTAAAACAAACATCAAAACTTAAGATACATTAAAAACATTTTTTATGAAAAAAAACATGATAAAAATGCAATTTTCCATTTCGTAAATTCTTTCAAAATATTGTGATTTTTTCACTTTTTCATTTTTCTTTATTTTCACATGATTTTATGTTTCTTTGTAAAGAAATATTGATACTTGTGACAATGCACAATAGCAGATCTTTAACAATTCACATAATTTTGTGTTATTTCAAGAATAGACAACAAGTGATGAAGCACCATGAAAAATCAATCCACAAAAATGAAAATGATCTTTCAGGCTGACAGGTCATTGCATGTTTGCAACTACATAAGTTTCTGAAAGCAAGATAAACTGCAAACAGATTCTGTTACAGACCTTCAATGTCTTCATGTAGTTTCCTAAGTCCCGTAGCAGCCCTTCCTTCTGGTCCCTCCTGAATTGTGGTTCTGAATGAATTGCGCGGTCATAACTCAGAAGCCGCTCTTTTGTTATGCCATTAGAAATTAGGGTGTTCCAATAAACATTGACATCAAAATCGTTCCTTATGTAATCAATTAGTGCCTGAAAAACATGAAAAAAAATAAGGTTTGATACATTTCCTCCTAATCAACTCTGAAATCATATGGTATTCTGAATAATTACCTGACAGATAACAACGTCATCTGGACTTGTATTATTGTGTAGTTTTTGGTGCCATTCTTCCATCATTCCACCTTTGCAGTCATTGTTTCTCTATACAATTTGATTGTTACTATGCATAAGATCAAATGAAAATTATAGCAGTTACAACACAACAGCTGCAATACCTGGATCACCAAGATTTCATCTCGGATCCTCTGCCCCACATCCCCTTGACCTCCACGACCAACAGTAAACATTACCATTCGTACAATCTCCCTGTACTGTGGATAGGTTTGAAATATCTTCTGAAGAGAGTCAGTAAGACTATCTTGTGCACGGCTAATCTCTCTGTGGAAAGCAAAAGAAGCTGAAATGTTAACTCTATATGACAAGGTAGATCACCACAACTAATCAAACATAGCTTAAACTTACAGAAGAGCATATCCATGTAATTTATGTCTCATTTAACAAGTGTTGACAATTTAGCACAAGAAAACAAGATCAATCTCATGAAACTTATATATAAAGTTAAAGAAGAGCATATCCATGTAATTTATGTCTCACTTAACAAGTGTTGACAATTTAACACAAGGAAACAACATCAAATTAAATGCACTGAAGGTGAAGCTTTTGTAGGGTATCAAAGGAACATTTTAGTACCATTAAGATGAAATATCTGGGAATGAAGCTCGCATAAACAAGGCAAATTCGATATCATTTCACATCAAATTAAATGCACTGAAGGTGAAGCTTTTATAGGGTATCAAAGGAACATCTTAGTGCCATTAAGATGAAATATCTGGGAATGGAGTTCGCAGAAACAAGGCAAATTCGATATCATTTCACATCACACAACTCACAAAGTTTGGGCTGGCATAAGGCAAAACTAAATGAAAAAGTATTTCAACACTACCATAGGTTCTAAATTTCTAATAGGTACTGTCTAATTTTATAGATTATATTCATCAAGACTGCAAATTAGAAATGAAACCTGATAGGTAATATTTCAGAACTTCCCAAACAGGTTATGTGGGTTACAATCATCCTACTCTGTAAACATATAAGCACGCAAAAAGGAACACACTGGAATTAGATAGTTGGTAATCTCATACAAATTTAGGAAGATGTGTTTCCATTATGACAATAGAAAAGGCCTCAGTTAGCACTTAGTCATAGTAACCATGTCATGAATGAAATATAATATTCTCATATAGAGCAGGGAAATACTAAACTATACCGTGGTTTCACATTGTAATTTTTGTTCCAAGTCAGTTGTCTTGTCGCCATAAATCTCATCCATACAAGAATGCCAGCAAGCCCTAGTTCCCCTTCATCTTTGGCCCACTCCATCAAATCTGTTGCAATGTTAAACCTGTTACAGAAAAACAAACAAATTAGATACAAGTCATGCTGCCATTCTCTCTGGCAAAATCACAGCGTCAAGTAGTGAATACCGTAACCATGTAAGGTTGATATATACAAAGAACCATGATAAACAATATCTGGAAAAGAAACATGGACGGTTTCTAACACCAGATAGCCTCATTTTCTCTTGCTCATTCTTGTCGTGTTATTTGAATCTAACCTAAAGCCAAAGACCAAGCAAACATGTATAAACATCAAATTCAAAACATTTATTTGCACCATTAGAACAATGACGTTGAAAGATGATATCATAAAATATATAGTTCCCTGTTCCCATAAGCAGAAAGCCAATCAATTGGGAGACATGTCATGATGCTTGCAGAACATGTACCACCTACAAGCTTTGTAACACGGGTAGACTAGGAAGGCACTGCAACCCATTTCAACTTGGCCGGACACTGGCACAGGTCTGACATGGTCAACACCATGTAGGTGAAGCATACTTGTTAAGAAGGCTAGTTTGAAGCTTAAGACTCTATTCCTGTTAATGGTAATAGATCTGTTCAACTCAAAGTTTTTACCACTACTCTGAAGTAAAGAGGCATATACCTCTCCTTTAAAAAGTTTAACCAAAAAAATAGAAAAGTGATTATCGAATATATTATTTTCTATGTTTTCTTCCTTCAAATTGGTTTTCTTTTAAGTAAGCAATTGTTACTAAAGCATCCTCAAAATTAAAACAAAAAAAAATAGAAGTATCAGCATAGACAAATTTTAAATTAATCACATGGTTTAAGAAATCAAGCTTCACAAACTCACATAAACCAAGTCAAAGCCACAAATGCCATGATGTTTTTGAAAGATCACAGTACCAATGAACAAAATGAGAGAAACGAGAAAAACCCAAGTGAACGTGTTTTTTAAAAAAAAAGTAGAAAAATATATTTGTTGCACTTTTTTTCCATCTTTGTCCTTTTTCTTTGTTTCCTCTGTTTTAAGGTTAATCACATCTCATATTCACCTCGACAATTAAGTTAAATTATTTATCATCATTAACATCATTTTCATCACTTTATTTATGTCATTTTATTATTTTCTTATTTATTTTATTTTACCTAATTATTGGGATTTTTCCATCTTTCCTGAGAAAAACAACTTCTTGAAAAATACTTGAAAAAATCCTCGCCGTTAAAAGCCCAAGAATGATATTTGTGGCTGTGACTATAGACAAAATGAAAAGGAAATTAATAGGCATAGACCTTCCCTATTAAATTTAATTGTTAAAACAATATAATTTCTTAATAGTTGCATCATGACTATTAAATGGTACAGGAAAGGTAACCTTATTTACTTATGGAATGAGGAAATATACAATAAAATGAGAGCAAAAAAAATAAAAATCAACAAATACAACACAGTGGCGAATGAATATGTAGTGAGGTTCACTCTCAGCTCATATATCTTAATCCAGTCCTTACGTGGTTAATGTAATTAACTGATTACATGTCAAATTTCACAAAATATAGCCAGTATGTTGATATCCAATTGTTATGTTGATATGATAAAAGTCAATACAATTTAATATCTGCTAGTACTTAATAAGGAGTGAGAATTTAATGTCGTTGACATGATTGTTTGCATTTTTTCAGTTTTTATATGATCTACCTTTTATAGGTAAAGACTATTTTTCCAAATGTGTCAAATTTTTTAGTGCTTAAACATCATTTTTAAATATATTGAGGCTCATATATTGGAACTGCTCGAAGCTAATTGTTTATTGCTTATTTTCCTTTTTTCTCAGAAACACTTCATTATGCCCATCATCTAAAAAATTCTTGGCGATCTGCATAGGCATAACATCAGTCTCAACTATGCCTAGGTGGGGTGAAAATATCGCAATAGTATGGGTTTCTTTAATCTCAGGCAAATTTTGAATTTGAATTTGAGAATCTGAGAAAACCACCAAAATTAAATAAGAAATAATAATATATTAAACAATGAAAGACAGTTTCTATAACAGAATACATACATAACCAAAAAATCAGAAAAGAAAAAATAATATATTCAGATTTCAAACCATAAAAAAAATGACAAGAAAAAAGATGAAAAATCATGATATTAGTCATTCAAATATTTCCATATTGTTTTCCTAAAGCACATGAGGCTAACTTGTTATGTTATTTAGTGAAAGGATTCAATAAATTTGATGTTCTCAATAAACCAAAGTGTTTGTGACTCTTTTTTTTTTTCTTTATGCAAATGTGGAAGCTACATGCAAGGAGCTAACACGGTGACTTATGTGATGTATGCATGTGCAAGTCCATCTAACTAATAATGCATGAACTCCTGGTGCAAGAAATGAAAGATCTCATTATTCAAGGCTACAAAGAAACATAATGAAACAAGAGATGCATTTATGAAAAATAGTTAAACAGCCCATCAAGCTATCAGAAGAGGACATCTGAAATCAGGTAAGCATAGAAGAGATCAAAATGTGAAGGTTAGAACATAGCAGGCCATGTAACATATTAAATAGATATGCAAGATGAATTTCATATTGAGAAGTTGATTGGTTTTGAGAACATTTGATGGCATAATGCTGGGAAAGGGTGCCATAGAAACCTACTCTGAAGTAGATAAATGGAGCAGAAACAAATGATAAAATAGGTTCCCTTCGGCACTGTTATCTTAAAACTCTTCATCTGTTGTAGCCTGTAGGGCCGTAGGCTCATATTATTCTAGTGGTCAGTGGCTGAACATTCAAAACTTACATGAAACTATTACACACTACACGTTGGAAGCTCTATATACATCCCAAGTTGATTTTCTTTTGTTTTCACATTAAAGAACAGAATGCCATGTCTAGCTCAGGTCACATGGAAAAGTACAGTGAGGAAAGAGAGAATAATCGAAAACCACAAAACCAAGTAATTACAGGAACAACATTTTGGATACATCTCTCACCTGTGCATAAGAGATCTTTGAGCTTCACTCTCAAGCTCTGCAATTCTATTCAATAATGACTGTGCAGTTCCTTTGCCATCAATGTCCTAACATGGAAAGAAAAAAAGTCATGTCAGAAAACAGAAACAAAAGGACACAAACTTAAAAAACACTAGGCTACATCCTAGTATCTTGCACAGCATTGTTACCTTCTTAGCCTTCCTACTTTCAGCAGCAAATGGAACATAAAAATCTGAGTCATTGGTCTTTAACCATTTTTCACCAGAACGAAGTACGAAAGGCATTCCAACAAAGTCCCCATCCTCCATCTCTATCTCAATAGACTGCATTAAAAGGGGGGAAAAACCACCAACTTGATTATTATATGAAAGTATGACTATTGACTATTTTAACTAGAATATTTAGCATTCAGATTTGCCAAGAACAAAAGAAAATGTCCCACTTGAACACCAAAAGTATTAATCATTACAATTAATTTTGAAGGCACTGCTGAAATGGGTAAAGATTCAAAGGCACAGTACGTACATGAGAAAGGGTTTGACCAAGGTATGCATAATAGGAGCAAATGAAAACAACAACCTACTTTGCCCGTTGCCTCAGATCAAGCGTACACATGCAACAAAAGTAGGCATGCACTATTTTGTTGTAAACACCATACATGCAAAAGAATCAGTAATACAAGAACCAAATAAGCATCATACTTATGAACAATAATCAAACTGAAAACCACAGGCACTGTAGTCATTGCAGTCCGAAAAGATCAATAGTAAAATGCGTAAACCAGTTGTACCAGAAGTTTAGCATAAATAAACTTTTTACCTTTAAAGAAGGTTCACCTGAGAAGCCTTCTGAGAAATGAGTTTCGCAGGATCCATCTTGCAGTAAAGACTGTGGAGGCAAGTTACTTGCAGGAGGAACCTGTATTATACATGTATTGAGTAACTTTCAAATGTACAGGAACCAAAATGATTTCAAAGTGATTTTTTTAGCTGTGAAACATATTTAGACAAAGAACAAGTTTTTTACCTTCTAATAACAACAACTATGCTAACAAGTACTAGATGTTTTCAGAAAAAAATTTGGCTTACCATCCACTGGCCAGCACTTTTTGCTAATCCCCAGTGAAGAACAAGAGGCTCCTTCACATCTGTAGCCACATACACTTTCATCTTGTCATTGAGCTTGGTGACCAGGACCTTCAAAAGAGAAACACAATTTCAGAATGTCAATCACTGAGATAAACCATGAACGTGCTAGAACAGAACTCTTGTCCTAATACAAAAAGCTTCTAACCAGAAGTTCTCCATTTTCAATCTCATAAATTTTTTTGCTCAGTGTGTGACCAGCGTCTTGATCTTCCTTGGACTTTGAACAGAGCTCTAATAAACTTGGAGCTTTTGGTTCCACAACATGCTTTCTTGAAACAGCTTCAGAAGTAAACTTGTTAACCAAATTGAGGATATCTCTTTTTTTTCGAGTAATTCTTTCAATATAAAACCGTCCTTTGGTCTTCAACTGCTTGGAGACTTTGGTATCAATATCTCCTTTCATGATTTTCCTCCGTAATTCATCTAGAGACACTCCCTTGTCCAGCTCCCTTTGTAGCTCCTTTTTAGCTTCCTCAAACTCCATCTGCCAAACATGAATGCACCAAATCCATTTTAAAGTTAAAAACATCACAAGTTGTCATATTAAAATACCTACCAAAAGGAACTGAAGCATACAAGTTGCTTATCCTTGGAATAATGTGGTTTTCCTGCCTTCTCCCACCGTATATAGGCTTGTATCTGTATCAAATCATCAGGAATGGCACTTTTAGGAACTAGGGTGTCCTTAGATGTACTATCATTTCTTATGAGCTTGTTACGAAGGTCATCTATTGTGACTCCCTTGGCTACTTCATCCATTAACTCACGACGAGCTGCCTCATATTCCTCCTGAGATATGGAGAACATCAATACCATTATGGATATTGAAGGCATATTTCAGATTAAGGGTATTAATGCCTTGAAGATGAAAAGCTGTAAAAGAAATCACAGTGAGCAAATTCTGTAGAATATCTTTATGTATGTAATTTCTATAACAAGAAAAAATTCAAATGGAATGTCTTCTTTTATTTTCTTAAATAACTAACCATCCATGATCTCATAAGAACCTCTCCAGTAACTCCCTTAAGCTAAAAAATGCTTTAAGAATGACAGTCCACAAAAGGACAACATCAATCAAGAGATAAAGCATCCTTCAGCCAAGTGTCTCTCTGCTTTATACTTTATATTCATTTACAAAATTTTTCTCCTCTAAGAATGATCTTTTAATATGCCCTAAACAACTGGACATGAGATGGCATTCCTTACCTTCTCTTGCTCCGGAGCGTATGCTTGTTTTCCCTTCCTTTCCCACCTCAAGTAAGCCTGGATCTGCACAAGTTCCTCAGGAATTGAACTAAGATTTTTTGAGCTGCCACTTCTTGCCAATTGAACTCTAAAGTTTCCACCATCTTTCTTAAACCTAATGTCCAAAAAGCTTTCAGCTTTCATCAGAACAATTAGACATATTTGAAAATCACAATTGCATAAAAAACAAGGCAGCTTACCATTTATTTTGTGCCTCATCAACCAGAAGAAATTCAACAAATTCTATTTCAGGGTCATCAACTTCTAAACTCAAAAAGGAATCATCGCCAGACTGCACAGGGAAAAACAAACTGGATATCATGAGGATGCAAGAGGGATTTAAGCTAACATGTCACATGACCACCGAACGCATGCCTTTTTCAGAGGAGTTCTGAGTGCTCTGTGCTTGTAAACTTTGGTTCCATCGGGCCGACGTGGAGGGAGAGTCCAATTCCTGATATGCAAAGAAAAAAAGGCTGAGATCAAACATAACAGAAGCTGAATGAATGACAGAGTTGTCATCATCCATACTTATGCCCCTTACGGATGACACCCCAGTGAAGGAGTAAAGACAGGTTGCTGTTTGAAACTTGAATGTCTATACGAGAAGAAAGACCAGGAGAGGAATCTATGACTTCAATCTGCGAGGAACACACATAAAAGTTCAACTTACTACAGCATATTTTATTTCATTTTTATTTGCATAAAAAACTAGAGCATACCTGAAGCTCTGATCTCCCATCCAGATTGAACTTCACTCTTTGCTGATGCGAAACAATCATGAAATATCAGATTCTACATAGTTGAAATATCAGATTCTACATAGGATTTTCTGTATCTAGAAAACATTGCCTGGACAGCTTATAATCTAAATGATGCTCCTAGTGTACCTCATCCTATCAATATGGTACATCATACACCCCTATTCCCACCTATTACAGGCTCCAGCCTACAGGTTTAAGTTGCATCTTTTCAATCAAACTTCATAAATGTGCTCAGCATAATTTATTTGACAGGTCTTGTGTTTCAGATCATCTTTACATGCAAAGATATGTTGTCATTAAGAGACGGGAATTTTAGCATAATGTAGGTTACATCTAGTAAATTTATTTAACAGTATAACAAAATTTTGTAGATCATATCCACAAGATCTGATCAACACAAAAGGAAAAAGTCCACATGATGCAAACATGCAACTAGAGCAACCTATCATGATATATATGCACACACACACACACACACACAAAAGATCAAGAAGTTGTATACTAAAGTTTGTATATATTGGTCTTCCAATCTAATGCCATGGTCAAACATCTAGTGTTCAAACTTGTCTCTAGATCCATATTGCTAAATGCTAATAATCTATCATCTTATCGTTGACTCCATAGGTGTGCATTAGGTTCCAGAAACGCACAGTGCATAGTTGATAACAGATGCAAAGAAAAATACAATGCAAAAGCAAACTCAATTATAGAAAGAACAACTTTCAGTACATCAATCTTTTGAAATTCTTCACTAATTTTTAAAAGGCATGCAAGAAAAATCAAGAAAACATAAAATAAATAAATCACCTCAGATGCAGGATTTGTGGCCAAGACTGCACAAGGAACATGAGACACCAAACTACCCCGCCCTTGAGATGGGCTCAAACCCTTTGTCAAGTTAGTATTCTCCAGAAACTTGCAAGAAACCAGTGGCTTGCAGAGCTGATAAGTCACACGAGTAGTCGTAGGCTTTGCTGAGGATTGACATAATGAACTGCCTGGTGTCCTAGGATAACTTTTGATATGCTGCTCCTCATGTGTATGCAAACCATGAACCAGCGATTTTTGGAATAAGTTCTTCCCCAGACCGCTACTCATTCTTCAGACTGCAACCTCAATAGTAAGTCTGAAATACCAACAGATTCACAGAACTAGACAAACAGTAGACTTAACATTGAGAATATGAACCTTCAGGGAACTGGACATGCAGGTACAGAAGCTAGAAAATGCATAGCCGCTTAGTTTACCAAAAGAAGCTTGAAAATTTAAGCTTTATGTGAATCTTAATGTATAAGATCTTAAAAATAGACTAGGATTGAAGGAAAAACTAGATAAATAGACACCTTTGTAACCAAAAACTTGGTGAACGGATATTTTGTCATATATCATGCAGAAACCAAGTACAGATTTAAAATATATGAGGTGTGCTAATCCATGTGCATGCTTAAACATTTACACATGTACGCATGTGTGTGTTTGTTTCTGTTTGCTACCACATATATGTCTGCATGTCTTGAATAGAAAATTGAGCCACGCATATCCATGAATGAGTTAACGTGAGAAAATATACGACAACTTCCTGTTCTCCAGAAGCTACATTTTCAAATGTGCTGCTTGATGTCGCAATTAAGCATGATTGAACAACTTATCATGCAAAAGAGCAGTTCGGAACCCAATATGCCCAATCTCCTATCCCACTATTCAAGAACAATCAAGATTCAATAAATTTATATGTTAGAGTGATAGCCAGAAAAAAAATATATATGTGCGCCATCAAACAAGTTTATGCCACTTGCTGCAAGCTCATTTGCTAAATAGAGGCATCACAGCGTTCATGAATTACGTGATAAGAGCTCAGTACGGCAGCACATAACACATTAATCCCTACAAATTCTAAACGACATCACTGCGTGTATCAAAATTCATCAGGCCATGTGCTCACAACCAGTTAGCCATGAAAGAATTCCAATCCAGTAGCCCTTTAAACTATAAGAAGCAGAAGGGGACTTTGGAAGCATCACCCAAACCAAAAGTACTCCTAGTCCCGTGCTCGTTCTCCATGCCTTGTTGCATAGGCACAGGCGACCAGCCTTCATCTCCCATCACTACTTACCCCACCACCAACCAACATCATGTTCCATGCAAACCCTTTTTCGCCCCTTCCATTCCCTCCTGCCTCCCCACCCGATCGAGTTAAATATAAACAAGACGATCCTTGATTACAGGCATAATCATCTCAATTTCCAAGCAGCAGAGACGTGAAAAAAGATATTCAACCGATCACAATGAATCAGAACAATTTACAACAAAATTAAAACTCATCCGAAATTTGATCGACGTATCAAAGCACGCTCATCACGCGAAATTATTCAAAAATAACAAACTCAACCTGCATGTCTTTCTCTTCACAAAACTAATGCAAAAGAAACCCAACAAATGAAAAAACAAAGATCGAGCAATCAATAGACTGCGATATCTAATCATCCAAATGCGACACACTGTTCGCGTAAACGAAAATCTATACCTTCAATAAGCAAAACACAGGACGAATCCGAAACACGAAAACAGAGGAAGAGAGAATCCTCAAGGTGGAGACGAAGAGATTGTCGAGTTCTAATTATCGGATGGCAACTTACCGGTATTCGGACTGGCGAGCTCGAGATCAGAGGAGTAGTATTGGCGCGAGCACCAATGGCGGGTTCCTCTGGGTGATGGGGGGCAGTCGAAGTTTTTATCTGGACGAACACACCCGCCGCTCTATATGTACGCCTACGTGGCAAAATCTGCTTCGTCCACGCTTACCGCCTTCAAGATTTTTGGGGTTGTCACGTGCTGGGGACTCGAGAAAGCCGAACGGGCGAATTCCCCGTGATTCTGCAAAAGGTCCATTATTTTGTATTAATTACGGAAAGCGACCTACTATTTAAGAAAACAAAAGAAAAAAGCTTCTACTTTTTGTATTTTAAGTTCGCTCGTAAACTTTTCTTTTCCGATGCTCCCTAATTTATAAGGGTCCCCATTACACCGCTCATTGTGGCTAACTTTCTGCTTAAAATGTCTATCTGATCGACAAATTTATTATTATAAAACAAATAAATTCGGTTTTGAATTCTTAAATCTCCTCTCAAGTATATACTTTTTTTATGCATGTAACTGTCAAATACTATAATTTCGACGAATGTCACAACTAGTAGTGAACAACACTGCTGTCAATGTAGGCACCGATGTCATATTTATTTATTGATCATATGCATCGGTTGTGGACCTATTTTTTATTTTCAATCAAAAAAATATTAAAAATATTTCAAATTAGTTAGTAATTTAGGAAGATGTCATATTTAAATTAAAATATGAAACCCGACATATAACTAGTATAAAAAATACGTCAATAATAACCAAATTAACTGAATCCAGTTTTAGTCTTGTGTTTTATGTCTTTTCGAGTTTCGACAATGAATGTGAATAACAAGCAACCTATTTGCCTGCAATGTAATAACTGAAACTTGAGTCCTTCTTTTGAATATGCACCATAAGTAGGTCGGCTCCGTTGCTATTTCTCCACGATTTTTCGTTTTCGGGAACCACGTTTCTTTCCATTTTTTCCGACGAAATTGCCCTCCGATCAACGGTTTCTTCCATGCGGATTCGGGAGACTAGGAAGAGAAATACCGGCCTCACATGGAGGGCCTTTTTGTAATAAATTTCAAGATGAGGATGCCTGACGTGTAGAACCCAATCACTTGGACACTAGTCGCGGGGGGAAGATTTCGCGCTTAAAAAGTTACTGTTTTACCCTTCAATTTTTGTTCAATTACTGACAACACTTTTATGTGTATATTAAAAAAAACAGAAAAACTCAGTGCCGTGTTGGAGCAGCCTACATGCTATGGTTCCTAGTAAGGATCAAGGGCCTCGTATTATAAATTAAAAATAATTAAAGCAGTTAAGTGGAAGACTCTCCTTTTAAAAGGGTAAAAGTTGAATTTACAAAATTTTAAAATCACCAAAATACCCTTACGAGAAGTTCATGGTTTTCCCACGCTAGCAGCATTATTTATATATAATCTAAGTTGGACTTTAATACAAAGTACTTTAGCAGTGTTTTATGGCTAAAATCTCTATCATCATAAGATTCAAGTTTGTTTTTTATGCTTCAAGTAAATGTCTTCGTTGTGCTTGAGCCTTGGTATCTTGATTATTGGAAACAAAGACAGAGTTCTTACCAGCTCCGATCTCACCCATTGCACCAACATCTTCTTCAACAAGGGCAAAGTTAAAGTAATAATTTATATATAAAATTTTACTTGTTTTATATAAAAAAAATTAAAAATAATATTTTAATTTTAATCAAAATTTAAAAACTTTAATTCGACTCTTCTAAAAAAAATTATGGTTTCTCCTGCCGTGGTTGATGATGACTTTAATTCGATATTTGAACTTTTGTCAGATTAGCAAGGACAATTTCGTAACATTGTTCAACTTCCGTGCTTGTCAAGAATCAATGATTTTTAGATTGGTAAGAAAAGTCCCCATGTTGTTGTTGTCCATATGCGCATCATGTGGCCTCCAGTTTCTTCCTACCTTATTAATCTCACGCATTATATTCCAAACGACCTTCCGTGTGATCTTATGGCTCGTTTCGCCCATGAGAATATCACCCGTTTGGGCTTTTCCCTTCTCAGATATTTTTTTCTCTTCTTTTGTCTCTCTTACCTTTCCGCTTTTCAGACCTTTGAGATAACGGAAGCGTGAACACCATTGCTTCCAACGGAAGACGAATATCCAGAGATGCAAACAGGGAAAAGATATTTCATGGAAGAAGTTGCTTGGGCGTCGAGAAAAGGGATCTTCCGATGGGACGCTTTTTGGACCATAGAAGCAATTCTCATCTGGTAAGTTTCACCTTCACCTGCAACTCATGCCCGGAGGCCAGTGCCTTCAATGGGACGGATTCCTCCAAAGTCAGGTGGTCCAGACCCAGATTCTTCTAAAATGTTTTGATACCACATTTGGATCTGGATCTCCTTTGTTCGCATATCTATACACATACACATAAATTTGGATCTTGCTTCTTTCATCTAATTCTAGAAAATATCTGCTTTAAGATATTATGGTTATAACCATATTAGTATTATGTCTAGTTTTTGTTCTTTTATGCATCATTGCAAGTGCTTACTTAATATGATCTGCCAATATATTCCTTTGCTGTTTTCTCAAGACAAGGAAAACTATTTTCAGCACTAACAAATGCACCAGCTGCAAGCTTATAGTTGGTAAAGCCGTTAAGATTTCTCTCACTAGAGAGCATGCACTGAACTCCTCCTGCTTTTTTTGTGATGCCTGGTCAGAGTGGTTGGAGTAGGAGCCCGACAATCAAGGCCTGGCTCGACCTCATGTCAACTAAAAATTGAATAAATATGATAAAATAAAAAATAGATAAAACATATTAAATATAAAAGGTCAAGTTAAAGTTGATAATTATCGAGTAATTTTATTTAAATTATATTTATAAAAGCATTTAAGGTGGATCTAACCAAAAGAAGGAACCAAAATTCATTTGAATCGTGCTTCATAAACATGATAATGGCGGAGCATCTTCCCTTTTTTTGTGGATTCCAGTTTTTGCTGCATAAATTTTTGTCTCGGTATCAAACTCCAAATCTTTTTAACTTAGTGAAAAAAATAATTCAAACTGTGATGAATTGATTTAGGTACGGAGTCTTGCAATTTCAACTTATCGCATTAAGACCCTAAGATCTGGAAAAAAATAGGAAATAAAATTATTCTCGAGTCTTCTTTCGTATCCGGAGTGTTTGCCAATTAGTAACAGTATGTTACTATTTCATAAATCTGAACCTTTCTTAATCTTTAGGATAGATTCAAGAAATAATAATAAATTGTTTCATTTGCCGAATGACCCTTAATGGCCTTTCAAAATTTTGAAAACACAACCATTCTCATGTCGTTTTTGACCGTAAGAATGTCAATAGATTGGATTTGAATCAAATATATTTTTCAGATGTTCACATATCCATATTCATATTAAGATTCTGATACAAATAAAGAAAAGTCATAACCAAATTCAAATCCAAAATCTAATTTGACAATTTGAATCCCATTCAAATCCATTTTTTTACATTCATATCTGAATCAGAATCAGAATTTTGAAACGAATTTAGCTAATTTTGAAAATGTAAGAGCTTTAGATATAGGATATTTGTTTAAAAATAAATCTGATCTCAATCCGTAGCCAAATCCAATTAGCTATTTATGTATATCTGAATTCGAACTGATTTCTTAATTAGATATTTTTTTTTTCGTATCCGATTTTTTCAAAATGATTCGATCGGGTATCCTATCCAAATCAGATGTATTGACATTTTTATGAATGTACTTGGAGTGTTACAATTTAGTGTTATTGAGGCACATGAAACTGCAACCAAATATGAAAAATTGAACTTAGTTATCGTATTAACTATGTATACTGGTTAATTTAACCTCACCACCATGTACCTAGTTTTCTTTTGTAGAAAAAAATAAATAAATGAAACTATAAGATACTCAAGACCAGTGTCATTAAAATCGGTTCAGGATTCTGAATCAGCGAGGTTGCAGACTCGGTGATTCAAATGAATTGGCTATATATATATATATATATATATATATATATATATAACAATCAAGTTAATTTAATCATTCGCTATTTGTCTACCTAATTTTCGTAGCATATTACATATTTGAAAAAACAAACGGTTTGTTCTATGGGCACATTCTCCAAGCGGGGAAACTTTATGCATGATAAGAACTTGAATCAACCTTGAACGGCTTATTGGATTTTTTTAAAGCATTTGATGTTATGTGTGTTTGGTGGAATGAGATATTTGAGGATCTCCCAGACACCCCTCACTCTTCTACCTATATAACTTGATATTTGAGGTTTTTAATGCTCATTGTGGATCTGACATCCACACTTTTGTTTGTTTAATAAGTGGGTCCCACAAAGGGTCGATTTAGATAAACTCCAGGTACCTTGGAGGGGTCGTTTGTTAGCCGTGACACTTTATGAGTGCTTCATAAATTTTTACCAAAGATTGAGGGTGGTTCATAAAGTGGGTCGTTTGGCAGTAAAAATATTGTATGAGCATTATATGAATCTGTATCAAAGATTGATGCTGGTTCATGAAATAATGGTTTTAGTGTTCTATGAATCTGTCTCAATCTTTGGAGTAGATTCGTGAGACACTCACAAGGTGTCCATGCTACCAAACGACTTCATATGCGTACATTAAGGTAGTGTTTGGATGACACCCTAAAGTCAGATATTTATATTCTCAAACGACTTCATATTCTCTACTTCAATGAGAATGCTTTTAGTTACTTTTTGTAACTCTGTGTGCTATCATCTTGTTTTATCAATTTATATACGACCGTCTTTATATTATCAAGGAGAACACCTTCCATTTGAAATCTGTACATAGTTTTATTGCGTCAGACGAGCAAGTTGGGAAACCAGGCCTAATCATATTACTTTAATGCGAGGTCCGATACATAACAGGCCCAATACCCAGCCTGATCGTGCCCAGGCCCCGACCAATATATATGGCCGGCCCAACCCCATTCGGCTCAATTAATTTTATTTAATATTTAATATTTAATAATATATATTATTAAAAATATATTTTATATTAAAAAATTTATTTTGTATTTTAAAAATTATTTTTTATTATATTAATCGGTCGAACCCGAGCTTAGGTATCAGGTCAGGTATCTGGCTGGGCCCGAGATCAGGTTTCGAGCGTCGAACCAACCCGGGCCCGCCTCTTATCGGGTCGATCTGCCCGGATGCCCAGGCTGCAACAATCCATCTCTTTAGTAGCTTTCAACGTCCACATCCAATGGAAAGTTTGCTGAGATGTAGGGACCTGCCCTTTTATTAGGAAAAAAATAATAAATGAAGAGTCAAACTCAAATGATTGCAGATAGCACATAAAAGTCATATCATGTACTTGATGACCTCCATAATATAAAACACCATTTGTTAATGTTGGATGCATGTAACCCAAAAATTAGTTAGGCTTATTAGACATTTTAAAAAGTAATATATTAATCTACTCCATTTAAAGCAGATTCACGAGAGAGTAATACAACAAATCCTTGAAATGCACATATTTTCTAGGTGAAGAGGCTTTGGCATCCTTGATCTTAGATATGAAAGTCTGATTTAACATAGGGCACACCTCAAATTCATATTGTGGCAAATTGCAAGTGGATTTGGGAGACTGTAAGTTTAAGATTGCCATCACGTTTGTGTTTCGAGGATCTGAGATCCTCAATTATCTGAGATCTCATATCCACCAAACACATGCAAATAAGACCTCATGTCCAAGGTGTTCGGGAAATCCATGTTTTCCATTGCTGTGTAGTTGGTCCCACAAAGCAAACATATGAGGTAAAAAGGGATCTCACATCAATGGGGAAACAAATTAATGTGGCCTAAACTTTTTGAGTGAGTAGAACTAGTATTTTATCGAAAGCTCGCACTCAACCCTCGGGTCTGCTTTTGATGCCTTGAGGTGTCACTTTCACTTTACTTTAACTTGTGTGTCAGTGACCTTCTTTTTAAAGTACAAAGATTAAATGACACAAGATTCAAAATAGAGACTGGCGACTTACTAATCCATGTACCGTTGGTGCACCAGCTCCCTGGCAGACATTATAACAGACAGCCTTTGAAAAACAAAAACTCCATCAAGCTGCCCAATGTTGTGGAAATGACTTGAATCAGCTGAACTTAAATTGATTGAATTGGTAGCACATCGATTTGATCAGTCTAATGACACGATGATACACTTCATTTTACCCAAAATAATTTAGAGCCTTGCTTATTTTCTTATTTTTATTTTTTTATTTTTATTTTTTTTAAGTATAAATATCTTTGAAGAATTTCTAATCAATTCAATTTTGGATCACTAAATATATAGGTTGAATCATCGAGTCTGCATCCTAGCCAATTGGATTCAAGTTCTTTATTAGCTACTCCAAATAGGAATTGAGCTGCATTTCATGCCTTAACTAAGTTTAGAATAGCCATTTGTTTTATCTTCAGAAAAACCTCTGCTAGGGCATGGCCCCTAAATTTATAGTCAAAAAACAATATTTACAGGGCAAACGTTGGCTAAAGGGGGCCAACAGCTAAGAAACCAAAAACAAGAAGCTTCCCTTTAGAGGATTCCACACTGTGGGGGTTTGGTATTTACAAAATTAAAAATGAGATGAACATTGAGTAATGAATAGCTGACAGACTTCCATGGCTGATCTTTTGTTGGACACCATCATATTTTCCATAGGCAATCTCATTCCATGGCATTTTGAAGGGGATTGGTGCAATTGGGTGTGGGCTGGTAGACTGTTAGTTTTGTGTTCCTATAGCCTTAATTCTTTGTACTACAAAAAAGAAGTATGATACGCAAGCTGAAGCATAGCGAAAGCAACACCCCAAATCACTAAAATTAAGCAGCCCTGGACCCTAAGGCGATGGGAAAAAAGTGGGGAGGGGTTGAGGAGGTTCGGCCTTTACTTAAGCAGTGGGATTTCCTCCCGCTCACCCCAGATCTCACTCAATAGCTTGAAAACTTGTTCATTTTTTCAGAATTCTTTTGTTGATCTTTCACTTTCATCTGTTCGAGCTGGAATGAATTATGCACACTCCTTTCGCAGAAAGGCTAATGTGAACGCTCCACAGGCGCCATTGCAGAACTATTTCTTCAGGTTAGCAGCAATCCTTGGGAAAAATACTTTCACAACACGAGCAAATAGGCACCTTGGATGCATCGGTGACAGTAAGCACTGGCATGTCTCTTATACTTTCTTTTAAAGTTGGTTTCTATCAGCTAACTTTGAATTTATACAATAAACCTTGTTACAATAATCAATTTCTCATTAATAGTCGGATGGCAATATGTCCTTAATTAGTTTCTTGACAAATGGAGGTTAAATTTGAATTATATGTCAATTAAATGGGTATCCAAGATCACCTATAATCAACTATTTAAGTTAATAATATGAAAACCAGTGTTTCATCTTTCTTTGCTTTGGAATTCAAAACGAACTTCACATCCAATTGGCTGCAATATGTTATGCATTGCATAGCTTTTGACTAAAGTATTATGCATATAATTAGTGGTAGTTCAGTTTTAGAGTGAACAAATACAGTTTCCTTTTGCCAGATTTTGTCTCTACTTCATATGAAAGCTTGAGGGGTTTTGATGCATAGGCTCAAGCCAGTGGCTGATAGGCAGCAAGTCGTTGGTCTCGAATGGCAAGAGCATTAATCCTCTTTGTACGTACTAACTTACATATATTGGGGGCTTTAATGAAATGAAACTAATGTACATACTAACTGACATGTATTTGGGGCTTTATAGCATGCGCGCACACTGGTTCAACTCTCACCCAAGCAATGAGATCAACTTAAGAAAACTTGACATGAGTGTAACAGTGTTTTATGTTGCTTCTTGTTTGAAAGACTAGATCTTGTATGTCAAAGCTTCTGAATCTAAGGGGTTATTTGTTAATTGGAAGAGTAATAGACTATTTCACCATATTCATAGAATGTTATAATGGCCATTCATTTTGCTGTTATCATAAAAGCGTTATTCGACTCAAAAAACGATTCACTTAATATATATTTCCCAACAAAACATTTTCAAGATCATATCTCCATGATTGGATTGTGCAAGATTTGTTTTAAAAAGAATGTTGATGGTTATGGTTTTGTATCCATGACCCGGCCGTGTACGATCTTCAACCATGCATATATGACCTTGAGAATGTTTGGAAGAGAAACGTATATTAAGTTAATCAATTTTTGAGTCGAATAATGTTTTTAGAATAATAGAAAAATGAACTGCCATTATAGCATCAAAATTTTATTAGTAGAAAAATCATTTTTTTATGAAAAGCAACTTAAATTAAGATCTGATTTATGTTAAATTAGTGTTTCTAAACATTGTAGAATGTTCATATTTCATCTAAAATATATTTTAACCCTTACCCAAGTGGTTAGGATAGATATACCAACTTTTCCAAAATAAGCAAGAGAGTTAATCTTAGTTCGTCGAAAGATAGTTAATCTTACAAGCGCAAGAGGAGGAGCAACCAATGGCTGCCCACCAATCTCGATAACCGCAGAGATGTCTCTGCAACTAATCCTGCCCCTAAGTTCTCCCCCTCCGTTAATAAGAACACCCCACTCCACACACGATAAAAAGACGAGGAAGAGGGTAGAGGTGAGGAGATCGCGTGCAAACAGATACAGGGGAAGAGCCTCCTTGAGCACCACAGGAGATGGCTCACCTCTCCTCTTCCCTCCTCCTCCTCGTGGCTGCTTCGGCCGTCATGATCCTCACCGTCGCACCCCAGGCGGACGCCCGCCGTCACAAGCCCCACCGCTTCAGCCTCCACCACCAAAACCTCGGCAGCAGCCTGCCTTTCCTGGGCGTCCAGATCAACGGCCTCTGCAGGTCCACCGACTACCCGGACGTCTGCATATCGGCTCTGAGCTCGTCCCCATTGGGCCCCTTGAGCCCAGCGACGGCCATCATCAGCACCATCCGAGCCATCGACCTCAAGGCCAAGGTGGCGCGCGGTGTCTCCCTGCAGCTGGCCGCCCGTGCCACGGACAGAATGACGCGAGAGAACCTGAAGAACTGCGCCGAGATGTACGCCGATGTGTCATTCAACCTGGCGAAGTCGTTGGCGAACGTGAGGTCCAGGGACCGCAACGTCCTCAACGTCAACCTCAGCGCTGTTATTGACGACTTCGAGACATGTAACGACGGGTTCGTGGAGAATGGCACCAGGTCGCCCCTTGCTGCCCAAAATGATGTGATGAGGAAGATGGCTAGCAACGGCTTGGCCCTGGCTGAGAAGTTGAAGTGAACGGAAACTAAAAGGGGAGCAGATCCCGTGGTCTGCCGAATCACGTTCTTAAATGGATCTGACGTCTGTGACTTCTGATGTTGCCGTCGCCTGCGTTGGGTAGGACCCATCATAAAACCATATGTTACCAACGCTGGTAATGGCCAACGGTGATCGCCCATCACTGGAATGGACGGCGGAGATTCCGGATCCGTTTGAGAATGTGAGTTGGCGGATTGCATGATCTGCTCGCAAGAACGGTGCAAGTACTTTTCCTTTTAATTTCTTGTTAGATTAATAAAGATGTGTGCGGGTTGTGGGGGTTGTGGTGTTTGATATAAATGGGGTCTGGTCCCTTGAAGGACCCTTTGTTTGTGGGGTTTTATGTGGTTGGGTGGCGATTTTGGGTGCAAATAGAAATGGTATTTATGGTCTCTTTTAAGGTGTACAATATATCTCGAACGGACGAAGTGCGCTTGTTAAGAAGTAATGCGTCCACAACACGATTCAGACCAGGCAAATACTATCACATCCCACTGGTGATTGCTTAAGCTGATCTCAAAGTCAGAGTTGAATTTGGAATATATCAAGTATAAAAGCAAATACTAACTTTTTACATGTAACGGGACTAATACCTCTGCTGGATTGGATTTCCAGTCGTAAATAAATCCTAAAACCATGTCTGAATCCGACCAGTAATCAGATCTGTCATCAGACGTGACTTATTGCATTCACATTTAAATCAAATGCCCAACCGTATCTCAACTATAGACATCCCTATTGAGAGAGAAAAAGAGAGGAGAATGGACGTTATACAAAACCAATGGGATGGGGAGCTTTAACTTTCAATGGATCAGAGGCTTGTAACTAGAAAATGGCAGCTGCTAAGTTAAGCATGTGAATCATGTACTGGTCTTCGGCAGGCTTTGGCTGAAAAGCAACAAAATCGGGTCTTGCGAGTGCTCCATGCAAAAACATCCACCACCCTTCCTTTACCACCGCAAATAGGAAGCCATACTACTGCTTCCAAGAAGAGAGGCGTGTTTAGAACATGGTGAACAATCCAGAACCCACCACCCACCTAATATTCCAATCAAAGTGGCCTCTTTGTTTCCAAATTCTACCCAGGCCAAAGACAGAAGCCCATAGTCCTGAAATTCAACCTTCTTCGTAGAAAACACCTGCAAGCTCAATTGAAGTTGAAGTAAGATACAGTTTCAAGGAAAATAGAGACTAAAGATGTCGAGAAAAGTGAAAGCATTCAAAGAAATTGCCTACTAAGAAAGAAGGCTACTTGCCAAAGATAATCCTATGATACATTAGCAATACAATGAAGAAGGCTATTTTCTTTCTTTGAGGGATTTGATTTGTTTTAGCAAAGCCGATCTTAAACAGTAATAGGATGGACTAATACATGCACTTACATGGGCAGACCGATGGTTTATATACCCAATGATAAATAAAACTTAGATTCATCATTCAGGTATCTTTCCCTTCTTAAATAGGAATAACACTCTAATGTGTGCTTATAAGTGCACCAGGTTGTTCCAATAATTGATGATAAACACAACTTCAGTAGCAACAGTTAAATACATTCATACCTTCGTTCTGTCAAGTCCTTGTCTCCAAACTGAAGGATTCTGCCACTGCCAAACATAAAAAAACGTCAGAAGAGAATGCAATATAATGAGAAAACAACAAGCTAACCTACATATGTAAAGAATGGTATACCGCATTTCAATGCAACAGGCGCATGAACAATGTGTTCCATTAAGTTAGAACAACGAACTGTACTTGTTGGGATGAAACCAGAATTACTTTTGCACATAACTTCACTATTAGCATATAACATGCAGTCATATATTTCACTCTTCATATAATCAATCATGTTTGTGACAATCAGAATAAGAATATGTTTATACAATCAACAACAGCAACATAATCATACAAATCCTATAACTGTTCATAAAAAAATAGTCAGATTTACGTACCACATACCTTGCCACATAATACACAATGTCCACTTCCTTCTCAGTTAGAGTTGAAAATCATGTACTGATTCACATAATACACAATCTCTGCTTCTCAATTATTATCAATTTGTTTGATCGCTTCAAATGCAGCAAATCAGTAGGATCAGTCAGGTCGAAAAGAACCAATCCTCATTCTTTTTCATCTTGCTCCTTGCAGCCTAATGTTTTTCTGGAAACCTTTACCTTGGTCCACAACCCCTTTTATCTTTTCATGTTCTCTAGACTTTCACTTTGTTTAGTTTCTATATGTTTTGCTTGATTTAACAATTCAAAGGAATAACTTCTGCAAATGCCAAATACTATTCAGGCCCTGCCTTGCATAAAAAACCAGCTAGCTTTTTAAAAATGTTTAAGACCAAATAGTTCCTTTACGGTAACTAATTCTATACTCATATTCATTCCCAAAGTAATTGATAAAATTCAATAGTTCACAGAGACTAGGATGCAGGGACCCATGCTACAAACACACAGACAGCCCTGCTCGTTCTGACTAATTCTCATATGGCTTCATATTGTAAATTTGTAACCATGACAGCTTTGCATCAAGAAACAATGTCAAGAGTGTCCAGTAAATAGCTTGAAATGATAATTGAATAAAATTCTTTCCATCTCACCTGCTCAATGAAAAGATATACTGAATGTTGACTTGGTTTTGTGGTGAACAGAAGAAGGGCGAAGTCTATAGCAAGAGATAGAGGATGTCTCCAGCCAATCAGAACACTGGCAACTGAAACTATTGGTAGCCAAAGTCTCACCGCCCACATCCAGAAAGTGTGTTCCTTCCACTGCATTAATACATCTGAATCATGTGTTTCCATCAAAGACTTATCCTCTGCATTATAGATCCAGATATGGTGCAGTTAAAATATGGAAAAAGAATTAGGGACAAACATCTATAAGCTAGGTCTCCAGAATGAACACATTGCCCACCATTCATACAGTACACCTTAGGGGACCCGCCATATAATCCTGTTGCAAGCGGCACTCCAAACAAAATACTGAAGCTTAAACACTTTCCTGGAAAAAATAAAAGAAGTATTACCTTAAATGTAACTAATAAGACAAAAAGACAAAAATTATCAAAAAGCGTCATCCCTTTCTTTGAACATAATATAGGAAGTATCAGTTCCAAATGTCTACGAGGATTCTGACTGTCAGTCACGTTAGGCATAAAAAAAAAAAACCTAATTTTTTATTTCAAATTTACTAAGCACCTATTATTATGTACCCATGTCATTGTACGGTGAGAATGTTTCTCAGTTTACCACCTTCAACATCATTTAAGCATATATTTAGGCATTAATTAGCAAAACTATTTTCCTTCATAACCACCCCAGGGAAAAAGTAATCTATTTGCATAACGTGACGAAAAAAATATAGATTTTTTAATTCCTAGGTTTCCAAACATGGAGACCACTTCCACATCTTGGTTTCACAACCAAACCACATCCAAAAAACCTTCACTGATGAGATATTTAGCTAGATTACGTTCCACTCGTGTAAACAATAATTTCCCTAACACAAATAAACCAAAACATGTAGCTCTTTCAGTGGCATACAAGCATTCCAAAGCATAAAAGAGACAGCAAAGACCCACATACGAAGAGCTAACGTTTGCAATTAACGCCACCCTTCAGACAATGCACTCACAAGATAGACATAATTCATACCAAAAGTGAGAAAAAGACCAATTAAAGCCACTACGCAAAGTCGTCAAAATGTAAAGTATATCCAGAGCTTATACCTGAAGAACTGGTGCGACAGAAATAACTTCTTTTGACGTAATCGAATACCCTTCCCAAATTCGATACGCGACGGTTCGGCTTTAGGTCAGAGACCCTCGAAAATACGCTTGTGAAGCCTTGCTCCCCCGGAACTGCATACGCAGATGGAAGCAGAACAAATCAAAGTAGGAAAAGAAATAGAACAAAAAAAATTAAAGGAGAAATTCAGTTCTGCATAACTATTGCCAAGAATTTTCGCAACCAGTAACAATTAAAGGCCAAATTCACGAGGCTAAACGGGTGGTTCTGAATTTTCCCAGTGTTACTGTCGTAATTGTTCGATCACAGCAGGGTGCCGAGTGCGCAGAATAATGTTTTATTGGTGAAAAAACAGAGGAGACGACTGAGAAAGAAAGAAGAAGTACCTGCATGGAATCGGCAAATCCTTTCAAAGGGGAAAGGAGAAGAGAGAAAGCTCCTCTTCGGAGTCAGAAGTCGTCGGAAGCTCGCCATGGAACACCCTTCTCCTCTCCTTTGGCGCCCAAATCGCACTGAAATAGTTACCACCTTCCTTTCCTAGATCTCAAGTGCATCGCGCCTCATGCCCGACTCGACGGCGGTCTCCAAAGATCAAAGTCGGTCAGGCCGGGCCCGAACCGTTAGCTCCGGTCCAAAAGGTTCGTTCGGGTTTAGGGAGACCAGGTAGGGCCGAAACCGGATCTAAAGGCTGCACACGAGCTTAGTCAAACTCAATTCGATCAGAAAACTCAAACTCAAGTCAAGTTTCATAGTAGAAGCTCGAACTCCACTCGATGATATTACGTCAAGCTCAAGCTCGACTCACTTAATATAAGTTTAACTCGATTTTATTAAGCATGTCTCTTTTCTTCTAATTTGTTATACTGGTTAACTCGTTTAGTTGATACCAGCTTAACTATTTTTCATTATATTTCAGCTTGCATTATATAGTTGAGTCGAGTCAATTTTGAGTATATATTTGAACTCAAGCTCCACTCATTTATAAACAAGTCAAACTCGAATTGAATTTTAACAAGCAAGTTCGATTTAAGCTCGAACTTGCTTGACTCGTTCCGCAGCCTTAATCCGATCTATGTGCAACTCTACACTTTGGGTTCAAGTTGGGTTTGGGTATCATACGGTGGCAATATTAGAATATGTGAGTATGTACGGGCGTGTGCATATATACCATACAAAAGACTCAAAACTTAAAGAAAAATTATTTATATCTCAAATTATGTCGTTTCATAATAACACTTAGAATTTATTTTAAAAAATAAAAAGTAAATTTTAAAAAACGGTAAAACGTACCCAGGTGTGTTCTCGGACCCCGTACCAGCATATGGGTACTGGTACTCTAAGGTTCCCACATGTTTTTTGTTGCGCCAGAAAGAAAGAGAAAAATCTTAGGCTACATTTGACAGCTTGAGGTTCGTGGGTCCAATAAACTCGAGAAAACAAAAGAAAGACAGTAATGATACTGAGAATATTGGAGCTTTTGTTTGAAGAAGCCACGGTAACTTTTGAAAGAAATGGATTAATCAAGTGCTAGCTTGTTTATGAACATGTATGCAGGATAACCGCCCAGACCGAACAAACACAACATCAAGACTAACTTTGCATGTCTTTTCATGGCTAAGTTTGTTCATGAACATGGTTGGTTTCTCTCTCTCTCCCTCCCTCTCTCTCTCACCCAAATTTACACCAGCATATATATAAACAGGAATTTGTTTTGAAAGTAAGATCAACAAATGTAAACATATGCTAACACCAACTAAAATAGACAAATTTATAAAAAAGATGGCAAACGAGTTGCCGGAAAACTCATCGAGCTATCATCTCATAAGAGGATACTGATGTAGCACCATGGGAATTGGCTCTACTGTTTACTACATTTAGGCTGGAAGCCCGTGTCAAGATCAAAGAATAGGATCAAGGGTTCATGTTACAAAATGTATATACATAGGATGACAAATTAGTTAATGTTGTAACCAAACGCTGAAACGTCTTTAAAGAAAGTAAGGCTTCTGCACTCCTACTGATCGGCTACTTTTTGGACGATGCTTTCCTTGGTGGCGTACTTGCAGCAGCATCAGCAACAACTCCAGACAGCTTACTGATATCCTCCACATTGTTAATACATTCAATAAAATATTTTGTGCATGGCCACCTAAGAAGGTCATTCAGCGGGTCGTTAGATTCACCAAAAAGTCTGTAGATAATAAAGCTTGACATTGGCAACAGAGTGCTTACCGGCTTGATTTTATAAGTTCATCATCTATCGATGTTTCCTTCTCAAATACATTTACTGTGGCCATTACAGAGAAAAAAAAACAGTGAATTAATAAAGGACGAAGATGGTTGGAAAAAGGGTCCTCTTAAACATAAGGGAAGATGTCAAAATTAGTAGATAGATATCTATTGTCCGTGACTCACCTCCATTTGGAGATTTCTTGGAGAAGTACTTGGCCTTTATCCTTCGGGCATACTCTGCTTTATACTTACTGTACTTCTCCATGCGAGCTGAAACATCGCTATCACTAGGTACGTACAATACACCATTACTAATTTATATATTAGAATTAGCATAAACAAGAAAAATGAATGCCTGACATTATCGTATAGAATTACAACTAGGGCGGAAAGGTGAAAGGTTGGCCACTGGCATACATATAAGGAAGATTAGTATTTATTAATGTAAAAAGAACAAGAGAACTGCTCTGAGCAGATAATAAATATTAAAGTGTTTGAAAGGGTCTTATAGACGGTAAGAAGAATAATGTGGTTTCCTCAATGACCTCCAAAGTCCAAAAGCACAGTTGCATTACGGACTGCCATACTTTATGATACAAGTCATTAACAACATAATGTTTTTATGTGGGTTCACTTCTTCCCAACCAGAGAATGGGAATGGTCATCTAAGTCCCACTCTGTACTGTCAATAGGCAGTATTGACAGTATGAGTGGTCATCAGGCTCCCATTCTTTGTACTTTAGGCAGTACTGACAGTACAGAATGGTCATCAAGCTCTCCTTTTCTGTACTGTCAATTAATCAAAAGGAGCTTCCAAACAACTTGTGGAGCTTGCAATTCCATAAAATTGAAAGCCATGTTTTGCCTATACACGTAACCACATGTTCCATCGGAGTGCAAAGCTCCCCAACAAGAGAGTGGGGTGGAATAACCACTTCATCACTGACTAAAATGTGCTACTGGGCGAAATAGATAAAATTTTGGACAATATATCCTGAATCCAGTCTCATCCATTTTTTATCATATTCCATTTCTCCAACTATATTAACTACATTGAATTGTTTGCTTTCTTTTTTCTATTAATAAACAAAAGATCGAAAATGTCATTAGATCATATAAGGGCAACGGATTGTGGCCCCAATAAGAAAGCTTAACATTATCTGAACTAGTAAAAGAGGACCATAAAACAAAGTAAGCGGGAAGAGCCCAAGAGCTAATATGAAAGATTATTATGTACGAAATTGTAGAACCACATGAGGAAATGGAGAAATAGGATACATAAATCTGATTAAATGTAGTACAGATAAGCTTTGGTAAGCACGATATTCATCATGCTTTTCTTCTTTTTCTTGTTTGAATAACCTGTCCTCAAAACAGCAAAAATCAAATGCCAATTCAGAATATGTTACTACGAAAGCTAATGTTGGGATGTTCTCTCTACATTTTTTTCATCAACCTGTATAAAAAAGTTTACTCTTAGATAAGTTCAACCTCCTTGCTCTTTTGAATGCAAGAACATCATTGTTCCGGCTTTTTTTCTTTCTGGTCCAAATTACTCATTGCGGCAATTCCTTCCTTGACAATCTTAGAAAGAGGAATACATTCTCTCACCAGGTCAGAGAAGCAGAGACAGAACCAGAAAAATATTAGGGGGCACAATCTACACCCACCCAAAGTGTCACCCCAAGCTTCGTATCAAATAAACTGAGAGAAAAGAGAAGAAATTCCATTGAAAAGTAACAAAGATCTGCATCATCTGCACACTAGTGCATATCCAATTGTCAAACAAGTGCACAAGCACCATTAACTGAATGAGGCTGAAAAAGAAAAAACATCTAATTTTCGTTCAGCATAAAAGAACTGGATTTCAGACAACACACTAAAGGATTAGAAAACTGTTAAACTCCCCAACTACCATAGAAGTGTGAAATCTAGGTGACTATATCACATGGATATGTCTGCAATTACCAATATATGGCAATTACCATGAAGTTCCCAATATGAACTCTATAATTGGCAATATAGGAGAATAGGTGAAATGGCATTCTTGTGCATTAGCTCAACACCAAAGGTTGCAATCTTCCACAGTTCGTTCAGAATAATCTCCTAAGGTGACCAAACAAACAAAGATCCCATATCTTGACAGGTTAAATTTTAAAGATGCGAAAAGGAAACAACTTACTCAAAATTTTGAATGTCCTCAGTCTTCACTTCTGTTTGATGGTGGGCTGCATCTTCATCAGCCATAGGGACTTCAACTATATTGCATCAAACAAGAAGCATCAATTGTTACTTTATTGCCAAAGATAAGTAGAAAGAAAAAAAATGTACATATGCCAATATGAAAAAACCAATTCATAGAAGAATTACAGCAAATGATTGTTAATTTTCCCCAAGGAATTTTCTTTGCTGCAGGTGCCAACTGCAAAGTCTGGTTGCATGACATATAAATCTGGTTTTCACGACCTCTCAGTAGGTGCAATGAGTGACTAGTTACTTGGTTTGCCAAATAGCAAAGCTTTTGCATATTCGGTAAAATCTTTCAGTCAATTCTGAACTGTATCCTGCTCTAGATTCCCTTGGCCTCTATGGACTTGAGTCTGCACAGTATGCCATGGGTTTTTCATGGCTCTTGAAAGTGCACAAATGCAATAAACACTGAAAGCAAAAAGGAATGCATTTAGGTTTGTCTACATAGGATACCATATTATAGTTTTATTATTTTATTTTATGTTAAATTGTCTGATTGAGTTGAAATTGCAAAAAATGTCCCAAAAATTTACTGATGTTTGAGTTTGAAAGAGGATAAGTCTTAATGTGATAGTAGATTTCCATTTTAAGCCTTCTACCATATATTTGATTGCAGGGGAATTCTCCTAAAATCCATGGCCTTTATGCATGGAAGATAATAATTAAAAAAGTTTCCTCCAAGGACTTGCCATTTTCCACTTTTTCTAGAGATAAATGTCAAGATGGAGACGTCTAGGTCCTTTGGCCAAGATCAACTTCTTACAAACTACAGTTTATCCAATTTTCTTCTGCAAATACAAAGGCCTTAAGGCAGTGTCTGAATTTGAAAGCCCCATGATTAAAATCCTGAGATCTTGATCCCAATTCCCAGGATTATAATCCTGAAATCAGTGGAGGAAGGATTTTAATCCCATTTCCAAAATCAGCCAGTGTGCGATTGGTGGGAAAAGAATGACAGTGATTTGGATCTGGGGCTTGATGGAATAATTGTGGATGGGTGTTAACATAAATCCCACAAAAAATGATTTCAACCACTGCACAATTCTCTCTCACACCCAGAAAATAACAAAGAAGAAGAAATTTAGTACATGGTTAGCTTACCGTGTAAGCTTGCTAAGGAAGCCTTCTTTACAAATGTGGTGCTTGCTCCAGTTGAGATAGTGTATCATGTACTACGTCATCAGTTTACATGGCCCAAGCTGTAGTCCACAATGACCATTGGCAGCAATGTTTTATTTTGATCTTGCAGCAACATGTATAGGCATGAAATAATAAAACTAACTGGATAAAACAGATCCATCTATTGTCACCAGTTAGGCCTTTAAGACAAAACTACAAATTATCAGTGCAGAGCTGCAAATTGAACAGTCACTGGTGCTTAATATCCAAAGAAGCAAGGTAGTGTGGCTAACTGCAACTCTTCTATTATCAGCAGTCACTCTTCCAAGATTAAGAACCAAAGAGTGAAGTCCAACCTAATTGCTTAAATATTGTAACGACTTAATTTAGGTTGACATATGTCCACTTGCTTTCAGCTTTATGCCTCCACACAAAACTTTCAGGTCCTTGTCAGTCGCATGGTATCCATGAGCATTCCACCTTGTCCTGTGTCTCTGATTCACACTCTAAAAGCTAAATCCAGACTGTTTAATCAAAGCTTCTCCCTAATGAAAGCACGCATACAGAATACAAAAAACTAACGTGTAGGTTTTTTTTATTCTTAGAGTAGTTAATCAACTATGCATCAAAATGCAAGTAGACGACGGCTGTCAAGACTGAAATAAAACAAAAGAAGAAAGCTGAAAGAAATAAAACAATGAGTTCTTTTGTTTCAATGATATCTACAAATTTAAGTTCTATTTCTGAGCTAAATTATTCCAATTTCAAGATTTAGAAAGAAAATGTTATGATTGTTCTGGATTGCATAGATCTGAACTTTGTGTTTCAGAAGAAGCACCCACCTGCTCTGATAAATAAAAGTTCTTGTGAAGACAAGCAGGACTTTGAACGATGAGAGTGTTCCAATCGCCTAAGTCCAACAATCATGAAGAAGTCTATCATAGAAAACTTTAGGAGCGCTATTTCTGAAGAGGTTAGTGTTAAGGTGTTCCTTAATGAAGTTGAAAAACGTTTTGTAAAAAACGAGAAGGCTGAAACAAGTACTCATTTGAGTCAACTTGTTTCATTAAAATATAAGGGCAAGGGAAACAAAAGGGAGCAATCATGGATATGTCTTATCTAGCTTTAAAGTTACAAGCCACTGAGTCTAAATTTGCCAGAAGACTTTATAGTGTATATGATTCTTCTTTCCCTTCCACCACAGTACAAACAGTTTAAAATAAAATATAACTTTAAAAGCAGAAATAGACTCTTAATGAGTTCATTTTGCATTGTGTGGACAAGGAAAAGAGGTTGAAGCAAGACATGACAAAGAATGCTCACTTCATTGCTATTTCAAAAAGCAAGAAAAGAAAACAATTAAGTTGCAGTTGATACTTCAACCATTAAAAAATAGAAGAATCCTAAAGAAGGCAATTGATAGAATTGAACATTCTGAAGCACATTATACATGTTCATATTGATGCATCGAATCATAACATGAGCCAAAGCAGAAGCACACCTGAATCCATTTTGAAGACAACGACAACAGAATCTAATGGCAGAATCTTCTGAAGCCTCTACGTAGTACAAAAAGTGCAGAGGCACAGTTAAGAAAACCAATTGGAAGCTCTCTCTTTTTCCTATCACTACCTTTATCCTGAGTATACATTAAGACTGCTGCTTACAAACAAAGAATGAATCAATGAAGTGCATTCATTCGACCAGAGCTTCCACATTCTATCCCTACTGACTCTTTATCACACAAATTTAAACCAAAGGAAAAACAATGCAATTCAGGTACCCACCAATAACGTGAGAGAGAGAGAAACAGACAGACAAAGAGAGTCCCAAAATTGTGAAAGTTTTGCACGCAACTCTGTGGCATAATGCATTAATTTTCATCCTTCTGCCACAGATCAGACTGGTTGGCCATTTCTAAAGATGGAGTTCCACGATTTCCGTCTCTAGGGCTGAAAGGGGAGCGTCACTGTAGCATATGCAGGAAACCGGGAAGCGACAGCGCCTACCTGCCTTTGTCGGGAGGTGGCTGTCGGGAGGTGGCTGTCGGGAGGTCGGCCACGCGCGCCGGACGATGCCGACGGAAGAGAAGGTGGCCGAGGAAGAGGGCCGCGCCGGGCCGGGCGTAGCCGGCCAAGCCTAGACCTAACTAAGGCTGGTGTGGGTTCGGTATGGCTGGGTTCTATAGGTAGGCAAAAGTTCTCTTTTCTAGTAAGTATGAGTAAAATGTTTTGTTGTGCACAAGACCTCCTTAATTCAGGAGAACAAGGGTTATTATGATTTTATGTCATCCTAATGAATTGTGTAGTCGAGACAACAGGAGAGAGACTCTGCCTCATGCTTCCTAGTGCTTCTATCCTGTGTAAATAGGAAACTTGATGGCTATGAGGAATATGGTAACCAGTTCAAAGAGATGATGGAGTGAATCAAAATGGAGATCCCACTGGTGTGCAGGTTTGCAAACTCCACCACTCTGTTCTGGTTGGGCAACTGAAACAGCAAGCTCGGAGTCAAGAACACAAACAACGCCGTCGCCATCACCACGTGACCAGAATGCAATATTCTTCTCTTCGACTCACCTTAGACCCAGAGACAGAGGAAATGCACACCTCCGAAATGAATTGCCACCCTTCACAATCTGGATGTGCATTCTCCAACCTCCGCCTCTGGCCAATCTATAGAAAAACTTCGTAACCTTAACCAGATTTTATATTCCATCTGCTCTCTCAAGAATAAAATAGGAGAAAACAAAAGAGGCATGACATGTATTGCATAAGGAAAATCAAGGAGAGACAGAGACGGAGCAAGTATAGCATATATGAGGAGCAAGCCACCGACTGCAACGGATCCTGCTCAATTTGCCCAAGATTTTGGTCTCACACCGTTGGGGATAAAATTAAATAGCAAGTATAGCACGGAACAGAAAAAGGTTAATATGCTAAATCAATGATAATATGTTTTCTCTGCTAAATCGTTGGTAGACGCATGCGACAGGTAGCAGTAGCAGTAGTCATCTCTGCACTGTACAAGGAAAAAATGCAAAACCCAAAATCTTCAACGTAGTCACCTGTGCCGATTCCTCAGGCGGAGCAGAGGATGCGCGGCGACGGTTCCTCAGGTGGAGCAGAGGAGGCGCGGCGACAGTTCCTCAGGTGGAGCAGAGGAGCCGCGGCGACGGTTCCTCAGGTGGAGCAGAGGACTCTGCGACGTCGAGTAGAGGATGACGATTGCTAAGGCGGAGCAGATGAGTCTGCGACGCCGAGAAGAGGAGGCGCGACGACGATGCTCAGGGGCCGCTGCGAATTGCTCTCCTCTTTCTGAAGATGGAAAATTCGTCTGATTAGGGCACCCAAATCCGTCGGAGAGGGGAAGGGCGATGGGCAGGTAGGGGAAGCGAAGATTAACAAAAAAAAAAAAAAGAAGGAAACACTCACCTATTTCTGTTGGAGAGAAAAACGATGGGGACAGGCGCAGAGATGGAGGAGAAATCAGGGGCGGAGATGGAGGAGGAGAGAAAAGCAACGGGAGGAGAGAAAGGCACCGGGTCGAGGGCTGGGGGTCGGGGGCGGGAGGTGTTCTGTCTGTTCCGACAGTCTGTTCCGTTCCGAGGGAAAACAGGAGACGCGTGTCCTGTTCCGCGTGTCCTATAGCCATCAAACGAACTCTAAACAGTCTATCAGATGCCCTGTAAACTGGACTACACCTTAGCTATTGCTACTATATGAGCTCATATACATACAAGTTAAATACAAGAAGTTATATATTTTTTAACTGAAGAGAGAAACCAGCATGCACGTCTATTAACTGGAGGAAGACAACAGCCTTACAGTATTCTGTTTCTTTTTTGCTTCTACAAACAACAAGCCATCAAAAGTACAACATAAAGATGCAAAACAAAAATGCATATAGGTTGTTCACCTCTTTGTTTTTGGCATATGGAACACTCGGCACCAAAACTGAAAAAACTGCATGCACTATAAGACATAGCAAAGATGTGAAAAACACAAAACTTTTCTTTTGTTCTTATGCAATAAAATTTTGTGCTACTACTTATTGTATAGATATTAATGGTAGGAAAACAAAAAACTTTAGAGTGAAACAGACACAAACCTTGATAACCTTGTGGTCACATTTCTTTAACATGCACAAAAATGGGAAAAACTACCCCACATATTGAAACTGAATGGAAATGGGAAAACTGATCAAAGTGCCTCAACCATTTTATGTTATATTATATCTGTAATGCTTTACTTTGAAAAGTTTAGTCATGTATTGAAGATTGTGAGAGATTTTCAAGAGTTTATAAAGATGGTTGTTAAGTGGTTGGTTGTTCAAATCGTTAACATTTTTCAAGTTGAAATTGAGATTGCTAAGGGGTGGGTTGAGATCCATCAAACTATGGGCCCAAGCCTAGTGTGGGAGTGGGCAGAGTCATTACATAATAACTCCCCTTTGATGCAAAATCTGATATACCAACATGGGACCTAACCTTGACAAGCTTTGAGTATGAAAGTGCTTTTGCGAATCCCATTAGCAACTTGTTAACTTGTTCATCAGTCAAAGAGTCTGTCTTTCAACAATGATTCTATGAGTGAAGTGATGATGAAACTCAATATGTTTGGTCTGACCATCATGAATCACATATCTTGTCATTACCATTGTAGCTTTATGCTCATAACAGATTGGTGTTCCTTGTGTTAATTTGAGCAAGGTCAAGATGTCTCATAAATTTATAAATAAAATTGTTGTCCTTGGAGCTTTATGAGATTGACATTTTCACTACACAACTTTTTATATCTTTGAAGGCAGCCTTACAGCTTCCCTGCGCACATCACAAAATCCCTTGGAAAATATATAGGGTCCCTTCCCTTTGAGCAATGGATTTAGGTATGCTTCTTAATCCATACATCAGTGACAAAAGCTTCACCAACTAAGGGCTAGAGCTATAAATGGAGTTCAATATGGGAGTATAAATTGTTTAGAGTTATGTCAGATATCTTATCAAGAAGCATTCAGTTACTAGGGTTCTCTATCCAGATTAAGCTGAAATCATATGAAAAATGGCAGCAATATTTGTCCAAGTTTGAATCTTAACCAGGTCGGATTGCCTACAGATATCAGGTTCTAAAGGATCCAACAGGTCATGTTCCACGCCAGACTTACTTGGTATAATTGCTCTATGTCCAATTACGTCAGGCTTGGGATTGCCTACATCATACGAATTTACAGTTCACTAGGTGAAGTATTTTAGAGACTTACCATACAATTGTATATAAAATGTTTGATTGCTCTTTACTAAATGTGAAGAGACGACTTATGTAAAATATTTCGTAAGGAGATGAAAGAGACCTACTGAAGATGCGACTCATAAAAATTTACACTTTGAATCCACAAATTTGAAGCGAATGTAAAGGGTTATGTATGTGAAGAGTGTCATTAATTAACTTAAATTAAGGCTAAACCCCAGATCTCTTCCATGGTCATGTTAGCCTAAGGCATAAAAGTTGTTGTAGAACAAGGGTGGTCATTGCAGAACAAGGATGGAGGCAGGTGTGCTTAATGTGCGGGCAATTGCGTACACTAATCACAACAAAAAAAAAAACTTATTTTTTAATATTTTGAGGTAATTTTTTTCATTTAAGTAACAATGTTTTTTAAAAATTTAAAATTTATTATTGATGTCTTTTAACTAAAAATTTCTTATTCCGCCATCACAGGAAAAGAACAAAATAAAAGTATCCCTTGGAATTTAACAAACAAAAAATGAGTTTGAAGTTTTTAACAACAGCAATATTTTCAATTCTTTGTTAACGCCAAGAAGGCACAATTTAAGCCGCCTTTCCTACGGCAGGGTGAGGCATTCCGTCATTTATCCTCTCTTTTCTCTTATTTCCGTCATTGTTCCCTCCGGTTTTATCCATTGGTGTAAAGCAAAGCAACCGGAGGTCCTTCCGTTCTATCCCCAAGTACGAATCCTCGCCTTCCTTCTCTCGTCCCCCACATTCCCAAAGCAACTAATTTGGTGCCTGCTCTCTATCTCTTCTGTTTTTCCTGGAGGATTCGTGAGAGGTTCCGTATTTTAGTGAAACCCATTTGTCGTTTGGGTGCCTAAAGCATTGAGGGCAAGATGATTCCCGTGTCAAGGTCAGCAAATTGTTACTTGGGAAATGGTTTTCGAGTATCATGTGTTATCTTTAGCCGTATCGGTTAATGGGCAGTATTCTTTTGCTTATTTGTCTTCTTTATCGTGCCTGAAACGTGGTGACTTCTTTTTCGCCTTTGGTGGTATGTTGGATTCAAATGATGTCAATTTTGTGCCTTCTTGAATGAATTCGGGGCACAACCATTTCGTTGTTATTGGGAACTACTGAGAGATGGTGTTTCTGTTCTTCCCTAATTTATGGAGCAGGGGAAGTTTTCACTGTTTTTTCTCCTACCATTCATGTTAGGGCTGGACATCTCTTGCTTTTTTGAGATAGAATAAGTAATGTGTGATTCATTACGGCGGGAGATATTGGTTGTTCCTTTATGTGCTTTCTTTTACGGCAGTTGATATCTGCACAGGGACCTTTTGTTGGCGGTCGTGAGGTAATTAAACCAAACCACGTTGGCTTAACCGTTTGAGGTTTTCTGTTGCTTTCTTAGTTTGTTTATACTGTCTACTTCTTATCTTGTTCTGAGCTTTGCAGCGATTAGTGTTGTTCATGCAAAGTTCACGAAAGTATGTGGATTTTGCTGCTGCATTACTATGTTGTTTTTGTTTGAGAAGAGTATTTGAGATGCTAGTGCAGAATTTTCATTCGTTTGTCATTCCTTTATCCCTGATTCTTTCTTTCTGTTTCCTTTTTCTCTGCTTTTGAGAGAAATAGGGGTTCATGGCGTTAGGAGGTTCAATGTAAAAGAGGAAATGGCCTTGGTAACTCATAACGCGCAGGTATGGTTCTGCTACACGTGGTTTCGTACTTGAAAAAATTTTGCAACCTTGTTTGGTTTTTGTTGGAGAAAATGTTGGTAATGGAATGTGCATGAAAAAAATTGAGATCTTCAAATCCTGTTAAGGACTGACATGCGTCTGGAAACTGTATTACAGCATTCTTTTCCGACCAGCACTTCAAGATCGTCTTTACCATGCTCGAAAGCGGTCAAGATAAAACCTTCTTTGGCCCTCCGCTTGGTTGGTAGAATTAATCAAAACAACCAATCAAAGCATCGTCTGCTTTTCAGGTGAACGATTGTTGTTTTTTCTTTGTTTATTTAATAACCAAGGCCTCCAATTGTAAATTAGTGATTTTTAGTAGTTTTCTTTGTTTGCTTTCCCTGTGCAGATTTATACATCTTCTCAATTTATTTATTTATTTTTTAATTTTCATGGTTTATCACTATGGGCAAGCCTCTTTGCTCAAGTTGTAGTTGGACTACTTCTTTCACTGGTGTTGCAGTTGGACCTCCCTCTCTCTCACTTTCCCGTTCAAGAGGGTGGAATACACAATGACAGAACTGTGTCTTCTTGACCAATCTGCATACTCTGTTAATCCAAAATGTGCAGTACAGCTAGCTTCCTAGCAGTAAGTTACAGTTTATGTATCCTAGTAATCTGCTAATCCCCTAGTTCCTAGCCAAATAGTTACAGACTACATAGTCCAGCAATGTGCACAGAGAGAAAGTCTCTATCTACTGCTTTTTTTTTTTTTTTTTGGGGGGGGGGTGGGGTGGGGTGTGGGGGGGGGGGGGGGGGTGTATATGAAAATACAAATAAGTGAATTGAAGAAAAAACAATGAGAACTGGGCGTTTTTCAAGAATCTCTGTTGCCTTTCCACTTCCTTTCTTATCATATCCCAAGTGCCTTTCACTTGCTACCCATTCTTTCTATGTTCTGGAACATTTCATGGGCAGAAACAGGAAACGAGGAAGAAGGAGCAGTGGTGGCGGACTGGAGGTGAGGGATGGAGAGAAAAGATAGCACAGGTCTCATATTGTAGTAAATATTGTTCTTACTTTTTATCAGCAAGGTTTTTTTGGGCAATAATCAGAAAGCTTGTTTTTCTTGGAAAAAATCTCAAGAATTAATTATGAAATTATGAGTTTCTATACTATTTTTCTTATAAGCACAGTGATCCAAATTCAAGGTAGTTATTAAAATGTTACAGTAAATGAATATGTATATATTTTTTTACATATTGCAAAAAACACAAAAATTATGATATTTTGGACTTGGATTTTTTTTTAAAATATTGCAATTTATTCACATTTTTTTTTTCTTCTTATGGTTCTTTTTTGACATGATATTTTGAGAAAATGGCAATATTTTTTAGACCTTCATAATTCATACTCCATAGCATAGAACTTTTCCTTACCTTCCTTCCACCCAGACAAAAGGTCCTAGCTCTTATTAGAACTGATGAACAATCGAGCCATGTAATTTTGGACGGAGAAGAGATCAATGATTAAAGTGAGTGAAGGATAGGTCATTAGTTTTTTTAATTACTCATTATGAAACAAAACAGTTAGTCCCATAAAAGAGCACCTTGTCTGAAGTGGTAATTGCTGTGTCTTTCTGTATGGTACAGATTGGTTTACTGTATCTCTTCAAATTAACTAACTAATGATCTATCATGAGCAATGGAACCTGGCTAACTTCCCTCCAAAGCGGTGTCAGCACTTTCTGTTGGGGTGATCCCAAATTCTTGTGACCTCTCATTATCAACACTTTGAGGTTGCTGGAAGTATTCTCCATAGCATAGAATTTTTCCTTACCTTCCTTCCACCCAGACAAAAGGTCCTAGCTCTTATTAGAACTGATGAACAATCCAGCCATGTAATTTTGGACGGAGAAGAGATCAATGATTAAAGTGAGTGAAGGATAGGTGGTTAGTTTTTTTTAATTACTCATTATGAAACAAATAGTTAGTCCCATAAAAGAGCACCTTGTCTGAAGTGGTTATTGCTGTGTCTTTCTGTATGGTACAGATTGGTTTACTGTATCTCTTCAAATTAACTAACTAATGATCTATCATGAGCAATGGAACCTGGCTAACTTCCCTCCAAAGCGGGGTCAGCACTTTCTGCTGGGGTGATCCCAAATTCTTGTGACCTCTCATTATCAATACTTTGAGGTTGCTGGAAGGATTCTTCATATGAGATTGTAAATTTGATATACTGCCTGTTAGTAAAATTGCATGGAGGTTATTGCTGATTAGAGCTTGTTCATGTATCCATCACAGATTTGCCCACATATTTAATTTGCAGAATCCTTGTAACTACTATCTATCTTCATCAACAGCATTAGGCAGTTCAGAGTCTCAGATCAGTTGCATCCCTACGCAAGTTGCTCCATTAAACTAACACTAATAGTGGTTTGCTTCTTTAGCATTGTATTAATAATAGCCGCTAATGACTAGCATTTATGAGATGGAATGTGGAAGAGTAAATAATATGCACGCCCGCATGCCTATGCATACTAGGTTTTTGATGAGCTTGATGATGATGTGATTTATTCCATGTAATTATTTTATTTTGTTTGCCTGTTTTTAGTAGTAACTGATGCACAGATTTTGTCTGCAGCGTTGGAAACCGACCCATCTTATTGTCATCAAGGAAACCATTCAGAGTATCATCATTCAAAGGCAACCCTAGTAATGATGAACCAGATATCAGGACTGATGATTCCAGATCATCCAATTCTTCCGTTCAGCTCTCATATGCGACACAACAAAAAGAAGAGGCTAGTGCAGGTTCTCATGACAAACAGAGGATATTCTCAAAGTGGTTGTTGATGTTGTGGTCATCCAGCCCTGTTGAGCAAGTAGATGAGATCGTAAATGAAAGACCACATGAAAGTGAAAGCGACACTGTCAAGCATGATCATCTTCAGACAGCAGCTGTAAAGCTTCTGAATGCCATACTGAGAGCCTTCCTTGGACTTGATCTTGCAATCAAACTGCCCTTGGTGATATTGTGGGTTTTACATTCTCCTATTTGTGTTGTTCTTCCCTCTCCTTTTGAACGAATATGATATATTATTGTTCTCCTTGTCTGTATCAATGTTCTGACAAGTTTGAGTCATGATGACATAGTTGCATTCAGGAATATAATAAATACATATGGGAAGTAGCGTACCCATTTTATGGGAAGATGAGATCACGAACAAACACAGGCAGCTTGGTCTGTGGTTGGTTAAGGTACAAATAACACAAGAAGAAAAGGTAGCTCAGAGCACAAAAAGACTGGAAAAATTCCTTTGCACGACAAGCATATATATGTCTATGAAGCACCATGATGATGACAAGTCTACACTCTGGCTTTTCCATGTGCAATGAGCATGTAGAGAAAATGAACTACCAATGATTAAGGCAGACGGTAAAGGGTACCCTCAGCATAATTAAGTTGGTTGTTCTGTAGGATATCATCAGCATCATGCTGTTACTAGTGTCTAATCGATAATTTGACTGAATGGTCTCGTTGAAATCTTAAGTGTTTGAAATGATTGATTCAGAGTCTGAGACTTGCTTCTTTTTTTATAGTCAAACATTCACTTTGCCTGGTACTCATACCTAGTTTATATATGTAGGGTAACACATGAAAGTGGTTGAACTGATGTAATCATTTTGTATGTGCAGTGTTCCTTTCTATTTAGCGGTCAGTGCCATCTATGGAGGAGAAGTTGTGAAGGACCTTACGCCTCTGTGGACACTGGGACCTGCCATTGTCTTTCTCTATGTTAAGCTGGTGGAAGGACTCTGTTCTCTGTATGTTTTCACCTTCAAGCAGGCAATCTTACTACTGAAGAGGGCACCTGGATTCTTGTTGTGGCTGTACAGTTATATAAAAGAAGGGAAACTAAAAGCGAAGATGAGGGAAACCTTTTGGCAACCTGTGGTTGATATAAAAAATTTAGATTACAGGTCATTAGTCAACTCAAAAATAAAGGAACTGGAAGTATGGATGGTAGAACAGTACCTAGATTTTGTGGAGTCAATATGGCCTTACTATTGCAGAACAATCAGGTTTCTCAAAAGAGCGAATCTCATTTAAGTTGGCGACTCTGTAGGAACTATATCAAGAACACATGTTTTAGTCTGGTTTTGTTGACCACCATTTTTGATCCATCCATTGGTGGTATAGTGAGGGCAGCTACAAAATCTCCTGGGAAAGCAAGATAGAGAAAAGCTTGCGATGTCTTTTGCAATTTTTTCTGGCTGGAGTTCCATGTGAACTAAATTGATCGGACCAGTTTTTGCTGTTGAAGAGGGTTAGAGCTTTTCCCATATATTTGTTTGACTTGTAATCATCAAGCGGTTTCTATTTTTCCTTCGAGTTTATGGTATTTCACGTCCATTTTCCGTGCTATTGTTTATTTCTAGATGAATCTGCCAAGTGGATTACGTTTGAGGTCTTCTATGCAATTCTGGGCTTCCTACCAAACCACTCCTGCAGCAAATTGAATGGAGAACTTCAAAGCTGGTAGTTTTGGATCAACCTTGCCATGATATAGACCGCAGTTCTATTAAGACATCGAGTTCTGATTCTGCTTTTTGTTTGCGTGAAACTGGAGATGCTTGTAAGCGGTGATCAGCGAGAAAGGGCTATATTTCCTCTCTAGATCTCTTGATGTCAAAATAATGTCTACCGCAGCTGTGAGATCATTCAAATGATCGATTTCAGTTATTGTGATGGCCATGAACCTTTCAGAGTAAAATCCTTGGTACGTCTTTGTTCTGATGTGTCCACAAAGTTGGAAAACTACTTGATTTGAATGATTTAATTTGATATTACGTGACAGTATGAACATCTACATAGCCTCAATGCGCATAACATGTGGCAGGCTGCCATCCATCGTTGCCCATTTTCAATAGGCACAGGACAGCTGATCGAGCAGTCCGGCTGGTATCCATTTTTGCCCCAATGGGTATATCACAGCTGGTCGGCAAGAGTTCATTCTAGAATTCCATCCTTTGGTGATTCAATTATTGAAGAGGCCATGAACGTTTCAGAATAAAAACCTTGTTTTGATGTGGCAACAAAGTTGAAAAAAGGAACTTATTTTGAATTCGTTAATTTGATTTCACTTTTGAAAGTTTGTACAACTATTTGCCTCAGGGGGCAAATAGCTAGTCGAGTTTATTCATAATCACCGGCATTAATCTCTTGGGTTAATGGAATGTGATGCGTTAATGAAATGTGATGTGATACCAAGTTGAAGGTACATTGTCCGACTCCCATGGGAGTTATACTCTTGGGTTAATGAGGCTTGAAGGGGACACTTTCTCCACCTTAAATCTCATACAGCCAAACGCGGGGGCAGTAGGATGCTTCCCTTGCTCACCCGAATAACGATCCATCATTATCTATATGCGTGCCATGAACTGTAGTTGTCGAGCCAAGCTTGGTTTTTTTCCGACTGTTGCAAGCTAAGCTTATGAAGGGATTAAGCTAAAGGAGTCATGTCCAAACATCAGCTGAATATGTATCTTTAGGTTGATAAGCTTGTTGACTCAGGTGACCTCTTTATCCTTTTCCGGCGAGGCCTATCCTCATCCCCGGTGGAAGGCCACTATGTTGGCAGGACATGAGGACATTCTAAAATGGCGCTTGGTAATATAAACACTCATTTTTTTAAACACCGTGTTTCATCAATGTGTCTCAAAGTTGAACACATTCATTGAATAAAATTATCTAAAGAATGCAGTGTTCTTGTTACGAAATGCCCTCCAAATTAGGCCTGGGCCACCGGTAGGGTACCCAGCTCGGTTGGGCTCAATGTTGCGGCCCGGGTTGGTTCAACCCGGCCCGATCCGACCGATAATAATTAAAAATATTTTCAATTAATTTTTAATTTAATAATATATATTTTATTATTAAAAATATATTATATATCATAAAATTTATTTTATAAATTTAAAAATATATATTTTTTAAATTATCAAACAGGTCCGGCCAAGTTGGGCCGGAGCCCGGGTTTCGACTATCGGGTCAGGTCCGGGTTTCGGGCCCGACCGGCCAACCCGGGTGGGGTTTTACCGGGCCAGGCTCCCACCCTTACTCTAAATGCTTCAATTGCACATTTAACTGTGAGCGGCTGGTGGAAGTTGCCGCTTGATCATTGATGTTGCCTCTGACCAATACATCAAACAAGAAAAAGCCATCATTCTAAAGTTCCAGCCCCTTATCTGCGGGGAGTGGGCTTCCAGATCCAGTTTTAAGGAAAGTTTTCTCCCAAATGCACGCACTCAGTTTGGATGCCTAGTGTACATTAGCTTTGTCAAATGAAGAAAACATACTGCATTAGAAATTATGTTTTTAACGTTCTTTGGCATAAAAGAAAAGTTTCATTTCCTATTATTATTATTGTATTGTTAAGACAAAACAGTTACTCTTTTGTTTAGCGTAGATGAATTAGAAAAATATGTTTGATGTCACATTTTGAGAATATTAGGACTATAAATGTGACGAACAATACCAAAATATCTTTTCTCAATGCTATGTTAGCATGAAAATTTGAAAGTCAGACATATATATATATATATATATATATATATATAACTTTCATCATCCAGAGTCTCCAATGTGAGAGAAAAACAAAAAAAAAATGTGAACTAATATTAAATGACAAAAATACCAATCACCTTATTTTCCTTATTTTTCTCTTCTCTTAACTGTCCATTGTGTTGGACCAAACAACCTTAGTTAGATGGTTGGGTAACTTAGGAAAACCAGAGTTACCATTTAACTTTCTTATAATGAACATTTTTGTCATATAATATTAATTCATATCCTTTTCTCACTGTTTTTCTCATAATCATACAGGTGAAGGGTCTTAGTCCACAATCTAATCAACACCGTGATATCATGATAAACAATTAAGAGGAAAACAAAGATAAATAGTCGATGAATGTCTTCATCATTCATACATTTTTCTCATTGTTTTTCTAATACCATTCATGTACTTCAAATTGATAATCTTTATTGGATGACTTAAAAACTTTAAATAACCAGAGTAATCATTCACACATAATATATACATGAAACATTTTACATTTTTATAACCCAAAAAGTACAGTTTTTTTTAAGCCTTAAATTCAACGGAAAAGTTACTCCCTCTGTTTCCTTTCTCATTTTCTTTTCAATTTCGCTTGTTTTACACATGATGTAAAAGCCAAGGTGCATCCCAAAAATTTTAATTTCAAATCCGCTTTCTGCTCATCTTCTAAAAGATTTCCACCACCTTGTCATGTAGGTCAATATTGGAAGCCCAGGATTCAATTATTTTGCCCTAAATGCGGTCGTTTTTGGCATCCGCTACCCACCAAAGCTTTATTTATTTATTTATTATATTTGCAATTCCTTTCATGCCCAGGAATTGAGTAAGTTGCCAGGCGGCTTTAGCAGGACCTACTAAATATTAATTAACTCACCAATCAATTTGAAGGTCCCTTGAATAACATCCGATAAAATTAAATTGAGATCTCTATGGCCGTCATTGATGGTCGAAGCCAATTCTCTGCCTTACTGGGGATTGTTAAATTATAGCATCCCAAAAGCTCTAAACACCTAACAATTGCATTTAATTTACCTACTACCAGGAATACTTGCATTGACACTACTTAACGTGAATAAATTAACTTGCTGCTGGGGATATTATAAGTGGCCCGGACTCAGTTCGGGTCCACGACCTAATTGGATCTCACTTAAGTAGACTTGGACTTGGGCCAGAATTTTTGAAATCGAATCCATATCCAAACATTGATATTGGCGGGTGAATTTAGCAGGCTTTTACACGCAATCAAGTTTCCAATCATATATACTCAGATCTCAGATTTTCAAAACGTTAGTTTGGGATCTCGCTGAAGTCGAATATATATATATATATATATATATTTTGCATGACCAACGTCACAGAAAAGGAAGGGTCAACTTTTTTTATTTTTTTAATAATAATGGCTCGTGATGTTGCTTCTTAGTATATATATATATATATGAACGCCATTTTTTGCATGACCAACACGACAGAAAAGGAAGGGTCAACTTTTTTTATTTTTTTTAATAATAATGGCTCGTGATGTTGCTTCTTAGTATATATATATATATATAATTTTTTGCATGACCAACGTGACAGAAAAGGAGGGTCAACTTTTTTTATTTTTTTTAATAATAATGGCTCGTAATGTTGCTTCTTAGGAATCTTCGCCTGTCACGGGGTTCCCTTTCGATCCTTCTCTTGTCTCCTTTGGACGCTTACAGTTTCTGCCTGGCTTCCTTTCGGTCTTTGGATGCGACATTCTTTTACATTGTTAATAGATTTGTATCTGCTCTAGGGATAAGCGTGTCCGGAACACATTGCCCACATTTGTAGACCGCGCTAAATGTGATTAATGCAAATAATTGCCAGAGGTGGAGACACATCTTATAATAAATAGGGAACCATTGTCTAACGCCAAATTCATTCATTCGACCGATCGCCATTCTCGAGGGAGAAGTCAGGAGAACTGCGAGCAAGGAGTAGTTGAAGCTTCTCATCGTCAGCACCCCAACTTCCATATCATATCACGCAATTCATATTACGGTGTATGCATATAATTCTTCACTGTTTGTGATGAAAATCAATGTTAGTTTTTCAACAAAAATGATCGATAGTTAGTGTCGCATTTGCAGAAACATGAGCTCCTTGTCATTACCACCGTGGACTATACTGGGTGCTTCGGCTACGCCGAAGAGAGCAACAGCACGGTTGAGTGCTCGCAAGAAAGCGTCTTGGAGATGCCAGCTTAGCCCTCAAGCTGTAGAAGCACCGGTTCAAAGACGCTCGGGGAATTATGGGCCAAGCCAGTGGAAAGATGATCTCATCCTCTCATTAAGAAGCACACACGAGGTAAATTGTTGTTATACAAAATAAATAAAACCTTTATAAAGATTTCATATTTGTGCTGGTCAACAGATTGGATTTGAAGAAAATATATTCATAACTCTAAATACTTTTTTAGCATATTGAGTTTTGAATTTGGATTCAAATACAATGAAGAAAAGTCAAATCTGAAATTGAAATATGGTCTGAATCAGATTTTTACATTCATGTCCGATATCTGATTGTAATCAGATACATTGACATCCTTAGCAAGCACCTGTCCTCATTCTATTGGTAAAGAATTAATTCAAAGATTACGATCGGTTGTTTCAGTTGTTAGAGGATTCGTGCATATATGCATCTTCACGCTTAGATGGTCTAAGAAATATTAATAGACATATACGTATTACTCTAGAGCCGCTTTGTTTTCTTTAATCGAAAGAGATCAATGCAGGGCAAGCATGGAAGCGATAACACTGAGGAGATCAAAGAAGACGTGAAACAATTAATGGTGGACGCTTGCCATGAGCCAGTGGCTCAGATGGAGCTCTTGGATACCCTCCAAAGGTTAGGAGTATCGTATCACTTTGAGAAGGAGATCAAAGTTGTAATGGACTCCATTTTCGAAGACAGAAAGGAATGTGAAGACCTCCATGCTGCATCTCTTAGATTCAGATTGCTGAGGCAACACGGTTATCCTGCCTCCCCTGGTAAATATTCATCTTGGTTTATAACCTGAAGGAACATACTTTCAATAATTTTTGAGTTCATAGCGTGACCTTTTCTTGTTTGGATCGTCACAGATGTTTTTAAAGTATTTAAGGACGAAACAGGGAAATTCAAGAACATCCTTGCAGAAGACGTGAAGGGGTTGCTGAGCCTGTATGAAGCTTCACATCTAGGATTCGAAGGGGAGAAGATATTGGAAGAGGCCATGACCTTGACAACTTATTACCTCAAGGAAAGTGCCAAGATGCTGAACTTAGATTCCAGCCTTGGGAAGCAGGTAGCACATGCCTTGGAGCTTCCACTTTCAAGAAGGATGCTTAGGTCGGAAGCAAGGAGCTACATAGATTTTTATGAAGGGATGCCTGGACACCACTCTGGTTTACTCAGACTGGCAAAGCTGGATTTCAATAATGTGCAGTCTTTGTACCAAGCAGAAATAAATGAGATGTTAAGGTACTTGGTAACAGTAGATGCATTTCTTTTGTATACGTATATCAAAATAAACTTATATAATTTGAAAAATTATTGATTCAATCTTTTGTAAAAATTGATCTTCTCCAGGTGGTGGAGGGGCCTTGAGTTGGCAGAGAACTTGAAATTTTCGAGGGACAGATTGATGGAGAACTATGTGTGGACCATAGGAGTCAACTTCAATCCTCTTTTCTCTGTTTGTAGAAAGGGCCTTACAAAACTCAATTGCCTCATCACGACTATCGATGATGTTTATGATGTGTATGGTACAATTGATGAGCTAGAACTGTTCACAGAGGCCGTTGACAGGTAGTTCCTCCATGCCTTCACTTTACTTCTCGGCATGTTATAAGCATTTGGACATCAGTACTGAATGCCGGCCGACTAAATGATACTGAATATTTCTTTTTTTCTCTAAAAAATCAAGCTTTATCTATTTTGTTTATACAAATAGGATTTTGATTATGGCATAATTTATATTCTTACTTATTGATTAGGGAGAGGAAACTAAAGGATATTTGTGATAATGTTATAAATTGACACTAATGTGAAGAAACTGATGTTTGCAAGAGAAACCTGCTGAGGCTCTTAAGCAACTAATTAAGTAAAGAAAGCCAAGTACTTACTAGGACCTAAGAAGCTGATAAAAATTGATATCTTTATATTACAATTGTAGACTTATGTTCTCTGGTTTATATCAACTTGTGTATATATTTATATGAAAAAAAAGACCGATCTGAGCAGTGAGCAGCGCCCAACCATTTCCTTCATTACGGTTTCCTTTTCTCAAGTTTCATCCTTTTAATTTTAACTTGAGTTGCTGAATTTACTAATTTTGCAGATGGGATATTGGATACATAAATAAACTTCCTCAGTACATGCGGATGTGTTTCCTAGCTCTTTATAACACAACCAATCAATTTGCCTTCGAATTCATGCGGGACAAAGGCCTCAACATCCTAGGCTACTTGACAAGAGCGGTAAATATACATTTACTTTTCTTAATAGTGACATATTTTATACTAATTTGCCAAAAATTTATGATAATATTTCAGCGCTATTTTTTTAGATCCTCTACAATATAATTAAATTAATAGTCGTCATATGATACAGTGGGCTGATCTATGCAAGGCATATTTGGTGGAAGCGAGGTGGTTTTATAATGGATATGCACCCACAGTAGAAGAATACTTGGATAATGCATGGGTTTCCATATCAGGACCTGAAATATTGGTTCATGCTTATTTTTTTGTGCAACATGATATGAAGGAAGATGCTGTCGTGGACCTACACCATTTTTCCAACCTTATAAAGATGTCTTCCAGGATTCTGCGGCTTCATGATGATGTTGCAACTTCTAAGGTTCTTATCTCTAATTTTCTTAGTACCTTTTTGATTTAATTATAATTTCAACAATAGCAAGAAAAACCTGATCTTATTTAGATATGAATTCAAGAAAAAGGCTTTTTGTTTGGAAAGCCTCTGAAATCGCATGAATATATTAATTTGAGATATCAATATGATGAAAATTAAGTCCTACCTATAGTAAAGTCCATGCTTTAAGCCAAAAGACTAAAAAAAACAAAAAGGCCTAAAAAAAGAAACAAGTATCCTAAAGAAAAAAAAGAGAAATAGCTTAAAAGAAAGTACCCCAGTCCAAGTGGGGACTAAAATCCACCTTCAAAAACTATCAAATAGCTTAATTGAGAGATCCGGCAATAGATAACTCCTCCATGATTGAAATAGAAATAAATTGTTTGTCAGGAAAAGTTTTCTCATTCATTCAAACCCGCCCTTCCTAGTCTTGATCTAAGAATTAATTATTAGAGATTTTCCTTTAGTAAGCCAATTTCATTTCCATCTTGCAGGATGAGATTGAGAGAGGCGACGTGCCCAAATGTATACAGTGTTACATGAGGGAGAAGGGTGTGTCGGAGGAAGCTGCTCGTCATTATGTTGATGGTCTTCTAAGTAATGCTTGGAAAGAACTCCATAAAGAATGCACAGAAGCTACTTCTAATGGCACTAGTCACCCGCTTGTACATTGTGCCCTGAATCTTGCAAGAATGGCACAGTTCATGTATCAACATGGAGATGGTCATGGTTTTTCGGGAAGAGATTATCCTGCAGAGCGTATACTGAGATTGATGGTGGACAGTGTTTGATACGAGATGGATGACCATCTTCATCATCTTCAGCCGTGTCATTATCACGCTAACAGACATATTATATTATTATGTACCTTTGCATGTGATATCATTGTAGATGGAGAAAAGAATATTGGGGATGAAAAGATTAGGTGGCATGTTTTCCCCGAGAATTATATTTATAGTTCTTTGATTGTTTTTTTTTTTCCAATTTTGAAGGACAAAATTGTCTAACGTAAGCAGAAAGCTGGTTGCCCAATGTATATTTAGCTGGCGGGCATGAAAATCCTAATGTATTTATAAACATTAATTTAATGTAAATCATGTTTTAGTTGGAGTTATTTTTGATAAAAGATTGATCATCTTCTACTATAAAAGAAAGATAGCGAAGCAATACCCACAAAAGATGCTCCTTCAAGTAAGGCTAGCACAGTTGACGTACCAATATTCCTTTGTCAAATCCAAAGCCCCAGTCGAGGAATCACATGATGATGTAAATGATGTAAATGAGAGTAAAAGTTTTAAAATTGTTATTGTCCAGTGATTCTATGAATCTGTCCTAATTTTTGGAGCACTTCTTTGAACAGTAACAATATGTTAAGTGCCAAACAGCTTATAAGGGGCCGTTTCATTATGGGAGTGTAATAAATCATCCCATGAGTATCCCCTTAATATTGGAGCAGATTCTAAAACATTACAATATGCAATAATTTTTTAAGTAAACTCATGAAATAAATTGTTACTATTACCATCGTCAAATGATCATTGATGGACCTTTTCCTTATATGGTTTGAAGAAAAAAGAAATGGTATTGATCTTCCTACCCAATTCTCCCCGCCCAGGATCATCGAATAGACCATACACCATTTGCCTTTCTATGTAACCCTGCTGGGACATATAGAGGGCTCTCTTCTATAGGTGGAGCCCCCCTCCGCACCTTTTGAAAAATTAAATTTTGCATATTAATATCTTCAAAAATTTCTGTTTAGCCCTTGTAATGCTTTGAAAAATTATGAGTTGCCTCTTTGAACTTGAGAAATTTTATTTAGTGCTCCACAAATTAATTGTTTAACCCCCAAAACAAAATCTTGGCTTTGACCCTTTTCACTCAATTTCCTTCTTCTTTAAAAAATGAAACAACACATGCACCTTTATGTAGAGGCGGAGTCAGAATTTTTTTTTTGGGATGCTGAATGGGTGTTGGCAACAGCAAAGAGAAACGTAAATTTCATTCTGTCTATGTTGCCTGTGTTTTAAGAAGTTTAAAGTTACGTTTCTTATTTTATATCATCAAAATGAAAGATTTACCTTTTTTATCTGGATAAAGTATATAGAATGTTGTTTCTTAACATCTCATTTTCAAGAAAAACTTAAAGGTAAGGGGGAACATTTCTAATTTTTTAGCAACCACAAGGTCGAGCGATTTTCAGTTCTCCTATTTCAAAGTTACAATAAAGAAAGTTTAATTTTGTTAACAGACTTTTTATCGCAAGTGATGTGCATGTCTCAAAATGATTCAGTCTGTGAATCTGACTTTGAAACTGTCATTTCTACAAAGCATCCGAGATTTATAAGGACAAGAAAATATATAGTGCGTACCTCGTTTTGAGATCGTTGCTTGTAAGGGAGAAAATAACAACACCCGTGCGAAATTCTGTACACTTACGTGTTATTTTTTACTCGGGCAGAGATAGGTGTGGGCAACCTGTGGGCAATTCTCCACAAAGACTAAAGAAATTTATTATTTTTATATTGATATTTTTGAGCAATTTTCCTCAATTATATATTGTTGCTCCTTAAAAATTTAAAATTTTATACCTAGTGCCCCATACCCAATTTTTTTTTTGTTGACTCTACCACTGCCACTCTTCCTCTCCTTGTATGCTGAACGTGATTTTTTCATCATCCACGATTTTTTTCTCCTTCATCAAACTTGCTGCTTTCCTTTTTTCCTTGATAAATTTGCACATCAGTGTTTCACCGACACTTAATTTTTTTTGGCTCCAGTACTGCTAACTTTTTTGCTGCTAAACTATTTAACTCTCTCTCTCTCTCTCTCTCTCTGCATGTGTATATATATATATATATATATATGTATATATATATATATATATATATATATATATGTATATATATATATATATATATATATATATATATATATATATATATATATATATATGCACACACATATAATATATATACACATACATACTTATAAGGACAGATGGCAGAAAAGTTTTTACTTGGCCCTGTCGGACAAAAGCATGAGCACTTGTTTATTAGGTGGTTCATTGGAGATGCATGACATCAAGCAGCATTAGACTGTGAGATTCACTTTCCATTCTCCCAAAGACGCATAGTACCGGTGCCGCTAAAGTTGATTAAGGAAAGACTTCCTTACCTTTTATCTGTGGCCCAGACATGGAAAATTGGACTTATATTGGCCCCTTGTTAGATGGATATGTATTAGTGAAACCATTCAGCTTATGATATATGCCGATATTGAAATCTGCACTACTTTTAATTAGCTGTCTACAAAACATAAATGGTGAACCGATATTTACTGCTTGCCCGATGCAGAGTACGGTAATCTTGTAAATTACGGAGGAAACAACAAATCTTACGAAAGATTTTCCCTTAATTATTGAGGACCTTTCAGCCTTGGGTTGCCTTCAGGATTTTTGAAAAAAGATTTTTTTTTTTGGACTTTCAATTTTTTCACTACTTTTTTTTTTTAATCCTTGTAGAAGGCTTCCTTTTTAGTGAACAAAGGTATTTTGGTGTCATTATACCGCCATGCACAAGCACTGCATGGAAGCAGCTTCACTGCAAGCGTCATGTAATTACTGGTAATTGTGTCAAAGTGGAAACTCAAGGCATGCATCTTATAAATAGGGAACCCTTGTGAGCACAAAATATTGAATCATCTACCCACCTACCTTGATCATTGTTCTGATCAACCAGCTAGAAGGAGAAATCAGGAGAAGTGCGAGGGAGGAACAGCAGAGTTGAAGCTTCTGATCGAGCGTCAGCACCCAACTTGCATATCATATCAGGTAATTCATTGCTTTCTCAGCTTCTCTAATCTCTACCATGTATATGTTTGAGTTCTCAAGTCCTGTGACGCAAACTAGAGGGCGTGGCCCAAGTGGCTGCAGGTATGTAGCTCGCTACATTGCAGCTCGTCCTTTCTGATAAGGGGCATCGCATGCTGTTCGGGGTTAGAACGCATTGTTCTGTCTCCCACACAAGCGACCACAACAGCATTCGGAAAAGATGATTTTCTTTTTTTTTTTTTTGAGTTTTTTTGGTGTTTGTTTCTGAGTTTTTTTTATGACAGAAATATGTATGATTGTATTCCATTATTTGCTCAGTGTTTCAACCATGAATCACAAAACTACAAAGGTAGAGGAGGGAGAGAGAGAGAGTTGACAGAGTTCAAGTGTAAATGGATGAGAAGAGTCAAATGAACATATCTCAACCCAGTTGATAAGAGAACGAGGTGAAATAGGGAAAGACATCTTACCAAATGCAGATGCGCTCTTTTCAGGTCCGCACCAGTAGAAAAGCCAACCTGTTTTTCTAGGACACATTTATAAGAGAAAAAACAGACAAAAGAAGGGGATACAAACGAAAAACCTAAGATACCGTTTATAAGAGAAAAAAGGAAAAAAAAAAAAGGAAAATAAATCAGTTTCCTTAAATGAAAACCCTCGCCTCATCCGAGGGGTATATCAGGCTCTTCAAAAAATAGTTTGATTTTTATATTTACAACTTATTTCGTCCACATCATATTCGAATACCAAATGATAAAGTATTTAAAAACCCTCGCTAAAAATATAACATAACCAGAGTATTAGCAATCATTTATTATATAGTGATGGTTTATGATGTTTTAATCACCGTTGTGACTCTTTCCTCTGCCCCGTTCGTACTGCTTGTCTGCTTCCCCTCTTAATTTCTTTCTGCCTTAGCTCGGTTAATTTACTTATATGGTTCGAGGCCCCGTTTCTTCCAGATGCTTAACTCATATATTAAATGCTCAACTACAAGCAATATCAAGCATGCAGGCAGTATAAAGAGTTAGAGAAGGAGGACTGATTTTACACATATAATTCTTTACTGTTCTTGATGAAATTAATTATTGTGGTACTTTTTCTTTTCAACAAAGAAATTGATTAGTGAATTCCATGTTTGCATAAGCATAAGCACCATGTCTCTACCAGTTCAGAGACGTTCGGGGAACTATCCGCCAAGCCAGTGGACAGATGATCTCATCCTGTCATTGAAAAGCAAACACGAGGTAAGCAGTTCCTATACAAAAGCTGGTGAAATTTCAACTGATTCTAGATCTACCCCTCTTCGTTCAGTTGTTAAGAACTAATTCAGGGCAGTCAGTTGTTTCATTTGTTAGTGAAAATATTCATGTATGCTGCATCTTCAGACTCAGATGGTTAAGCATGCAATAATATGTAATGATCGTATGTTATTTTTCTAAACTGGATTGTTTGGTAATAGTTAATTAACTGAAAGATGTCACGGCAGGATGGCCATGGCAGCGAGAACATTGAGGAGATTAAACAAAATGTTAGGCAAATGCTGGAAGGTCGCGACGAGCCAGTGGCTCAGATGGAGCTCGTGGATGACTTCCAAAGGTTAGGAATTTCATACCACTTTGAGAAGGAGATCAAAGTCGCAATGGACTGCATTTTCGAAGACAGAAAGGAATGTGAACACCTATATTTTGCAGCTCTTAGATTCCGATTGCTGCGGCAACATGGCTATCATGCTTCTCCTGGTAAATATTATCAATCAGCGTATGTTTTTTTTGGTTAATGCATAAACTTTTGCTCTCAGTATCTAGTCCAACCTTTTCCTACTTTCTTCTGGTGATATACTGTTACAGATGTTTTTGAAGTATTTGTGGATGAAAGAGGCAGATTTAGCAACATCCTTGCAGAAGATTTAAAGGGGTTGCTGAACTTGTATGAAGCTTCACATCTTAGATTTGAAGGGGAGCACATATTGAAAAAGGCCATGGACTTCACAAATCATCTCCGAGAAAGTATGACCAAGATGAATAATTCAGACTGCATCCTTGCGAGACAGATAGCTCAAGCCTTAGAGCTCCCTCTTTCGAGAAGGATGCTAAGATTGGAAGCGAGCAATTACATAGATTCGTATCAAAGAAGGCCTGGACACCGCTCTTGCTTACTCAAACTAGCAAAGCTAGATTTCAATAATGTGCAGTCTTTGTACCAAGCAGAAGTCAAGGAGATGTTAAGGTCCCGAATACCAAATTGATGCATTTCTTTTGTTTATGCATATCAAAATAAACCTATATTTGATTCATTAACTTGATTCATTTCAATAATTAATTTTCTCTAGCTAGGTGGTGGAGGGGTCTTCAGTTGGCAGAGAACTTGAAATTTGCTAGGGACAGGTTGATGGACAGCTATTTATGGACTGTAGGAGGCATTTTCAATCCTCTTTTCTCTGTCTGTAGGAAAGGACTTACAAAAGTCGGTTGCCTTGTCACGACTATTGATGATGTTTATGACGTGTACCGCACACTTGATGAGATAGAACTGTTTAGTGAAGCTGTCGAAAAGTAATTCCTTGCCCTTAATTTACTTCTTTGCTGGAAAAGTAATTTCATGCTCTTAATTTACTTTTTAACTCCTAATTTACTTCTTAGCTCTGCAATGATTGGGCTCGTCATGTCAAGTAATTAAGGTCATTTCTCGTTCTAGAGGGGGCTGATGTAGCAGTTGAGATAGTTGCTGCTAGGTGGCAAGTTTTTATTTAGAATTCTGGACGTATCAACTATTTGTCATGCAAAGAAGAACCACTTAATATATAAGTTGAACTGTGATGGAGTTGGCATCTCGAGGCACCGAAAGCACACTCGGTACATTAGGAGGATGAAGCTCATGTAGGAGGTAGAATCAAATACACATTCTCCTCACCAAAATTGAGTCATTCATCTTTTTCTCTATTTTTATAAGAAAACAAAAGTTTATCGATAACATTTTTGCACATAGACTTGTGATTATAGTTTAATATTTTATAGAGGTGAGACAAATCATAGATTAATTAGGCCAGTGATGTCAAGAAACTACTAATGTCCGCCAAAGAATCCTGCTAGTTAGGCATGCACTAAGAGGAAAATTGGGAAGGCCAAGAAACTAATTGGTCTGATTAAGAGGCTTGCTCATATGCACAAGCCCACGAAATAAAATTCTTGGTAAAGCGTCAAATTTTTGACAGTTTTCCATTTTTGTTTATGTCAACTTGTGAAGGTATTACAAGAACAAATAGGAGTACTATCCTATGCACATCTTTTCCTTTTACTTCATTTCTTTGCATTGGCGCAGTAGCACAACCATTTTAATTTCTTCAATATCATGTTCTCCATCTTCGCTGATATTATCCTTCAATTTCTCCTGAATTTGTTGGGTTCATGAATTTTGCAGATGGGAAATTGGATATATTGATCAACTTCCTCAATACATGCGATTGTGTTTCCTAGCTCTCTATAACACAACCAATCAATTTGCCTATGACTTCATGCGGGACAAAGGCCCCAACATCTTAGGCTACTTGACAAGAGCGGTAAGTATACATTTATCTTTATTAACCACATGGTAATTCGTATTGACTTACCCAAAAAGAAAATTATGATGGTATTCAACACTAAGTTTTTTCAGATTCATTGCAATTTACAATCCTCATTTATTACAGTGGGCTGAACTCTGCAAGGCATATTTAGTGGAAGCAAAGTGGTTCTATAGTGGATATACACCCACGGTAGAAGAATACTTGGATAACGCATGGGTTTCCATATCAGGACCTCTGGTTTTAATCCATGCTTATTTCTTCATGCAACATGACATAAAAGAAGACGCTACCATGGATGTAGACCATTACTTCAACCTGATAAAGAAGTCTTCCATGATGGTGAGGCTTCAAAATGACCTTGGAACTTGTAAGGTGAACTCTCTTTTCCCTAACCTTCAACATAAAACCAGAGAATGAGAAAGAAACTATTGTTATATTAAGCTTTTAGTGTCACTGGTATTCCTATTTTTCAACTTGGCGTTTTCAAGAGATATATAGTTTGGATGCAATTTAAACTGCGTCATGTATGATGCATGTGAATCTTATCTAAAACAACTGTAACCAAACAACTTACGATATCTATTTTCAGGATGAAATTGGTTTTTTAGAAACATGCTTTTAAGGTGAATCAGGATGAAAGACACATGATAATTTGGTTAAAACTTCTGTATGTTTGACTAAGGAGATAAAGTTATTATAAAAATTTGAAATAAATTGTACGTGAGTAATTACTCTATTCAAACACTTCATACTTTCTTGGTCTACGAATTTATTTGTAGACAATTCCTTTCTAAGTCAAATTCCTTATATTCATGAAGGACGAGATTGGGAGAGGAGACGTGCCCAAATGCATACAGTGTTACATGAAGGAGAAGAGTGTGTCAGAAGAAGCTGCTCGTCACCATTTTGATGGTCGACTAAAAAATGCTTGGGAAGGACTCCTTAAAGAATGGGCGGAGGCTGCTGGTGCTACTAGTCACCCCATTGTACATTTCGCTTTGAATTTTGTAAGAGTCGGACAGTTCATGTATCAACATGGGGATGGTTATGGTTTCCCAGAAAGAGATTATCCCGTGGAGCGCACACTGAAGCTAATGGTAGAAAGCATTTGATATGGGATAGATGATCATCTTCCCCTGGGTCATTATCATGATGCTGGTCTGTAGAGAGTCATCACCGACTCTCTTGGAAGAGTCGAGAAGACTCAAGAGGCTCGTAGCCTCCTCCTTTTGCAAGTCGGTGAAGTTTCTTTTAAAGTGGGTGGATGTCATTATGAAAGAGAAAGAAAATTTAAAAAAAAAAAATGTGGAAATCGGTGGAAACTTCATCCACCGACTTCTTCTCCCTATAAATAGGGACGTTGGGTCATTTTGAGGGTGTAAAAAATTATGAGTTGGGTTGAGCATTGTGAGTTGGGTTGAGTCTTAGTGTGTATGAGTTGGGTTGAGTCTTAGTGTGTGCTTACTTTATGAACTGGTGGTGTGTTCACTTCGTGAACTTGAGTGTTGAAGCTTTAAGGGCGTTGGGTGTGTTAGCTCACTGCGTGAGTCGAGGTGAGTTTTCTTAAATCCTTTTTTGTAATGTTTATTTTGATGAATAAATAGTTTAGTATACTTTGCCAAGACTCTGCTAGATTTTCTTCAGTTTATAGTTGAGTTATATTTAGGGCCCGCATTACGTTTCCCAACATGGTCATCGCCTATTATATGAAGATCTGGGAAGCTGTAGGAACTAGAAAAGGATGGGGATGGATATATTCTGTATTGTGCTTTTCTTGAGAATTTTATATATTATTATAGTACCTTAGATTTGCTTACTTTTTGAAAAACTTTATCAAATGCAATTAGTAGGTTAATGGGCAGAACTTGCAAACAAAAAATTAAGAAGTAATCATCCAGGAATTTATGTTTAACTTTTGTTTTAAGTCCTCTTTTGTAATGTTTATTTTGATGAATAAATAGTTTAGTATACTTTGCCAAGACTCTGCTAGATTTTCTTCACATAAATTTGAGTTTATAGTTGAGTTATATTTAGGGCCCGCATTACGTTTCCCAACATGGTCATCGCCTATTATATGGAGATCTGGGAAGCTGTAGGAACTAGAAAAGGATGGGGATGGATATATTCTGTATTGTGCTTTTTTTCAGAATTTTATATATTATTATAGTACCTTAGATTTGCTTACTTTTTGAAAAACTTTATCAAATGCAATTAGTAGGTTAATGGGCAGAACTTGCAAACAAAAAATTAAGAAGTAATCATCCAGGAATTTATGTTTAACTTTTGTTTTAGCTAAAGAAAAAAGTTAGTTCTAGTCTCTAAAAAAGGTATAAACATTAAGGGGGGAAAATAGTGCATTATTATTATTAAAAAAGGTAATTTCTTACGTACATCTTCCACTTCATACCTGGCATGCCATAAGCCTTGTCCGTTCTACATCCCACGTTTGGAAGCACATTTTCCCCGCCCTACCGATTTCATCTACTTAGCCCACCTATCCCTTACTTAGCCCATTTCTTCTTCTACCTCCTTTACCTTTGCCCCATGTTACCATGCTGCTTTTGAGCTGGCCGTTCCATGGCTTTATCGTCATGCCGTTTGGTTCTCTGGTCTTTCTCACTCAGACTGTGGGTTAAATTCTTAATAATGCCCTTTAATTTAACGATCTGGATCAGTATCCACGAGGATCTTACTAATCCACGAGGATCTTACTAAACAATTTTTCGTGGGTCGGCAATAATGGCAGGCCCATGACCTTTCAGAATAATTGGACAATATTTACCACTTAGCAAATTTAGTTTATGGGGATGTAAGTGGTCTAGACCTGGACTCAGTTCGGGTTCACCATTTATTGAATCTGGACTAATCGGCTTTCCATTAACCGGACTTGGCCTTGGACCTGAATTGTTTCTTGTACGTTCATAAAGTAGAAAACGGTTTCAAAGATATTGGTTTTTTTTTTTAGCCAAGGGACGCCTATGCAGCCTGTTTTAACTAAATCAATGTATGGCGCTTGGAATGTAAATTGTACACTGATAAAAAATTTGACTATATATAGACACACACACCAACACCACTTGGGTAAGGAATAAAAACCTGACAAAATATGAACAACTTTAAGTGTTTCAAAACAATAATTTAATATAAATAATGTTTTCGATCAAGTTATTTTTGTAAAAAAAAATGATCTTCTCTACTATAAAATTTTGATGTTTTTAGAGCCGTTCATTCTTTTATTATTAAGAAAATATTATTAAATTAAAAAAATAACGAATTCAATAATGTTTTTCACCAAATTGCCCTTAAAGATCATTTCCACAAGGTTAAACAGAAAAAAAAAAAACTTTAATCATAAGTATACATGACTGGTTCGGATGCAAAGCAGCCGGAGAAGGCCTTCGGTCCTTTATAAAAAAAAAATACAAAAGATGCTTCTTCAAAATAAGGCTGGCGGTGGGTGACGTACCTTGAGCCTTGTCAGTCTCAAATGAATCAATTGTGGGCTGCCTCCAGATGGTTATGTGCAAACTATGTGCCCAATAATTTGTGCACCAAAGTATGTAATGATCAGAATAAGTAAAAAAAAAAAAAGAAGAAGAAAAGATATTTTTTTAAAAAATCGTAAAATACCTCAACTCCCCTGTCTATTTTCAGTGCATGGCTGTTGGATGCACCTTGTTTGGGTTAGCACGCGTAGGCGAAGCCATGATCTTTTTTTTTTCCTTGACAGGTTGAAGAGAGACTAGATAGATAAAATTTTTCAATGGAAACCATCTTGGCCATCGTATAAAGTTTGTAGGTAGAAAAGTCAATCTGTTTTCCAAAAGGCTAAGAGGCATTTACAAGAGGAAAAACAGAGAAAAGAAGGTGATATAAATGAGTTTCCTTAAACGAAAACCCTAAGATACCGTTTATAAGAGGAAAAGAGAAAAGAAGGGAAATAAATGAGTTTTCTTAAATGAAAACCCTTGTCTCATTTGAGGGGTATATCAGGCTCTTTAATAAATAGTTTGATTTCTATATTTACAAGTTAATCTCACCCGCATAATATTCTTCAGGAACTTATTTTGAATTCGTTAACTTGATTTCACACTTTTGAAAGTTTGAACTATTTGCCTCAAGGGCCAAATAGCTAGTCGAGTTTGTTCATTAATCACGGGCATTATTCTCTTGCGTTAATGGAATGGGCTGTGATACCAATTTAAAAGGTACATTGTGTCTAATATAAACCTGAATGTAGTACCATTTTTTTTTCTTTTTGATGGGAGTTGAAGGGGAGAGTTCATTGATCGATTTCTACTCCCCTGGGCGTTATACTCTTGGGTTAACGAGGCTTGAAGGGGACAGTATCTCCAACCTTAAACCTCATACAGCCAACAGTAGGATGTAGTTGATGAGCGAAGCTTGGCTTGTTTCCAACTGTTGCAATCTAAGCTTATGAAGGGATTAAGCTAAAGGGGTCATGTTCAAACTTCAGCTGTATATGTATCTTTAGGTTGATAAGCTTGTTGACTCAGGTGACCTCTTTATACTTTTCCGGCGAGGCCTATCCTCATCTCCGGTGGAAGGCCACTATGTTGGCAGGACATACGGACATTCTAAGATGGTGCTTGATAATATAAACACTCATTTTTTGAAATACCGTGTTCCATGAATGTGTCTCAAAAAATGAACGCATTCATTGAATACAACGTTCTAAATAATGCTGTGTTCTTGTTACTAAATGTCCTCTAAATGCTTCAATTGAACATTTCACTGTGAGCGGCTGATGGAGGTTGCGATTTATGTCGTCTCCGACCAATACATCAAACAGGAAAAAACCACCATTCTAAAGCTCCAGCCCCTTTCCTGCTAGGCGTAGGCATCCATCCAAAGCTAGCATAACTTTATCCAGAAGTGGACTCCACCATCAATTGATCGATGACGTACCACATCACGTAATCAATTATATTAGGGACGGTTTGATCATTTTATCACATTAACACAAACTTAAGTTAGTGAAATGCCAGGATCTTATGGATCCCAGAAAAGGCTATTTTTCATTAATGGTGTACTTTAACTTTGGGTCTGTCTTTCACTCTTAGAAAAACTACCAGATATCTTTGAAAAATTTCAGGTACAAAAACGAAATTTGAATCTCATTTCTTGAAGAAATAACTGGGCCATTTTCAATCTACAGTCCACGAGATAATTTTAAAAATAATGGCTTAAGACCTTTATGCTTGCACTACTGCTTCCTTGCGAACGTGCAATCATGGATTTTATTTCAAACCCCTTCAAAGAGAGTGAGAACAACAGATACGCACCAAGAATATTTTTGTTGGACTTTCAACTTCTACATTACTCTTTTTTTTTTTTGTCATCGTAACGGGGCTATTCTTTTTTCTGATCATTATACTGCCCGGTGCCCAATTTTTTATACACTAGCCAAATTGACTTCACGGGAAACAAATGACCATAACAGAACGTAGGTAAGTAGAAAAGACAAGCACCCCACATAAGTGTCTTTTTCACAACTATTTCCTTCCTGTGGAGGATCAACTGAGGTTAGATAGAAAAGACCATTCCAGCTCATCATTTTCAAGAGATATTATCATATTAATATGGATGTGCTTCAAACGTTAAGCTACAACTGCAGCTCGGGCCTGGTCCGTGCTCCGCTAGTATACCTGGGTGCCCTTCCGGTACATGGCCTGGTCCTCAGTTTTAATTATTATATATTCTACATTGATATGTATCATATATATTCTACATTGATATGTATCACTTCAAGAATATTTGGACTATATATGTGACAAAATATACCAAAATATCTTTTCTCAACACTATGTTAGGATGAAAATTTGATAGCAGGAGGTCGAATATAGAAAAACAAAAGAAAAAAAGATGCAACTCTGAAAAGTCAGAGTCACCATTCAACTTTCTTATAATGAACATTTTGTTTTATAGTATTAGTTCATATCTTTTTCTCATTGTTTTTCTCTTAATCATACATTTACTTTAATTAAACGGTCATGGTTAAGGCTTTTTAATATCATCAAACCATCTAATCAATACTATCTGATCCATCATGATGAACAATTAAGAGAAAAACAAACAGAAATAGTCAATAAATATCTTCATTATCTAGTATTAGTCCACACATTTTTATTATTGTTTTTGTCTCAACCATTCATGTGCTTCAAATTGATGACCCTGGCTGGATGGCTGAATAACAATAGATAACAAGAGTCATCATTCACACATTATATATACATGAAGTATATAAATTTTGTTTATGACAAAACAAAATACAATTTTTTTTAGCCTCAAAATCTACCTTAAACTTAACGAAAAAGTTACAACTTCCCCTTTTGACTCTAAAATTTGATTAAAAAGTTTTTGCCGTTAGATACGATCACTACCTGCATCATTGTGTCACTCCGTTTCCTCCCTCATTTTCTTTTCAATTTCCTTGTTTTTCTCATGCCGTAAAAGCCAAGGTGCTTTCCAAAATTTTAATTTCAAATCCCCTGGTTGCTCATCTTCCAAAAGATTTCCCCCATTTTGTAGGTCAATATTTGGAAGCCCAGGATTCAATGATTTTGCGCTAAATCCGGTCGTTTTTTTGGCATCGGCTAACCACCAAAGCTTATTTATTTATATATTTTTGCAATTCCTTTCATGTTCAGGAATTGAGTGAGTTGAAAACCTATCTAGCTCTCCTTAATAAAGATTGGGGCCTACCCATCAACAGGCAGCTTTTGCAGGACCTATTGAAGATTAATTAACTCACCAATCAATTTGAAGGTCTCCTGGATAACATCCATAAAATTGGAATGATACACCCATCAACTTGGGTGGAATGTTAGAAATCAATAATACATTAAAAGGTTACAGAGAATAGTTTTCTCTTGAATTAAATTTTCTGGACAACTGGAGATGCCTTTATACACATTTTTAAAATCGATCTTAATTTATTGTAGATATATCTTTTATAATAGTATTGAGATCTTGAGGTAGCATGGATAGATCTATGGCCGTCATTGATGGTCGAAGACAATTCTCTGTCTCCCTGCGGATTGTTAAATTATAGTTTCACAAAAGCTCAGGCAAAATAAACACCTAACAATTGTATTTAATTAACCTATCAGGAATATTTGCATGGACACTACTTAACGTGAATAAATTAGCTTACTGCTGGGGATATTATAAGTGGTCCGGTCTCTGTTCAGGTCCACGACCTAATTGGATCTCACTTAAGTAGACTTGGACTTGGGCAAGAATATTTGAAATCGAATCCAGATCCAAACATTGATATTGGCGGGTGAATTGATCAGACTTTTACACGCAATCAAGTTTCTAATCATATACACTCAGATCTCAGACTTTCAAAACATAACCAGTCATGATTGGGGGGTAAAACAAGTAAAAGTATATTAGTTAGGGATCTCGCTGAAGTCGTGTGTGTGTGTGTATATATATATATATATATATATATATATATATATATATATATATATATATATGAAGGCTATCGTTTACATGACCAATGTGTCAGAAGAGCGAGGGTCAACTTTCTTTGAGTACATTCTTTCTCATAAAATGATCGATCATAGAAAACAAGATTCCCTACAAGTCTAATTGCACTTTGATTATCGTAGTAGAGCTTCACTACATAATCTACATTTTTTTTAATGCCTTTCAGCAATCGCATTAGCCACACACATTCTTATACTGCTTGAGGTGCTTCCCTATACTTTGCTTTTGTTGTAGACAGTGAAGCTATTGGCTATCTTTTTCTGCAGCATAAAATTGCATTATTTTCAAGACTGGATGTATATCCAAGGTTGATCTTCGAGTTGATAAGTCTCCGGCATAATCCGCATCATAATGACCAACAATTTGATAGGTTGTCCTTTTTCATAAAATACACCAAAGTCATGAGTTCTTTTGACATACCTTAATATTCTTTTCACTGCTTCTAAATGTGGCTTCCTTGGAGTTTGCATGAATCTGTTCACAACACCAACTCCGTAGGCAATGTCAGACCTTCATAATGTTAAGTACATTAAACTTCTAACCATTTGCCGGCACATAGTGACATCTTCTAACTTATCTCCTTCATCAATTCTAAGTCTTGCATTTATCTCAATTGTTGTTGAGATAGATTTGCAACCGAGCATACTATACTTACGTAATAAGTCATGAACATATTTTTTTTGACTTGAAAATAACTCTTTCAGATTCATAATAAATTTTCAATTCAAGGAAGTGTCGCAACTCTTGTAGCTCTTTCATTTTGAATCTCACCGTGAGTTGTTTATGAATGAGATTAATTTCTTCTTTGTCATCTCCAGTAATAATTAAATCATTAACATTAATTAACAAAATAGGAATCTTCATACCTCTATTCTTGACGAAGAGACTCGAATCTGCTGAGGTGACTTGAAATCCACTAAATATCAAAAATTAAATTATTTTTTTATACCATGCTCTGAGTGTTTGCTTTAATCCATAGAGTGCTTTTCTTAGCTTGCATACATAGTCTGACTTATTTGGAGTGAACGAGATCTCCATACAAGAAAACATTCTTCACATTCATTTGTTATAGCTTATAAGTCTTGCTTACAGCGATAGCTATCAAAATACGTGCATATGTGATTTGCGCAATAAGACTAAAAGTTTCTTCAAAATCATGCTATACTGCTGTGAAAATTCTCTCGCAACAAGTTCAACGATATATCTATAGACTGAGTTGTCTGCCTTTTTATTTTGTAAACCTACTTACAAGTAATGAGCATTACTCTTACAAGCTTTGGTACGAGCTCCCAAGTCTCGTTATGCTCCAAAACCTTCATTTCATCTTTCATTACAGCATACCGTTTTTCAACATCTTTTGCTTCTTCAAAAAAAAGCTGGCTTGATCTCCTCCATGATGGCACAGTCTGCATTTGCATAATTGAGATTTGGTTTCGGTATTCTTGTTGATCTTCTTAATGTTGTAAATGCTTCTTCTAGTTCTTCAAGTTGTGATGGTCTTTCTTCTTGTATACTTTCTTATTGAACATGACAAACTCCTGTTCTCCATTAATCTGCTCGTTCTTCTCGTCTTGGGCTATGTCTAAGCGTTTGAACTTGTTTATCTAATCATCTTGCTTATCTTTCAGTTCAGGCTCTGCTTGATTTATCCAAATTGTATTTTGTTTCGAACATCTCTTTCAAAAAATGGAGAGTCTGGAAGCACCTTCTTCTCTTCTAACCACCATGATCATGCTTCATCGAAGATGACATCGGAAAAAACATGAACTTTTCCTGTGCTAGGATTAACACATCTCTATTTCTTCCGCTATGAATCATATCCAACAAAGACACACCTTTGTGCCTTCTTATCAAACTTAGTATTGTGATGCTTAGATAAAAAAAACATAGCATACACAATCAAGTATTTTAAAATAACTCACAAATGCTTCTTTTTATGAAACATTTCATATGGAGACTTAAAATTAAATCTTGGTAATGGTAATCGATTAATTACGTGTACTACAGTGCTGTGTTGGCACACTCGGCTAAAAATCTTGGGATTATGTTCTTCGCATGCATCAGACTTCTACATGTTCCTGCTATGTGAGAATTTTTCCTGGGATATGTAAATTGTTTCGAATACCATGTTACTTCATGTATGCATAAACATGTCAGGTACATATTCGCCATCATTATCAGTTCATAGACACTGAATTCTACACCCAGTTTTTTTTTTTACTATTTGGTAAAACTCCTTAAACTTTTCAAGTGCTTTAGAATTTTCTTTCATGAAATAGACTCAAGTATATCTCAAAAGATCATCCATAAATGTGATAAAATACCACTTGCCTCCAACTGATGGGTTTGGTACTTTTTCGAATACATCTGAATGCACAAGCTCGAATGGTGCTTTTTTTTTATACTTAAATTCTTTGAATGACCTCCTGTGCACCTTTTCATATTGACATCCTGAACATACTTTGTCTGTTCATACCTTAAGCTTTGGCAGACCAATCAACTGTCCTTTATTAGACATCTCTAGGAGTTTGTTATACCTAGGGTGAGTGAGTCTCTCACGCCAGATATATGAAGTGTTATGCTTCATTGTTTTGTCAATATATGTTGTTTTTGTTGACAAGACATAAATTGACTCAACTTTTCTTCCTTTAAATATTGGAGTTTCTATAAACTTTCATATCATTTGGGCCGAACAATACATAGTGACCTAAAGCTGTAAGTTGTGACATAGACAACAAGTTCTTACTCATTCCTGGAACATGATAAATGTTCCATGAAATTCGGTCTTTACCAAGGTTTGCTACAACCTTTGTTTTTCCAATATGTGCCATTGAGAGCTTTGTGTTTTTAGCAGTAAAAACAACTCGATTTTCATTATATTTTTTCATACTTACAAACTTGTTTTCATTACTATTCATATGATTTGAGCATCCAGAATCAATTATCCAATCAATTTGATAATTGATAGTCTCGTCCTTAACTTTTATAGGTTTTATATGAGGAGAATTACATCTTTCTTGTTTAATATCTTCTTTAACCTCCATTGAGTATATAAATGAACTTTTCTACACAATGTCATTAACTCCCCCATGCTGCTTACTTATCGAGATTGCATTTCCTTCATCTATTTTGACTCTGCAATCATGGGCAAAATGACCCAATTTTTTACATCTAAAAGACTTCTTCCTTGGTCTCCACTGCTCTGTAGTTTCTGTTGTTTTCTTTTTTATATTTTCTCTTTCTTTTCATCAATGTTTCTACTTGGAGACTTAATGACTTGCTTAGCTGGTTAATGTGATATCTCACCCTTACTAAATAAAGCTTCCTCATTATTTACTTTGAGTGAAAGTCCAGCCATTTGTTTTGCTAATGTTTTTAGATTGATCAAAAGATTCATTAATTCCAACAAAGTTGGTTGGACTCCAGCCTTGAACACCAGTTATAAAACTGTTATATTCTGGATGAAGTCCACGAACAAGAATTCTTCGCATACAAGTCTAACTAATCTTAGTCTTATGGTCAATTTGAGAATTCTCCACATAGATGTTTTTGACTTTCACAAAATACTCTTTTATCAACATGTTTTCCTGAGTTAATGTAGCTAATTCATTTTCTAACAATTGTAGATGAGTGTCATTAGCCTTGAAAATAGTGTCGCAAAAAGCGTCCCATGCTTTTTTAGGAGTCTTAGCATTACATATATGCTTTAATAAATCATTCTCAATTGATACTTTAATTGTAAATAGGGTTTTTCCTTCTTTGATTATCCATTTCTTCTTAGCTACCTCGTTGACATGAATATTTGTGTCTGATTCCAATACTATATCTCATATTTTCTGTCCTAAAAAATATGACTCAATGCAAGATTTCTAATAGCCATAATTGCTATTGTTAAGCTTTTCAATATTATTTAATATAACTGCTCATGCCTCTATAGTCTCAAAATATAATTAGCGCAATTAATCTTACTACTAAACTGGCCATTACACGGAACCTCACTCTGATACCAATTATATGCGAAAATGTGGGCACAAGATATAACTTAGATCCAGCCTGAATAATTTATGCGGAGAAAAACCGGTAGAGTCTAGATGTCCGGAATAATTCTCAATAATATAATTGACAAAGTATACTTAATAAAACTTAATAACCAAATAAAATAACTCACAAAATGATCTAAAACTCAACAATTGATAATCTCAAAATGTAAACTACTTTATTCATCAAAATGAACTTTACAAACAATGACTCAAGGAAACTCACCTAAGCTCACACAGTGAACTTTCACACCCAAGCAATTCCACGCCCTTTGCACTTAACTGTCATTCAATGCTCACACACCATCTTACAAAGTGAGCACACACTCAACACTCAATTTTTATTCGATGCACTCATAATGCCCAACCCAACTATTTATAGGGAGGACAGGTCGGTGGTGGAAGAATAGACCACATTATATTATTATTATTATTATTATTATTTTATTTCTTTTAGTCACTACATTTTATTTCTTTTAGTCACTACATTTAAGCGCCACCTTTTAAAAGTGAGGCGCTTTACAAAAATCGGTATTGGTTTTTTAAGAAAATGATGGATAATTAGTATCGCATTTGCAGAAGCATGAGCGCCTTGTCTTTACCACCGTGGGCTATACAGCTATACTGGATGCTTTGGCTAACCGGAAGAGAGCAACAGCACGGTTGAGTGCTCCCAAGAAAGCTTCCTGGAGATGCCAACTTAGCCCTCAAGCTGTAGAAGCTCCGGTTCAAAGACGCTCGGGGAATTATGGGCCAAGCCAGTGGAAAGACGACCTCATCCTCTCCTTAGGAAGCACATACGAGTTAAATTGTTGTTATACAAAATAAATGAAACTTATTTAAAGATTTCAAATTTGTGCTGGTAAACTGATCGGATTTGAAGAAAATATATTTTTAATTGTAAACATTTTTTTTGCATATTGAGATTTGAATCCATATTCAAATACAATGATGAGAAGTCATATCTAAATTTGAAATATGATCTGAATCGGATTTTTATGCTCAATTGAAATCAGATACATTGACATCCTTCGAATTAATTCAAAGATTACGATCGGTTGTTTCAGTTGTTAGAGGATTCATGCATATATGCATCTTCAGGCTTAGATGGTTTAAGAAATAGTAATAAACATATAGCGATTACTCTATAACGGATTTGTTTTATTTAACCGAAAGAGATCAACGCAGGGCAAGCATGGAAGCGATAACATTGAGGAGATCAAAGAAGACGTGAAGCAATTAATGGTGGACGCTTGCCATGAGCCAGTGGCTCAGATGGAGCTCCTGGATACCCTCCAAAGAATAGGAATATCATACCACTTTGAGAAGGAGATCAAAGTTGTCATGGACTCCATTTTCGAAGACAGTAAGGAATGTGAAGACCTCCATGCTGCATCTCTTAGATTCAGATTGCTGAGGCAACACGGTTATCCTGCCTCCCCTGGTAAATATTCATCTTGGTTTGTAAACCGAAGGAACAGACTTTCATTAGTTATTGAGTTCATACCCTGACTTTTCTTATTTTTCCTGGTGGTGGATCGTCACAGAAGTTTTTAAAGTATTTAAGGACGAAAGAGGGAAATTCAAGAACACCCTTGCAGAAGACGTGAAGGGGTTGCTGAGCCTGTATGAAGCTTCACATCTAGGATTCGACGGGGAGAACATATTGGAAGAGGCCATGACCTTCACAACTTATCACCTCAAGGAAAGTGCAAAGATGCTGAACTTATATAATTGGAAACATCAATTATTCAATCCTTTGTAACAATTGTTCTCCAGGTGGTGGAGGGGCCTTGAGTTGGCAGAGAACTTGAAATTTTCAAGGGACAGATTGATGGAGAACTATGTGTGGACCATAGGAATCAACTTCAATCCTCTTTTCTCTGTCTGTAGAAAGGGTCTTACAAAACTCCATCGCTTCATCACGATTATCGATGATGTTTATGATGTGTATGGTACAATCGATGAGCTAGAACTGTGCACAGAGGCTGTTGAAAGGTAGCTCCTCCATGCCTATAATTTACTTCTCGGCATGTTATAAGCATTTGGACATCAGTACTGAATGCCGACCAAGTGTTCCTGAATATTTCCTTTTTCTCAGAAAAATCAAACTTTATCTATTTCATTTCTGCATATAGGATTCTGATTATGCCACAATTTAGATTCTTACTTATTGGTCAGGGAGAAAAAACTGAAGGATATTTGTGATAGTGTTATAAATTGACACTAATGTGAGGAAACTGATGTTTGCAAGAGAAACCTGCTGAGGCTCTTAAGAAACTAATTAAGTAAAGAAAGCCAGGTACTTGATAGGTCCTAAGAAACTGATAAAAATTGATATCTTCTTAAAAATATTACAATTTTAGACCTATATTCTCTGGTTTATATCAACTTGTGTCCATATTTGTATGCAAAAAAAAAAAAAACGATCTGAGCACTTCTTTTTCTTTTTCTAATTAATTTCTCCGCATATATAGGCAGCGGCACAACCACTTCCTTCATTGTGTTTTCCTTTTCTCAAGTTTGATCCTTTAATTTTTAACTTGAGTTGCTGAATTTGCGAATTTTGCAGATGGGATATTGGATACATCGATAAACTTCCTCAGTACATGCGGATGTGTTTCTTAGCTCTTTATAACACAATCAACCAATTTGCCTACGAATTCATGCGGGACAAGGGCCTCAACATCATAAGCGTTAAATATATATTTATTAATAGTGATACACTTTATACTAAATTGCCAAAATTTATGATAACATTTCGGCCCTAATTTTTTTAGATTCTCTACAATGTAATTAAATTGATAATCGTCATCTGTTACAGTGGGGTGATCTATGCAAGGCATATTTGGTGGAAGCGAGGTGGTTGTATAATGGATTTGCACCCACAGTAGAAGAATACTTGGATAATGCATGGGTTTCCAAATCAGGACCTGTGATCTTGATTCATGCTTATTTTCTTGTGCAACATGATATGAAGGAACATGCTGCCGTGGACCTACACCATTTTCCCAACCTTATAAAGATTTCTTCGTGGATTCTGCGGCTTCATGATGATGTCGCAACTTCTAAGGTGCTTATCTCTAATTTTTTTAGTACCTTTTTTACTTAATTATAATTTGAGCTATAGCAAGAAAAACCTGATCATATTTAGATATGAATTCAAGAAAAAGACTTTTTTGTTTGAGATACCAATATGATGAAAATTAAGTCCAACATATAGTAAAGTTCATGCTTTAAGCCAAAAGACTAAAATGCCCTTAAAATGCAAAAGAATAAAAACAAAATGGCTTAAAAAATGAAGCAAATATCATAAAGAAAAAAAAAGAGAAATATCTTAAAAGAAAGTACGCCAGGCCAAGTGGGGACTAAAATCCACCTTAAAAAATTATCAAATTAACTTAATTGAGAGATCCGGCAATAGACAACTCCATGATTGAAATAGAAATAAATTGTTTGTCAGCAAAAGTTTTCTCATTCATTCAAACCCGCCTTACTAGTCTTGATCTAAGAATTAATTTGTAGAGATTATCTTTCACTAAGTCAATTTCATTTCCATCATGTAGGATGAGACTCAGAGAGGAGACGTGCCCAAATGTATACAGTGTTACAAGAGGGAGAAGGGTGTGTGGGAGGAAGCTGCTCGTCAGTATGTTGATGGTCTTGTAAGAAATGCCTGGAAAGAACTCCATAAAGAATGCACAGAAGCTACTGCTAATGGCACTAGTCACCCTCTTCTACATTGGTGCCGTGAATCTTGCAAGAATGGCACAGTTCATGTATCAACATGGAGATGGTCATGGTTTTCCGGGAAGAGATTATCCTGCAGAGCGTATACTGAGATTGATGGTGGAAAGTGTTTGATACGAGATGGATGGTCATCTTCATCATCTCCAGCCGTGTCATTATCATGATAACAGCCATATTATATTATTATGTACCCTTGCATATGTTATTACTGTAGATGGGAAAAAGAATACTGGGGATGAATATCCAGCCGTGTCATTATCCTGCAAAGCGTATACTGAGAATTATATTTATAGTTCCTTAATTGATGTTTTTTTTTTTAAAAAAAATTGAAGGACTAAATTGGTTGCCCAATGTTATGTATACTTAGCTTGCGCGCATGAACATCCTAATGTATTTATAAACATTAATTTAATGTAAATCATGTCTTATTTGGAGCTATTTTTGTAAAAAAATTGATCATTTCTCCTATCAAAATAAGATAGCAAAACACTACCCTCCTTGAAGTAAGGCTACTCGAGGAATCACATGAGAATGTAAATGATGTACCAATATACCGCTACTCTGTTTCTGTTTGGATTGATCTCTGTTCAGAATAAATTACACAAAGCTCAATCATGCACACACAATTAACAACTGCGTTTTTCTTGCACAATATTCTAGCATAAATGGAAAATGATTGATCCACAATTAAAATGAAAAATTTCTTTACATGTTTCCCTCCTCTGATAAATGGAAATTACATAAAAAGCACGAGGACAATCGCATATTTTAGCACAAAAAATAGTTCGCCTCAAATTATTTTACATGCCTAGCTCAAACTAGATTTCTAACATACTTCAGTGTTATCAAATGCCAAACTAACATTATTTTAGGGCTTATTCGTTTGCAAATCTATCACATCTCAAGTTCTTAGAAATCTCATTTTGTGTTCTTTTGGTAAAGCGTGCTGTTTGACAAACCTTGAAAATCAGGAAAATGAAATCCAGCACTTTTTGCATTTCATTTAATTTAGAATTTCCCATATATTCAATTATTTTGAATCCTTCCTAAGGGGCAGATGACATGTTTCTCTCCAATTTAATTAAGGTCATTTTTACCCAGAAAGTTACAGATAATTTATTTTTTACTTTGAAATTTGATCTGAAGTATTTGCCCCCCATAAAGTCGATGGATCCACTGACTGGTGTCTCTCACCGGCATTTCGCCTCTCACTTGCTTTGTTTTTTCTCTCTCTTATTTTGCACACGCTATGAAAGCAAATTATGAGTTTTTTCTATTGATCGGCTAATTGTCAAATTTTGGGTTCAGTCCTCTTAATGTTGTTATCTTCTAGCATATATCCAGCACTTTTTAATCGTCATGTTACTTTCTACTTAATGATCTTGTCTTTTTCTTTCTTTTTTTTTTCCAGTGGGTGGTTATTTTTCCACCAATCAAAAGAGAGGCCTTAACTTTCCCGTTGTACCTCTCGCCCCCGAATTGAAAGAGTTTGTATGGGGATCTTTTTGTGGTGAAGAAAGAATGAAGAGCTGCTGTAGTAGACATACATTGGGTTCAAATTTAACACCGATGTAGTAAATGAAAGTTTGGGCTTTCACTCAGACTGTGGGTTAAATTCTTAATCATGATATTTAATATAATTATCTGGATTAGTATCCACAAGGATCTTACTAAACAATTTTTCATGGGTTGGCAATGGCAGGCCCATGACCTTTCAAAATAACTGGACAATATTTACCAGACTTAGTAAATTTAACTTATGGGCATGTAAGTGGTCTGGATCTGGACCCAGTTTGGGTAACCATTTATTGAATCTGGACTAATCGTCTCTCCACTAACCGGACTTGGCCTTGGACCTGTATTGTTTCTTTATTTATCAAACAGGAAAAGGCCCTCATTCTAAAGTTCCAGCCCCTTATCTGCGGGGAGTAGGCTTCCATCCAAAGCAAGTATAACTTTATCCAGTTTTAAGGAAAGTTTTCTCCCAAATGCAAGCACTCGGTTTGGATGCCTAGTGTACATTCCCTTTGTCAAATAAAGAAAACATACTGCATTAGAAATTATGTTTCTAACGTTCTTTGGCACAAAAGAAAAGTTTCATATTATTATCTTGTTAAGACAAAAGAGTTACTCTTTTGTTTAGCGTAGATGAATTAGAAAAACATGTTTGATGTCACATTTTGAGAATATTAGGACTATAAATGTGACGAAATATACCAAAATATCTTTTCTCAATACTATGCTAGCATGAAAATTTGAAAGCCAGAGGTTTGTTTATATATATATATATATATATATATAACTTTCATCATCCAGAGTCTCCAATCAAGGGCAGTCCATTTGAAAAAGATGGATGAGTAAAAGAAAAACAAAGAAAAAAAGATGTGAACTATATCAAATGTCAGTCGCCTTCTTTTTCTTATTTTTCTCTTAACTGTCCATTGTGTTGGATCCGACAAGTTTAGTTAGATGGTTTGGTAACTTTGAAAAGTCAGAGTACCATTCAACTTTCTTATAATGAGCATTTTTGTTATATAATATTAATTCACATATTTTTCTCACTGTTTTTCTCTAAACCATACATCTACTTAGGTAAACGGTCCTCGTTAGGGCTTTAGTATCACCCAACCATCTAAGCATTTTGATCCATCATGATAAATAATTAAGAGAAAAACAAGGAGAAATAGTCGATGAATATCTTCGTCATCTAGTATTAGTCTATACATTTTTCTCTTTATTTTTCAGTCAATCATTCATGTGCTTCAAATTGATGACCCTTATTGGAAGGTTGGTAAAGAGTAATCATTCACACATTGTATATACATAAAGTATTTGATTTTTATAACCCAAAAAGTACAAGGACAGTTTCTTTTAGCCTCAAAATCAACCTTAAATTCAACGGAAAAGTTACTCACTCCGTTTCGACCCCTCATTTTCTTTTCAATTTCGCTTATTTTACATGCTGTAAAAGCCAAGGTGCTTCCCAAAATTTTAATTTCAAATCCTCTTGTCGCTCATCTTCTAAAACATTTCCACCACTTTGTACCGTAGGTCAATATTGGAACCCCAGGATCTATAATTTTGCCCTAAATGCGGTCGTTTTTGGCATCCGCTAACCACCAAAGCTTTATTTATTTATTATGTTTGCAATTCCTTTCATGTCCAGGAATTGAGTAAGTTCCCTAGCTCTCCTTAATAAGGATTGGGACCTACCCATCAACATGCGGCTTTCGCAGGACCTATTAAATATTAATTAACTTAATACATTAAAAGGTTACTAATAATAGTTTTCTCTTGAATTACATTTTCTGGACAACTAGAGATGCCTTTGTACACATTTTTTAAATCGAACATAATTTATTGTAGACATATTTCTTGTAATAATATTGAGATCATGAGGTAGCATGGATAGATCTATGGCCGTCATCGATGGTCGAAGCCAATTCCCTGTCTTCCTGCGGATTGTTAAATTATAGTTTCGCAAAAGCTCAGGCAAAATAAACACCTAACAATTGCATTTAGTTTACTTACCAGGAATACTTGCATGGACACTACTTAACGTGAATAAATTAACTTACTGCTGGCATATTATAAGTGGTTCGGACTCAGTTCGGGTCCACGACCTAAATGGATCTCACTTAAGTAGACTTGGACTTGGGCCAGAATTTTTTAAACCGAATCCAGATCCAAACATTGATATTGGCGGGCGAAGTAATCAGACTTTTACAAGCAATCAAGTTTCTAATCTCAGATTTTCAAAACGTAGCCGGTCATGATTAGGGCCGCGTAAAACAAGTAAAAATATATTAGTTAGGGTCTTGCTGAAGTCGATCATATATATATATATATATATGAAGGACATTTTTTACTTGACCAACGTGACAGAAAAGAAAGGGTCAACTTTTTTTATTTTTTTAATAATAATGGCTCATGATGTTGTTGCTTCTTGGGAATCTATGGTTAGGAATCTTCGCCTATCATGGGGTTCCCTTTCTATCCATCTATTGTCTCCTTTGGACGCTAACTGTTTCTCTCTGGCTTCCTTTCCCTCTTTGGATGCGACGTTCTTTTGCAATGTTAATAACGTGATTAATGCAAATAATTGCTATTGGTGGAACGTGGGAAACGTCTTATAATAAATAGGGAACCCTTGTCAACACCAGTTAGTGTCGCATTTGCAGAAACATGAGCTCCTTGTCATTACCACCGTGGACTATACTGGGTGCTTCGGCTACGCCGAAGAGAGCAACAGCACGGTTGAGTGCTCGCAAGAAAGCGTCTTGGAGATGCCAGCTTAGCCCTCAAGCTGTAGAAGCACCGGTTCAAAGACGCTCGGGGAATTATGGGCCAAGCCAGTGGAAAGATGATCTCATCCTCTCATTAAGAAGCACACACGAGGTAAATTGTTGTTATACAAAATAAATAAAACCTTTATAAAGATTTCATATTTGTGCTGGTCAACAGATTGGATTTGAAGAAAATATATTCATAACTCTAAATACTTTTTTAGCATATTGAGTTTTGAATTTGGATTCAAATACAATGAAGAAAAGTCAAATCTGAAATTGAAATATGGTCTGAATCAGATTTTTACATTCATGTCCGATATCTGATTGTAATCAGATACATTGACATCCTTAGCAAGCACCTGTCCTCATTCTATTGGTAAAGAATTAATTCAAAGATTACGATCGGTTGTTTCAGTTGTTAGAGGATTCGTGCATATATGCATCTTCACGCTTAGATGGTCTAAGAAATATTAATAGACATATACGTATTACTCTAGAGCCGCTTTGTTTTCTTTAATCGAAAGAGATCAATGCAGGGCAAGCATGGAAGCGATAACACTGAGGAGATCAAAGAAGACGTGAAACAATTAATGGTGGACGCTTGCCATGAGCCAGTGGCTCAGATGGAGCTCTTGGATACCCTCCAAAGGTTAGGAGTATCGTATCACTTTGAGAAGGAGATCAAAGTTGTAATGGACTCCATTTTCGAAGACAGAAAGGAATGTGAAGACCTCCATGCTGCAGCTCTTAGATTCAGATTGCTGAGGCAACACGGTTATCCTGCCTCCCATGGTAAATATTAATCTTGGTTTATAATATGAAGGAACATACTTTCATTAATTTTTGAGTTCATAGCGTGACCTTTTCTTGTTTGGATCGTCACAGATGTTTTTAAAGTATTTAAGGACGAAACAGGGAAATTCAAGAACATCCTTGCAGAAGACGTGAAGGGGTTGCTGAGCCTGTATGAAGCTTCACATCTAGGACTCGAAGGGGAGAACATATTGGAAGAGGCCATGACCTTGACAACTTATTACCTCAAGGAAAGTGCCAAGATGCTGAACTTAGATTCCAGCCTTGGGAAGCAGGTAGCACATGCCTTGGAGCTTCCACTTTCAAGAAGGATGCTTAGGTCGGAAGCAAGGAGTTACATAGATTTTTATGAAGGGAAGCCTGAACACCACTCTGGTTTACTCAGATTGGCAAAGCTGGATTTCAATAATGTGCAGTTTTTGTATTGGCAAAGCTGGATTTCAATAATGTGCAGTTTTTGTACCAAGCAGAAATAAAGGAGATGTTAAGGTACTTGGTAACAGTAGATGCATTTCTTTTTCTTACATCACCTAAACTTATATAATTTGAAACATTAACTATCCAATTCATTGTAACAATTGATCTTCTCCAGGTGGTGGAGGGGCCTTGAGTTGGCAGAGAACTTAAAATTTTCGAGGGACAGATTGATGGAGAACTACGTGTGTACCATAGGAGTCAACTTCAATCCTCTTTTATCTGTCTGTAGAAAGGGTCATACGAAACTCAATTGCCTCATCACGACTATCGATGATGTTTATGATGTGTATGGTACAATTGATGAGCTAGAACTGTTCACAGAGGCTGTTGACAGGTAACTCCACGATGCCTTCTTTACTTCTTGGCATGTTATAAGCATTTGGACATCAGTACTGAATGCCAACCGGCTAAGCGATCCAGAATATTTTTTTTTTCTCAGAAAAATCAAACTTTATCTATTCCATTTCTGCATATAGGATTCTGATTATGGCACAATTTAGATTCGTACTTATTGGTCAGGGAGAGGAAACTGAAGGATATTTGTGATAATGTTATAAATTGACACTAATGTGAGGAAGCTGATGTTTGCAAGAGAAACCTGCTGAGGCTCTTACGCAATAAATTAAGTAAAGAAAGCCAGTTACTTAATAGGTCCTAAGAAACTGATAAAAATTCATATCTTCTTAATTATGTTTTTTTGCATATATAGGCAGCCACACAACCATTTCCTTCATTCTGTTTTCCTTTTCTCAAGTTTCATCCTTTTAATTTTTACTTGAGTTGCTGAATTCACGAATTTTGCAGATGGGACATTGGATACATCGATAAACTTCCTCAGTACATGCGGCGGATGTGTTTCCTAGCTCTTTATAACACAACCAACCAATTTGCCTTCGAATTCATGCGGGACAAAGGCCTCAACATCCTAGGCTACATGACAAGAGCTGTAAATATACATTTATCTTTCTTAATAGTGATATACTTTATAGTAATTTACCAAAAATTATGATAATATTTCAGCTTATGTACCAATATTCCTTTGTCAAATCCAAAGCCCTAGTCGTGGAATCATATGATGATGTAAATGAGAATAAAGTATTTAGATTGTTCCTGTCTAGTGATTCTGCCTCAAAATTTATGGTACATTCATATAACACCATGTTATAAGGTTCTATAAATTTTTCTTAATTTTTTGGCCAGTTTCACTAGACAGTAATAATGTGTTACTTGTGCCAAACAGCTTATAAAGATCCCTCACTATGAAGAGTGTAATAAATCATCCCACGAATATCCCAATAATATTGGAGCAGATTCTAGAACATTACAATATAGTGTTCTATGAACTTGTCAAAATCTTTGAAGCGGATTCATAAAATAATTTGTTACTATTGTCATTATCAAATGATCATTGATGAACCTTTTCCTTGTATGGTTTGAAGAAAAATGAAATGGTGTTGATCTTCCTACCCAATTCTCCCCATCCAGGATCATCGAAGAGCCCATACACCAGTTGCCTTCCTATGTATCCCTGCTGGGAAATTCAGGGGGCACTATTCTACAGGTGGAGCCAAGCCCTCCTCCGCAGATTTTGAAAAATCAAATTTTGCACATCAAAATCTTCAAAATTCTGGTTTAGCCCTTATAATACTTTGAAAAATTATGAGATGTCTCTTTGAACTTGAGAAATTTTATTTAGCGCTCCGCAAAAGTTTAACCCCCCAAAACAAAATCTTCGCTTTGCCCCTACTCGCTCAATTCCATTTTTTCTTTAAAAAATGAAAGAACACTTGCACCTGTATCACGCAGAGGCACAATAAAAAAATTTTAAATTTCATTCAATCTATGTTACCTCTGTTTTTAGAAGTTCAAAGTTAACTTTTTTTATTCTATATCATCAGAATAAAAGATTTACTTTCTTTTAGCAGGATCAAGTATATAGAACATTGTTTTTTAACAACTCATTTTCAAGAAAAAGTTAAAGATAAGGGGGAACATTTCTAATTTTTTAGCCACCACAAGGCCGGGCGATTTCAATTCTCCTATTTCAAAGTTACAATAGAGAAAGTTTAATTTCGTTAATTGACTTTTTATCCTAAGTGATGTGCATGTCATAAAATGATTCAGTTTTTTAATCTGATTTTGAAACTGTTAGTACTGCAAAGCATCCGAGATTTATAAGGACAAGAAAATATATACTGGGTACCTCGTTTTGAGATCGTTGCACGTAAAGGAGAAATAACACCCGTGCAAAAATTATGCTCCAAGTACATTTACATATTATTGGCAATAATAACTTCTCTGTCATTATTCTACTCCCCAAAGCCAATATTCTGGCTCCATCCCTGCTTCTGGATGTATACACTTGCAAAAGAGCCGTTTGAAGGACGGGAAATATGAATACTCATTTCAAACGCCACTCGATTCCATTATTTCAATCGCATATTACATCCCATGAAGCTTTGCATGCTTAAACGAGAAAAACAATGCTTAATTTAAGAGAGGAATGTAGTAGCTACTCACGTCAGATCGATGTCAAGACCCTTCTATCCAAGGGCGAAGTTAGGTGTGGGCAAACATGTGAGCAATTCCCCACGTAGACTAAAAAAACTTCTTATTTTGATATTGATATTATTGGGCAATAAAATTTAAAATGTTATACCAAGTGCCCTCTCTTCCTCTCCTTCTATGCTGAACATGAAGGCTACGGTATTTAAGTTTTTATCATCCACGACTTTTTTTTCTCCTCGTTCATCAAACTTGCTACTTTCCTTTCTTTACTTGATAAATTTGTCAGTGTCTTACCGACACATAATTTTCTTTGGCTTTAACTATATATATATATATATATATATATATATATATATATATATATATATATAAGGTTCGAGAAAGTTGTACGTCGTTTTAGCGATCGATTGAAAAACCTACGTATCGTCTTCTTTATTCTCTGCTTCTTGTTCTGCAACTGTCCCTTAGCCAACCGACAAGTCCAGCACCCTATGAGGAACATCTCAACATCTTATCCCATCCCTGCCCAATCCAGATGGCAGAAAAATTTTTGCTTGGCCCTGGACACAGAAGCATGAGCACTTGTTTAGTAAGTGGCCCATTAATTAAAGATGTATGACATCAAGCAGCATCAGACTGTGCGAGTAATGGTGGGGAAGAACGGGGTTCAGCCCTTGCTCGGGTGGTGAGATTCTCTTCCCATTCACCCAAAGACGCATAGTACCGGTGCTGCTAAAGTTGATTAAGGAAAGACTTCATTACCTTTTTATCTTTGGCCCAGACATGGAAAATTGGACTTATATTGGCCCCTTGTTAGATGGATAACAACAATATAATTTCTTTTCTGCGTGTTTCAAAGTACTTAGGAAAGAGGCCAGGAGTTCACATTAAGATATTAATTTCTTGCCAAGTAAAGTAATGCATATGAATTTCTGAAACGATTCAACTTATGATACATGCCGATATTGAAGTCGGCACTACTTTTGATTAGCTGTCTACAAAACATAAATGGTCAACCGATATTTACCGCTTCCTCGATGCAGAGTACGGGATTCTATGACAGATTAGGGAGTGCATATGTCGGCGACCAGCTCGTTGCAATAGAATCTTGTAAATTACGAAGGAAGCAATAAAATCTTAAGAAAGATTTTCAAGCAATTATTGCCGGAGAAGGGGAACGCTGAGTTGCTCTCAGACGAGCCGGTATCTGCTGAGGGAATGTAGATTAGTTTATTCTTTCTTTCTCTTTAATCCTTTTCTTATTTTTCTTATTCGATGCATGGACACGATGTACGATATAATTTTCATTTTCTTTTATTGATAATATTCGATAATGATATGACACTGTTTCCATGGATTGCGTAATATACACCGCGTTTTTCCTTTCCGGAACAGAAATCTCATAAAAAAACAAGCCTTTTAACTACAAAAGAAGACTTCCTTCCATTCATAAAAGGACCAAACCAGCGTTGGCCAGAGTTCAGCCGACCGTAGTAGCTGCTAACCGCTGGCCCATGAGGATGTATTTTTATTTGAAAGTATTTACTAATTGGTTTATTTATTTTTTTTTAAAGAATTTGCTTGATATAAGTCAGTGTAGGACGATACGGCAATACCATTATAATGAAGCGCAAGCACCCGATGGCATTGGAGAAACACCATCCGAAAACCTTGCCAGAGTTGAAACTTAATCTTCCTTTATCTTGGCACTCCATATTTCTTTCGCAAACTAAAAGTCATCAATTTGGCACTCTTAAACTCCAAAATGGTGTTTTTACACATATAATATATATACACATACATACTTATAAAGAACAGATGGCAGAAAAGTTTTTACTTGGCCCTGGACGACAAAAGCATGAGCACTTGTTTATCAAGTTGGAGGTGCATGACATCAAGTAGCTTTAGACTGTGCGGGTTAGGAGGGGGAAGAACGGAACGGTGTTCAGCCCTTGATCGGGTGGTGAGATTCTCTTCCCATGCTCCCAAAGACTAGTAAGATAGACGTTTCTAAACTAGCAAGCATGAAATGTGCTGATCGTGTGATGCATGGAACCACCAACATGACGTGCTGAGGCATGACATGTGCTGATCGTGTGAGGCTGAAACCACCAAGCATGACATCATGGTCAGTTCTAGAAACCACCAAACGTGAAGTGCAAGATCAGTTTCTAAAACTATCAAGCGCATAATGTTGATCATGCTGAACGTGTGGACGCGGCAGTTCCCAGAACTACCAAGCGCAGTTATGGTCGTGGGCAGTTATTATCCTTTAACTGGTTGTAAACCGCAGTATATAAGATATATGAGCACACAAAAATAAATAGTTAGAAACGGAGGAATTATCTCTGCCGTTGCAAATTCTTTTTTCTTTTAAAGACGCATACTACCGGTGCTGCTGAAGTTGTTAAAAGAAAGACTTCATTACCTTTTATCTGTAGCCCAGACATGCAAAATTGGACTTATGTTGGCCCCTTGTTAGATGGACATGTATTAGTGAAACGATTCAGCTTATGATATATGCCGATATTGAATTCTGCACTACTTTCAATTAGCTGTCTACAAAACATAAATGGTGAACCGATATTTACTGCTTCCACGATGCAACAAATCTCACGAAATATTCTCCCTTAATTATTGCGAACTTTTCAGCCTTGGGTCGCCTTCAGGATTTTTGAAAAAGGTCTTTTTTTTTAGACTTTTAATCCTTGTAGAAGGGCTTCCTTTTTAGTGAACAAAGGTATTTTGGTGTCATTATACCGCCATGCACAAGCACTGCATGGAAGCAGCTTCACTGCAAGCGTCATGTAATTACTGGGAATTGTCTCAAAGTGGAAAGTCAAGGCATGCATCTTATAAATAGGGAACCCTTGTGAGCACAAAATATTGAATCATCTACCCACCTACCTTGATCATTGTTCTGATCAACCAGCTAGAAGGAGAAATCAGGAGAAGTGCGAGGGAGGAACAGCAGAGTTGAAGCTTCTGATCGAGCATCAGCACCCAACTTGCATATCATATCACGTAATTCATTGCTTTCCCAGCTTCTCTAATCTCTACCATGCATATGTTTGAGTTCTCAAGTCCTGTGACTCAAGCTAGAGGGCGTGACCCAAGTGGCTGCAGGCATGTAGCTCGCTACATTGCAGCTCATCCTCCTGATAAGGGGCATCACATGATGTTCGGGATTAGAACCCATTGTTCTGTCTCCCACACAAAACACCACAACAGCATTGGGAAAAGATGATTTTTTTTTGGTGTTCTTTCTGAGTTTTTTTATATGACAGAACTATGTATTCCATTATTTACTCAGTGTTTTATGTTTTATGGTGGTGCATTGGTATAGAGAGGGGGGTGGGGGGGGGGGTGGGGCGAGGTGGAGAGAGAGAGAGTACCAAATTTAATGAAAACCATCTTGGCCATCGATTTTAAGAATCTAAGTTATAAGTAGAAAAGCCAATCTGTTTTTTCAAAAGTCTAGGACACATTTATAAGAGAAAAAACAGAGAAAAGAAGGGGATATAAATGAGTTTCCTTAAACTAAAACCCTAAGATACCGTTTATAAGACAAAAAAGGAAAATAAATGAGTTTTCTCAAATGAAAACCCTCGTCCCGTTTGAGGGGTATATCAGGTTCTTTAAAAAATAGTTTGATTTCTATTACAACTTATCTCATCTACCTCATATTCGATTATGAAATGATAAAATATTTATAAACCCTGGCAAAAAATATCACATAACCACAGTATTAGCAATCATTTACTATATAGTGATGGTTTATGATGTTTTAAACAACATTGTGACTCTTTGCTCTGCCCCTTCGGACTGCCCGTCTGCCTCCCCTCTTAATTTCTCTCCGCCTTAGCTAGGTTAATTTACTTATGGTTCGAGATCCCTTTTCTTCCAGATCCTTAACTCATATATTAAATGCTCAAGTACAAGCAATATCAACCACGCAGGCGGTATAGAGAGAGTTAGAGAAGGGGAGACTGATTGTACACATATAATTCGTTACTGTTCTTTATGAAATTAATTAATGTGGTCTTTTTGTTTTTTTAACAAAGAAATTGATTAGTGAATTCCATGTTTGCATAAGCATAAGCACCATGTCTCAACCAGTTCAGAGACGTTCGGGGAACTATCCTCCAAGCCGGTGGACAGATGATCTCATCCAGTCATTGAAAAGCACACACGAGGTAAGTCGTTCCTATACAAAAGCTTGTCAAATTTCAACGGACTCTAGATCTACCACTCTCCTCATTCAGTTGTCTAGAACTAATTCAGCAATCAGTTGTTTCATTTTTTGCTGAAATATCCATGTATGCTGCATCTTCACACTTAGATGGTTAAGCATGCTAATAATATATAATGATCGCATGTTATTTTTCTACACTGGCTTGTTTCGGTAATGGTTAATTAACTGAAAGAGATCACGGCAGGATGACCATGGCAGCGAGAACATTGAGGAGATTAAACAAAATGTGAGGCAAGTGCTGGAAGGTCGCGACGAGCCAGTGGCTCAGATGGAGCTCGTGGATGATCTCCAAAGGTTAGGAGTTTCATACCACTTTGAGAAGGAGATCAAACTTGTAATGGACTGCATTTTCGAAGACAGAAAGGAATGTGAAGACCTATACTTTGTAGCTCTTAGATTCCGATTGCTGCGGCAACATGGCTATCATGCTTCTCCGGGTAAATATTATAAATTAGCGTATGTATTTTTTCTGATTAATGCATAAACTTTTGTTCTAAGTATCTAGTCCAACTTTTTCCTTTTTTTTTTTTTGGTGATGTACTGTCACAGATGTTTTTCAAGTATTTGTGGATGAAAGAGGCAGATTTAGAAATGTCCTTGCAGAAGATTTAAAGGCGTTGCTGAACTTGTATGAAGCTTCACATCTTAGATTTGAAGGGGAGCACATATTGAAAGAGGCCATGGACTTCACAACTCATCATCTCCGAGAAAGTACGACCAAGTCGAATAATTCAGACTGCACCCTCGCGATACAGATTGCTCATGCCTTGGAGATCCCTCTTTCGAGAAGGATGCTAAGATCAGAAGCGAGGAATTACATAGATTTATATGAAAGGATGCCTGGGCACCACTCTTGTTTACTCAAACTAGCAAAGCTTGATTTCAATAATGTGCAGTCTTTGTACCAAGCAGAAGTGAAGGAGATGTCGAGGTCCGAAATACCAAATTGATGAATTTCTTTTGTTTATGTATATCAAAATAAACTTATATTTGATTCACTAATTCGATTCATTTCAATAACTAATTTTCTCTATCTAGGTGGTGGAGGGAACTTCAATTGGCAACGAACCTGAAATTTGCTAGGGACAGGTTGATGGACAATTATTTATGGGCTGTAGGAGTCATTTTCAATCCTCCTTTCTCTGTCTGTAGGAAAGGACTTACAAAAGTCGCTTGCCTTATCACCGCCATTGATGATGTTTATGACGTGTATGGCACACTTGATGAGTTAGAACTGTTCAGTGAGGTTGTGGAAAAGTAAGTCCTTGCCCTTAATTTACTTCTTAGGTTGAAATGTAATTCCATGCTCTTAATTTACTTCTCGGCTCTGCAATGATTGGGCTAGTCATGTCAAGTAATTAAGATCATTTATCATCCCCGAGGGGGTTGACATATCTGTTAGAGTGGGGGCTGGTAGGCGGCCAGTTTTCATTTCAAATTTTCAGGGTGTCAACACTCTGTGCTGCAAAATGGGGGGCCAATTAATACCCAAGTTGAAGTTTAGTGAAGTTGTCGAAAGCAGGTCTTGTACTTTAGAGAGACAAAACTGTCATTTAAGAGGTAGAATGAAATATTCTTCATGCTCACCCAAAAATTAAGTCATTCCTCTTTTTCTCTATTTCTATAAAAAAACAAAATTTTATCAATTATATTTTTGCACTTAGACTCATGATTATAGCTCTCTATTTTTTGGATGTGAGACAAATCATAGATTAATTAGGCATGCACTTAAAGGAAAATAGAGAAGGCCAAGTAATTAATTTGTTGGTTAAGATGCTTGCTCATATGCAGAAGCCCACAAAATTAAATTCTTGGTAAAGCATCAAGCTTTTGACAGTTTTTCCATTTCCTTTTTCTTTTTGTTTATGTGAACTTATGAAGGTATTACACAAACAAATAGGAGTACTATGCAATGCACATCACTTTCTTTTACTTAATTTCTTTGCATTGGCGCAGTAGCACAACCATTATAATTTCTTCAATAGCATGTTCTTCATCTTCGCTGATATTATCCTTAAATTTCTCCTGAATTTGTTGGGTTCATGAAATATGCAGATGGGAAATTGGATATATTGATAAACTTCCTCAATACATGCGATTGTGTTTCCTAGCTCTCTATAACACAACCAATCAATTTGCCTATGACTTCATGCGGGACAAAGGCCGCAACATCTTAGGCTACTTGACAAGAGCGGTAAGTATACATTTATCTTTATTAACGACATGGTATTTTGTATTGATTTACCCAAAAAAAAAATGATGGCACTTCAACACTAAGTTTTTTCAGATTCACTGCAATTAACAGTCGTCATTTATTACAGTGGGCTGAACTGTGCAAGGCATATTTAGTGGAAGCAAAGTGGTTCTATAATGGATATACACCCACCGTAGAAGAATACTTGGATAATGCATGGGTTTCCATGTCAGGACCTGTGTTTCTTATCCATGCTTATTTCTTCATGCAACATGCCATAAAAGAAGACGCTACCATGGACATAGACCATTACATCAACCTGATAAAGAAGTCTTCCATCACCGTGCGGCTTCAAAATGACCTTGGCACTTCTAAGGTTCATTCGCTTTTTCCTAACCTTCAAAATAAAACAATAGAATGAGAAAGAAACTCTTGCTATATTAAACTTTTAGTGTCACTTGTGTTCCTATCAAAAACTATTACCTTTTCAATTTGGCGTTTTCAAAAGATATATACTTTGGATGTAATTTAAACTGTCATGTATGATCCATGTAAAACTTATCTAAAACAACTGTTAGCAAACAACTTACGATATCTGTTTTCATGATGAAATTGGTTTTTTAGAAACATGTTTTTAAGGTGAATCAGGATGAAAAACAGATGACAATTTGGCTAAAACTTCTATCTGTTTGACTAAGGAGATAACTTATCCTAAAAATTTGAAATAAGTTGTGAGTAAATAATCATCTTACTTTCTTGGTCTACGAATTTATTTGTAGACATTTCCTTTCTAAGTCAATTTCCTTACATTACATTCATGAAGGACGAGATTGAGAGAGGAGACGTGCCCAAATGCATACAGTGTTACATGAAGGAGAAGAGTGTGTCAGAAGAAGCTGCTCGTCAATATGTTGATGGTCTTCTAGGAAATGCTTGGAAAGAACTCCATAAAGAATGCACCGAAGCTACTTCTAATGGCACTAGTCACCCTCTTGTACATTGTGCCCTGAATCTCGCAAGAATGGCACAGTTCATGTATCAACATGGGGATGCTTATGGTTTCGCGGAAAGAGATTATCCTGTGGAGCCCATACTGAAGCTAATGGTGGAAAGTGTTTGATACGAGATGGATGATCATCTTCCCCTGGGTCATCCTCATGATGATGGTCATCTTCTATTATATGGAGATCAGCGAGGCTGTAGGAACTAGAGAAGGATGGGGATGGATATATTCTGTACTGTGTTTTCTTCAGAATTTTATCTATTATTATAGCACCTTACATTTGCTCACTTTTTAAAAAACTTTATCAAATGCAATTAGTAGGTTAATGGGCAGTAGCTTGCCAACAAAAAATTAACAAGGTATCATCCAGAAATTTATGTTTAATTTTTGTTTTCGCTAAAGAAAAAAGTTAGTTCTAGTCTCTAAAAGAGGTATATACATTAAGGGGGGAAATATGGTGCATTATTATTATTATTAAAAAGGATAATTTTTTGCCTACATCTTTCACTTGAAAAAAATTATTTTTTTTTTTGTTTTTTTTTTTGTTAAGGGTGAGTGGTTCATTCCAACATCTTTAAGAAAGACTACAGCCTCTCTCTGTGCCGACCACCCTCAGGGTTCACAAAGCATGCTTCAAAACCTTTGGTTCTCTGTGCGTTAAATTCTTAATAATGACATTTAATTCAACTATCTGCATCAGTATCCCGGAGGATCGTACTAATCCACGGGGATCTTACTAAACAATTTTTCGTGGGTCGGCACTAATGGCAGGCCCATGACCTTTCAGAATAATTGGACAATATTTACCACTTAGTAAGTTTAATTTATGGAGATGTAAGTGGTCTGGATCTGGACTAAGTTCGGGTTCACCATTTATTGAATCTGGACTAATCGACTTTCCATTAACCGGACTTGGCCTTGGACCTGAATTGTTTCTTGTATGTTAATAAAGCTGAAAACGGTTTCAAAGACATTGGTTTTTTTTAGCCAAGGGACGCCTCTGCAACCTGTATTAAATTAATACATTGGTTTATACACACACACCAACACACACTTGGGTAAGAAATAAAAACCTGACCTCTTACATTTGTGTTAAAATGTGTTTTAAACAAAATATGAACAACTTAATGTGTTTTAAAACAATAATTTAATATAAAACATGTTTTTGATCAAGTTATTTTTATGAAAAAAATGATCTTCTCCACTATAAAAATTTTGATGTTTTTAGAGCCGTTTATTTTTTTATTATTAAGAAAATATTATTAAATTAAAAAAATAACGAAGTTAATAATGTTCTTCACCAAATTGGCCTTAAAGATTATTTCTACAAGGTTAGACTGAAAAAAAAAACTTTAATGATAAATATACATGACCTGGTTCGGATAAAAAGCAGCCCGGAGATGGTCTTCCGTCCTTTACAAAAAATACAAAGATGCTTCTTCAAAGTAACGCTGGCGATGGCTGACGTACCTTGAGAATTGTCAGCCTGAAATGAATCAATTGTGGGCCGCCTCCTCACTTTTACCATGATAAATATGAAGCAGCTGGTTATGTGCAAACTATGTGCCCAAAAAGTTGTGCACCAAAGTATGTAATGATCAGTCCAAAAAAAAAAAAAGACATTTTAAAAAAAAAAAATCGTAAAATACTTCAACTCCCTTGTTTCTCTTCAATGCATGGCTGTTGCATGTTGGGTTTAGAGGTGGAGCCATGGTTTTCTTTCTTGAGAGGCTGAAGAGAGACTTTCAGAGGTTGAAGAGAGACTCGATAGATAAAATTTATCAAAATTTATGACCAGGGGCCACTGTTTTTTTCACAAAATTTTCACATGGGGAAAATTATTTTTTTTCCCAATTTTTAACATATAAATTTTTATTTTCTAAAAATAGCAATAATTTTAGTTCTTCCTTTTCTCGCTTTTCTTCACATGGTACACAATTAGTGAAGGACTTTTTTTGTTGATTGGTTAATTATGAAATTGTTGTTTCAGTCCTAGTGCTGTTTCATTTTGTAGCAGATTCATTCATCTTCAGGATATCCGATGCAAACCTTGGTGGGGATTTGAATTCCTGGACCTTTGAGCCTGAATTTTTTAAATCAAATCCACATCCAAACTTTTGAAAATTCCACTTCTAAGTGTAACCAAATTGGATATCAGTCTCAGTTTTCGATTGTGATATATATGCATTTCTTTACTCAATTAGACAAAAAATTAGATTTTGCATCCCATTGGAATTCCTGCCATTCTACCTAGATTGCCCCATTATTAAACAGATAAAGACAATACATATAATTTCTTTTGTATGTTTTTCAAAGTAGAAAGCGGCTAGTTCACATCAAGGTACTGATTTCTAGGCAAGTAAGTAACACATGTATTTGGGAAACCATTCAGCTTATGATTCCGGTATTGAAATCGGCACCACTTTTGGTTAATTGTCTAAAGAACATGCATAAATGGTGAATCGATGTTGAGTACTGCCTCCACAATGCAGAGTACGGGATCTAGGACATGTAAAACAAAAAAGGTAGATATATCCTTTGGTAATGGAATCTTAAAAATTACAGTAAAAACGACGAAACCCTAGGAAAGATTCTCCTTCAAATATGGCCAGCGATCGTGAACTTTTTTGCTTTTGTTTATTTTACATGTGATTCAATTGTACTTGGATCGATCATGAATCTCTCTCTTCATCCCTGAGCTGACTTTTGTCAGTTTGGTCGCATGAATTTGTCCTAAAGTTTTGAGATAAATTCATCGGACAGTAGAACTATTGTTGCATGAACTTGCTCTTGTCGTTGTCATTGTCGTTGGCCGCTGTTTAGCCTCCCTTTTCATCTCCTTCTACTCTCTTCTTTTTGTTGTTTTCTATTCTTTTTTGTTTTTCCCTTTTTTTTGCATGACTTCTTGTCACCAAGTTCTTGTTAATGTTTTTCCATTTGGTCCTCTCTCTCTCTCCCTCTCTCTCTCTCTCTCTCTCTCTCTATATATATATATATATATATATATATATATATATATATATATATATATATATAGCAATCAATTTTATGTAGATCAATAGAAATGAAATTGCATATAAAAAAGCCAAGCTATCTTTTTAAGAATCTAAGAATCAACTACAAACAATGTAAAGCACGCGTGCAGTATAGCAAGATAGAGAAGGGGGAACTGATTGCAGTCCAGGCCTATAATTCATTACTTTTTTTTATGAAATTAATTAGTGTGGTAATTATTTTTTCAATAAAAAAATAATAATTAGTTACTCCCGTGTTTGCATTAGCATGAGCGTCTTGCCCCTACCAGTGTGGGCCATTTGGAGCGCTTTGCAAATTAAAAGAGAGTAAGAACGTGCAGAAGTCAATGAGATGTTAAGGTCGGCAATACCAGATCGATGCATTTCTTTTGATTGCCGATACCAAAATAAACTTAGATTTGAAACACGGAATCGATTCTTTTCAATCCTTAATTTAATTTCTCTAGATGGTGCAGGGACCTTGAGTTGGTAGAGAAGTTGAAGTTTTCTAGGGACGGGTTGATGGAAAACTAGGGGTCATCTTCAATCCTCTTTTTCCTGTGTGTAGGAAATCATAGATTAAGCCATTGGTGTCAAGAAACTACAAACGTTTGCAAGAGAAGCTAGATAATTAGGCAAGCACTTAGAGGAAAATTTAGAAGGCCAAGTAATTGATTAATGGTCTGATTAAGAGGCATGCTCATATGCAGAAACCCATGAAATTAAATTCTTGGTAAAACATCAAATTTTTTACTGTTATTTTTATTTTGGGTCTATGTTGTCATGTGAAAATATTTGGACAACAAATAAGACTGTCCTATGCACATTCTTTTCTTTTGCTTAATTTCTTTGCATTGGCACAGTAGCACAACCATTTTAATTTATTCACGATCATTTCCTTCATCTTTGCTGATAGTATCTTTTTAATTCCTGCTTAATTTGTCCGATTCGTGAATCTTGCAGATGGGAACTTGGATATACTGATAAACTTCCTCAGTACGTGCGGTTGTGTTTCCTAGCTCTCTATAACATAATCAATCAATTTGCCTATGATTTCATGCGGGACAAAGGCCCCAACATCTTAATTTACTTGGCAAGGGTGGTAAATGTCTTGCTTCATATTAATTAACTAAAATTTATGATAACTAAAACTCCAGTGCAAGTTCTTTATTTGTTCCTTTTATCTTTAATAGCTTCTCTACAATTAACAGTTCTCACCTATTGTAGTGGGCTGACCTGTAATGTGTGGAAGCAAAGTGGTTCTATAATGAATATACACCCACTGTAAAAGAATATGTGGATAATGCATGGTTTTCTATATCAGGACCTTGGTTCATGCCTATTTTCTCGTGCAACATGACATGAAGGAAGATACTGCGATGGACCTACACCATTACTTCAAACATGATTATGCAGCTTCATCATGATCTTGGAACTTCTAAGGTACACCCTCTCTCTTCTATCCTCCAAAATAAAGCAATAGAAAGAGAAAGAAACTCTTATTGTATTGAACATTTAGTGCACTAATTACCTTTTTTCAAGAACTTTTGAACTCATAAAAGGAAAGCATTTTCAAAAGATATATATGCTTTGGATGTGCTTTAAACTTTGGCATGTATAATGCATGTGGAGGTTATCAGCAACTGTTACCCAAATAACTCATGATATCCATTTCTGGGAACATGCTTTTAAGTTGAATCGGGATGAAAGGCACATGGTAATTTGGTTAAGTTCTTGCTTTAATGACAATTACAAGGAAGGATTCGCCTTCAATGGCAAATAACAGGTCCAGGATCAATTTTTCTTTCATAACAAAGCAAGAAGCAATGTGTCAATTGCCAATAAAGTTTTGACAAATTTAGAAGAAGAACCAATTCATATATTTGAAAATATAAACAATTTCCACATAATTTTTGTACTTTTTAGCGACATTTCAGTCATACTTTAACAATATGTATACCAAATTGAATGTGCCACTGTTATCGGCTAATAACAATAATAAATGCTTTAACAATAACAATCATTATTATTCCTAATTAGCATTAGTAGTCCAGGTGGTGATGGTGTCAGCAGTAATAGTTTGTAGGCCCTAGCTTAATTGGTGCATGGCTGAGTTATTGAATAATGTCATGTCCCAGGCTCTTAAAATCTTTTAAAATTTCATTGAAGAAGTTTAGCAAAAGGAACATTTATGAAAACTAGATATCAACAGGTGGTGGAAAAAGTAATTACAAACGAACAAAACGACAAATCGTGGACGGCAGGATTCGAACCTGCGCGGGCAGAGCCCACATGATTTCTAGTCATGCCCGATAACCACTCCGGCACGTCCACATGATGCAAGGTGTGGCATTGTATTATTATAAGAAAGAATAGCGATATTACCGTTTCCTTGCATCCATCCGTTCAGCCAAAGAAATAATGTCCATATGATCGAGTAATTTTATAACCACAGTTACAAAAAAACTTTCTGCAGTTTTAAACGGTGAGTTGGTTTGAAAGAAAAAGAAAAAATATGGTAGTTTTTTTTTTAAATTTAAAAACAAAATAATAACTGAAAAACTAATAACCCAAACATAAAAAATAAGTAGATTTGTAATAAATAGACATTAGAAAATAAAAAAAACTGTTTTGAGTTAAACTTCCCTCAATCATTGCTCAACATTCCAACTACAACTACCGCCGCTATACTTTCTTCCTTGTAATTATCAGTCTGAGTTTCACTGGTTTTGTCCTCTTCGTGCATAGTAATTTTGTTCATCTGTTCTAATAAAAAGCATCGGAGACCATCCTCCAGTAGGGTCTGTTTTCGGAACAAAAAATTACAAACGATTAAAGAAAACAGTGAGACTACAAACGCATGGAGCACATCAAACACTAGAAAAATGATCCCACTCTATACAAGAATTTACAGACAAACCTAAGCCCGGGCATCTTGCTGGCCCGGCCTGATAACAAGTCGGGCTCGGTTTTAGCCTTATTAAATTTTAAAATATATTTTAAAAATAAAATAATATATAAATATAATTAATTATAACAAAATATTATAAATATATATATTTAAGATGTCTTACATACTAGCCATTGCCCTCAAATATTAGAAGATGACCAAGGATCAAGCTTGATACTGCTACTCAACCTGACTATCCATGATCAGATAAACAAAATGTTTTTTTATGGGGCCATTTGATGTATTGGAAATATAGAGTTGAAAAGAAGTTTCCAGAAACTTATTTTAGGAATTCAAGAAATAAAAACAAAATCCAAATTTTCAAAACTCCTTTGTGTTTGCTAAACTTGAATTTATGTCCCAGAAAATAAATTTCTCAGTTTAAAAAGAATGAAAAATGAAAAAAGGGAATCGTTGGATTAAGGAATGTTTTGAAAGTCCAACTGTTACTTTTTTCATCCTAAAAAGTTTTTTTCATCGAAATTTTTTTGTGAAAAAAATTTCTGAAAAAAAAAATCTGAAAACCAACTCAAAAAATACTTTTTTCATCCCAAGTTTGATGGGCAAGAAAAACTTTTAACAGTTTAAATTTTATTTCCAGTGCTACCGACCATCAAACCGGCTCTCTAAGAACGTGTGGAATACCAAAATTAATAGGGGTGCTGCCCCAGCCATTTGTGTGGGTGTTGAGTTAGAACTGACCAAGCCAGTGGCTCGTGTGAAGTGGGTGTGGGTGAAGTTGAGTGTCAAAGGCAGGGGGTGGGAGCCTACAAAAGTTCAAAATGTTATATATAAATTTTTAAAAAAATTAGTTTAACCTATATAAAATTAAAAAAAAAAATATTTTGAAACTATAGTTTGATCCCTATAATGAAAAATTCTTGGCTCCACCCTTGGCTTCTCCTTGCGTGTGCTAGAGTAAGTCTGCATTAAATAATTTTGAAAAGCTTAAGAGTAGTAATGGTGGATGCTGGAAATCATGTATGGAATCTTATTTTCTAGGACATTAATTATGAATATAGTATTGGGGTCAAATATTAGTATCGCTTGTAATGAGGATGCTAAAAACAAATGACTTGTTGAAGCTAAGAAATACTTATTTCTGATTAAGACATCAACTAAAAAAGAATTATTAAAGCATATACGTGATGTCAAGACTTTTAAAAAAGTGTTGCCCATTATTTTTCTCGAGCTAATGATGCCCACCTACAACTATTGGTAAAAAAAAAAATAGCCACATTAAGTTAGGGAAACATGTCGATAGCAAAATATTTTATGAAGATTTAAAAATATTTGTGGTGAGTTTTCTCAAATTGATCTGAGTCTACTATCAATAGGACACGTTTGTGATAATTTTTATTTGTGGACTTCATACAGAATTTAGCAATTTTATATATGATCGATGTGAATATGATTGGCTAAAACTTGCGCCTCTAGGCTACCCAATACTATTTCTATAACTAAAATAAATAGGTATGAGAATAGCGGATCTCCTTAGCGAAGACCTGGTTTAAGATGCAACCAAGCTCCCTCCCTCCCATTGATGAATAGGAATGTCAACGGATCGGACTAGAATCAGATATATCCTTAGTCATATCCTTTTTTCGGATACTCACATATTCAGATTCGAATTCAAATTCAAATTTGAATAAAGAAAAAGTCGTATCGGAATCCGAATCCGAAATCTGACTTCTATATTTATATCTGAATCCGAATCAAAATTTTGAATTGGATTTTGCCAATTTTCAAGATTTAATAACATTAGATATAAAATATTTTTCTAAAAACGAATCTATCTGAATCCGTATTCGAATTCAATCGGATATTTATATATATCCGAATTTAAATCTGAATCTAATCGAATGTCATTTATTAAATCCAGATCCGATCTGATTTTTTAATCCAATATTAATTTTTTTTTTCAAATCTGATTTTTACCAATCAATTTGGTTGGATATCTTATTCAAATTGAATATATATGACCCGTTGATAAGATCATATTTTTGGTCCTGCGACTTAATACGCTGCTGCCCTTGCACCCTCACACTAGCGAAAGTTGTGTGTGGTACGATAGGAGAAATAGGTATTTCCATAATTTGTAAAAAAGAAATGTTTTTATAGTCTTTTTTACATTTTTTAGATTTTCATTTTTGTTTGTACAAAAAAATTCTTTTTGAGTGTGGATGAAGGGTATTTTAATCATAGTGCATAAAATTCGTACATCTATATAACCAGGTTTTCTCACTCACACCATCCATTGCCATAACCGTCGCCTTCCTCGTCAACAGAATCCTGCACGACCAGGAATTTGGTGTGGGCTGTAAAAAAAAAGTGGCATTAATTAACACGGATTTCAGTTTCACTTACAAATAATGAATAATTTGTCTATTTATTTACTTTAATGAAATAATACTAATGACAAATGGGTGAAATAACATATTACATGTATTGTTATCTTGTTATGTCATTTAAATGTTACTCAGTTCATTACTAACACAATTTTAGGGCTTGTTTGGTTTCAAATCTAGAAACCTTTTCTTGTTTTTCACTTCAGGTTCTGGAAAAGTGATGCCGTAATTTGTACGTATATATCTTTAAGATTGATGTTAGTTTACTGTAGATATATCTCTTAATAATGAAATATTGAGCTAGTAAGTGGTCCGGTTTGTGTTCGGATCTACCTTAACAGAACTTGTCCTTGGACTGAATTTTTAAAATTACCCTTCCAGATCTAAACATTAACGGTGCGTTGGAAAATATATTCAGCATTTACATGTAATCAAGTTGGATAATACGATATTCAGGGGTTCAAGGCTCGCTCTTTCTTGCGGGTTTGGTCATATGACTAAATTATGGGCCGGGTCTGAGTTTGATTATGACAGCCATTCATTTTTCTTTACCCAACTTGACTAAAAATTTGGTTCTTGATTGGGATTTTAATTTACCGACCCATTTTCATCCCTACCTTTTTACCTTACATAGGCCGGCTTTTTTTGTTTGATAACAACAATTTAGTTTCATTGTTGTATGTTTTAAGGTAGATCAAAGGGTTGTTGTCACAAAAAACGCGTTTTATTCGAAAGAAACACGTACAAAACTTGAAAAACAAGTCAGCCACATAAAACGTGAAAAAAATGTGTTTTTTAAAAAAATACCAAAAAACAAAAAACGTGTATAATACCCTTATTATATGGTATTATTCCCATTTTTTTCTGTTTTTTGCTGTTTTTTAGTTTTTTTGTTAATTTTTATTTTTTATAATTTTTAAGATTTATTAAATGTTTTAAAATTTTAAAAAATTCACCGAGATATTTTTGAGATATATGACTTTGTTGTATTATATCCGAGAAATTTCTTGCCGTATAATATTCGTACACGTTTTTTGTGACAATGGTTCATCGACCAATTATTACTGCATTGGAGGCCATTTTCTTTTATAATTGTCCACCCAATATAGCTGGGTAGGCAAAAATATTATATATATATATATAGTCTACGAATGGTGACTCTAACATCAAGTATACATTTAGAGACATCAAATCTGAACCATTCATCTTAGATGGATGGCTCAGATTAGTTCAATTTTTTTCCTCCTTCTCTTTGCCTCTCTCTCTCTCTCTCTCTCTCTCAGTTATCAATGTAAATGCGGATTGCCAGCAGTCATTTATTTAGTAAGAAATGATCCAAATTCAAAGAGGCTATTTTATGGTTGCCGGAATTATATATGTATCAGTTTCAATTGTTAGTTTGGAAAACTTAAAAATGTGATATTGTTCATAACCTTATACTTAGTGCTTTTGTAGGAAACAACTAGATTTTGTTACTTCTTTCGGTGGACTTGCAACAAGATGGTTCTATGTAGCGAACGAAGTGAGCAGTTTTTTATCAATCAACTAGATTGTGCACAAGAAAGGATATTGCGTTTGAAAGAAAGATTGAGGAATTATGTGATCGTGTGAATGATGCTGAAGTCAAACATGCGAACATGACACGAAGAGCTAACTAAAGGCATAAAATGTTTGCATATTAACCCTACTGTGAATGTTAATGTAAACAGTCATAACACTTTGAATCATGGCTGATGAAAGGTTATGTGAAGAAACTGTTCAACAAAGTGACAGACTATTCGGTCCATAAACCAGTTTTCAAGTTGAGAGCATTACAGTGCAAGAAACTTTGATGGCCTTAGAAAATCAGGTTCATGTCAAGACCCACATGAAACAAGAAATAAATTCTAAACATGTACAACATTTTTCATTCGCATGCAACATTTGAATAACTTTATGATGCACACTAGAAAGGAGATCCTCGAGTTGACATGAAAACGACACTACAAATGACACTAGTTGGCATGAAAACGACACTACAAATGACACTAGTTGGCATGAAAACGACACTACATAGAAAGAGCTTTGGCAACTGGTGACATATGTTGAGTTCAATTTAGTCTAAATTGAGTCCATCGTGGCCAATGGCATAGCCACTAAATGCCTTAAAAAATTAAAGGTATTAAATGCCTTAAAAAAGATTTGAACCATTCAGGCCCACTCGTTATTTATGGATGCCATTTTTTTGGCAAGATGAACGTGTAAGCGGACCAATACTCAAAGTTTTGCCAATGGCACCTGTTGTGTCAAAATGGAATCTTGCGGCATCTTATAAACTGGCAAACCCATTTTAACGCCAATCAATCATCCACCATTCGGACCTTCTTCTCGACCCCCGGCTTGAGGGAGGAGTCAGGCGAACTGCGAGTCAAGAGTAGTTGAAGCTTGTCATTCATTGTCAGAACCCCAGCTTCCATATCATACCATGTAATTCCTTACCTTCCTTAGACTCCCTCTCTCTCTTTTGTTTATCTTGTCATCAAATTGTCTATCTTTTCTTTTTCTTTTTTTTTTATCCAGGAGATTTCCTCAAAATTTTGTTCTTTTATTTAAGGAACTTATTGCCACAAATTCTCCATTTTGTTTTATTTATTTAGGGGATTTCTATGAATTCTCGTTTTATTGGCTCTTCCTCTGTCAGTCGACGTTTCTCTATGCTAGTTTGATGTTTATTTTAAAAACAAAATGCTCGACGACGAGACTTTATAGAGGGGAGGTGGCCGTGGCAGACCACCGGCGGCAATGGGAGAGGCACAGCCTCCCTTCATTGCAAAAGTAAATAAAACAGGGGTGACGGTCGCCTCCCATGACGTCATCTTCTTAAGAACTGGAAAAGGCAACGAAAGGGGAAGTCATTCCTCCCCCATCGTTGCGGAGGATTGGTGCCAGCCTCGCCTCGCCAGCGACAATGGGATGCTGGTTTTTTTGTTACAAAAAAAAGCCGGTGGGCTGCTGCCGACTTCCCCACTCTACGGACTATCTGCCAGCGGTGGAAAACCGGCAACGAAGGGGGAGGCGAAAAACCAGCTGAGCAGTTTAGCTTTGCTGGGGTTTTACTATTATATACATATATACACTTTTTAAGTCGTACTTATTAGTAACAACAATTCAATGTCTATAGTGTGTTTCAAAGTAGGAAAGTGGGTCAAATTAAGAAATTGATTTTCTAGCCAAGCTATTATTGTACATGTGATGCAAGAAGGATCAAGATCAACGAATCTTAATCCAACTGCATTCAAGACTAAGCTAAAATTATGCTTAACACTAATTATAACTTAGGAAAAGGAAGAACAGGAGAAAAAACAAATTGGAAGAACAGGAGAAAACTAGAAGGGGATTGCATCTCTTTTATTTTTTCAACTGGTTGACTGTCACGTCTCTTTATATAGAGAAAGAGATGAATAGCCGATCTGAATCTATGTACAAGTACTTAAAATATGACTAGATCCAATTGCAAGATTTGGTTATGCTTTCATCTTGCATCAATAAAACAATTCAGCTTGTGATCCCTATATTGAAATTGGCAATACTTTTGATTGATTGTCTACAAAACATAAAATGGTGGAACAATATTCAATATGCACATAATGCAGAGCACGGAGACCTAGCTACGAAAGATGCTGGCTCCTTCAATTATGGCCAGGGATCCCGAACCTTTTAGCCTTTGTCCATTTTACATGTGATTCAATTCTACCTGGATCGGTCAACATGAGTGCTTATTATATCATTACTTATTATATAATTACAGAATTTAGTTCTGGCAATATCTTTTATAGCTACAAAACGTTGATTACTTAGTTCCATGCTTGCAGAAGCATGAGCACCTTGCCTTTACCAGTGTGGACTATATGGGGTGCCACATCTACTGCAAAGAGAGCAAGAAAACTGTTGAGCTACCGAATGAAAGCTTACTGTAGATGCCAACTTAGCCCTCAGAGGCGATCGGGAAATTATGGACCAAGCCCGTGGAAAGATGACCTCATCCTGTCACTGAGAAGCACATATGGGTAAAATTTTCTTTTCAGTATAAAATTTCTCATCAACTTAACCTCGTGTTAGTCGTGCGTTCTGTAAAAAATCAATGAGATTTTAACGGATTCTAGATCCGCTGGCTCCTGTCCTCCTTCAGTTGGTTAATTAGAAGTAATTCAAGTTTATTTATTAAGTCGTTTGAAATGTTGTTACTGGATAAGTGTCATGCATCTTGACACTTAATGGTTAAGACAAAAGAATAATAATCATACATTGCTTTCTACCTCTTTGACGTTATTTACATGAAAGAGATCAACCCAGGGCAGGCATGGAAGCGAGAACATTGAGGAGATTAAACAAGACGTGAAGCAATTGATGGTGGAAGCTTGCCAGGAGACAGTGGCTCAGCTGGAGCTCGTCGACAGCCTTCAAAGATTAGGAGTTTCATACCAATTTGAGAAGGAGATCAAAGTTGTACTGGATTCCATTTTCATAGACAACAAGGAATATGAGGACCTCCATGCTGCAGCTCTTAGATTCAGATTGTTGAGGCAACATGGATATCGTGCTTTCCCTGGTGAATTGATGCATATTCCAACATAATCCTTTCTTTGTTAAACTGATGTGATGAACTTTCATTGATTTTGAGTTCATACTCATACTGTAACTTTTTCTTTGTTTTCTTGGTGGAGGATTGTCACAGAAGTTTTTAAAAGATTTATGGATGAAAAAGGGAGATTTAAGAACATCTTTGCACAAGATGTGAAGGGGTTGTTGAGCTTGTATGAAGCTTCACACCTAGGATTTGATGGGGAGAACATATTGGAAGAGGCAATGACCTTCGCAACCCATCACCTCGAGGAAAGTGCCAAGGTGCTTAACATAGACTCCATCCTTGCGAGACACGTAGCTCATGCCTTGGAACTCCCTCTTTCTAGAAGGATGCTTAGATCAGAAGCAAGGGACTACATAGATGTTTATGAAAGGATGCCTGGACACCACTCTGGTTTACTCAAACTAGCAAAGCTGGATTTCAACAATGTGCAGTCTTTGTACCAAGCAGAAGTGAAGGAGATGTTAAGGTTGGTAATACCAAGCAAATGTGTTTGCTTCATTCGCATATATATCATAATAAACTAATCTAATTTCAAACATTGATTCAATTCATTGTAATAATTAATCTTCTCTAGGTGGTGGAGGGGCCTTGAGTTGGCAGAGAACTTGAAATTTTCAAGGGACAGGTTGATGGAGTGCTATTTGTGGAACATAGGAGTCGACTTCAATCCTCGCTTCTCTGTCTGTAGAAAAAGTATCACAAAACTCAATTGCCTCATCACGACGATTGATGATGTTTATGATGTATACGGCACAATTGATGAGCTAGAACTATTCACTGAGGCTGTTGACAAGTAACCCCTCCATTCCTTTAATTTACTTCCGGGCATCTCATGAGCAGTTGCCTGTCAGTGCAGTGCATGCTGACGAATTCAGTTCACAACTATATCTTTTTCTCTTTTGTTTTCTCAAGATAATCAAACTTCATAAGTTTTATTCTGCATGTGGAAATGTGACTCTGGCTCTTTCTTTTCGAGTATGCATTAAAGTGAAGCGAGACAAATTATAAACTAAGGCATTAATATCAGTCAGAGGCTAATGTTCATAGACCGAACACAGAAGTTGGCTAAGTAATTAATTAAGTGGTCCACGGAGGCTGCCCCATGTAAATTGCATTCTTCTTAATATATGAAAATCCCGACACCTTTTTGTTCTTTGGTTTATATCAACTTACAAATAGTACACATCCTTAATTTGTCTCCACAGGCACCCACAAGACCATCTTCATTAAGTACTCCATATTCTTTGATATATATTAACCATTTAGATTCTCCTTGATTTGCTGGATTAATGAATTTTGCAGATGGGATGTTGGATATATTGATAAACTTCCTCAATATATGCGGATGTGTTTCCTTGCGCTCTATAACACAACCAATCAATTTGTCTATGATTTCATGCGTGACAAAGGTCTAAACATCCTAGGCTACTTGACAAGAGCGGTGAATATATATTTATCTTTCTTAATAACATATTGACTTACTAAAATTTATCATATTTCAGTGACATGGCCGTTAGAGTCTTTTTAATTAACATTCATCATTTGTTCCAGTGGGCTGATCTGTGCAAGTCATACTTGGTGGAAGCAAAGTGGTTCTACAATGGACATACGCCCACTGTAGAAGAATATTTGGACAATGCGTGGGTTTCTATAGGAGTATCTCTGGATTTGGTTCACAATTATTTTTTTTTGCAGCATGACATGGAGGAAGATGCCGCCATGAGCTTAGACCACTACTACAACCTCATAAAGATGTCATCCCTAGTTGTGCGGCTTCATAATGATCTTGGAACTTCTAAGGTTCATTCACTTTTTCCATCTTCCAAAACAAAACAAGACGAAAGTTAAAAAAAAATGAAAAGAACCCTCTTTTTTTAATTGAGATTTTAGCTGAACACTCTGTTCCTTTTTTAGCTGAAAAATAATTTGAGATATGGTAAGAAAATATTTTATTAGAAAGATACATGATAAGTTGTTGAAAACTTCATCATGTTTGATTGAAGAGATAACTTCTTCTCAAATTATATATAAATTGTCTGTGGCTAGATCTTTTTTATCCATTGACGCACATATTACTGTCTTCATGATCGAATAATTAATATGCAGAGATTTTCTTCCTCTTCAGTGACAAATTTTTACCTAAATTTTTTGAAGGATGAGATTGAAAGAGGAGACGTGCCCAAATGCATACAGTGTTACATGAAGGAGAAGGGTGTGTCGGAGGAAGCTGCTCGTCAACATGTTGACGGTCTGCTAAGAAATGCTTGGAAAGGACTCCATAAAGAATGTGCCGAAGCTACTTCTAATGGCACTAGTCACCCTTTTGTACATTGTGCCCTGAATCTTGCAAGAATGGCACAGTTCATGTATCAACATGGAGATGGTCATGGTTTTCCGGGAAAAGATTATCCTGCAGAGCGTATACTGAGATTGATGGTGGAAAGTGTTTGATACGAGATGGATGATCATCCTCATCATGTCCAGCCATGTCATTATCATGTTGCCCATCATCTCCTATATAGTATTATATTATTTACATGGAGTTCATGGGAGCTGAAATATGGAGAAATGAATGGGGATGGACAGATTACATTTTGTGCCCTATAGAAACCAATTTTTTCTAATGAAGTAGCAGGTTGTTTGGCTAATGTAAGAAATTCACAAGGAAAGAATTGATACTTTGTGATTTACTTGGAGCCCGTTTGAATACATGGAAATTTTCTGTAGCGGTGAAACTTTACTTCAAATCGGGTGGAAAGTTGTAGTTGCGGACAAACAAGGGCCGAGCTAAGGGGGGCCCGCATGGTTCTTGGCCTCATATCAATTTTTTTTTAATTTACATGTAAATTTTAAAAAATTTTACTTCTCTCATAAAAAAATTTTGGCTTCGCCCCTATAGACAAACACCAAAACTTTCGTACCAAGACTTTTGGAGCCATTATGGAACCTTAGTACTGGCGTTAAAGTCACGGAATCTGACATTACACAACAGAACAATATACTATTCTGTTGGTACAAGACTTACTAAAACAATTAAAGATTATACATGCTGATATTGTGGGGCATCAAATCTGATATTCCTCTCGATTGAGTGTATGAGCCTGTAACACCCAACTCGTTACATGTTGGGATTCCAACATGCATGAGGAAAAGCCATATTTGAATCTAAATTCAAAATCTAATTTGAATCTGATTTTTAAATTCATATTTGAGTCCGAATCTAAATTTTAAAATGATTCTGACTGACTTGAAAAATGTAAAATCTTTAAATATAGAATATTTAATTACTACTAAATTCGATCCAAATCCTAGTATAAATCATATCAGATTTTCATATACACCTGAACTTGTATCTATTCTGATGTCATTTCTTAAATTTGAGTCTCACCCGATTTGTTAATTTTTTTTAAAATTTGAGTCTCATCCGCTTTCTTAATTGGATGTTAATTGTTTTTTTCACGTCTGATTTTTTTTTTTTTTTTTCTGAATGTTTCGCTTGAATATCCGATCAAAATTCAGATATATTGATGTCCCTCATTTTTACAATTCTTGCAACTTAGGTGTATCAATATCCGCTCATACTTCATATATATACAATTGAAAGCCTTCTATTACATTTTTGCATTGATCGATCTGAAAGTAAAAGTACTATTTTTATCACTGCGAGAAGATTCAAAGCTTTGAACCATTTGAAAGTTTACAGTATTTTGCACACTAAGCATGGACATCGCGTCCATTTGGTGAAACTTTTGAATAAGCACTTCAAAAGAGAAGAATTTTGAAAGTAACTTACTCTAATGCGACTTATATGAGACCAGACCCATTCAACAAAGGCATCTAATAAGGCAAATTGCAAATAATTTGGATAATTAGCAGAAGAACCTATGCATATATTTGAAAATATAAAGACTTAACCCTTTACCATCTGCTTGCCTTTGGTGGGTAGGAGATGAGCATCCGCACCGAGCCCGCTGTTGGCCTCCATGTTGGCAAGGGGCGCTGCCGGTGGCCTTCAGGATGGTGTCCCTATCCTGCAATTGGGAAGCACAATCATCCCGACGACCTTCTCGGGCACAAGAGTCCCCTCTAAGCATAGGTGCTCGTTCCTGACATTGATGTTATTAGCGGCATAAATAAGCAGAATCGTCATGGTATCTGGCAGGTTCTTGCCACTATAGAGCGAGACGGCAGTAGAGTTCTTTGTCATTGCCGAGGATGGCATAGGCAAGCAAGTCTTGCCCTGGGCATTATCCCCTTCCTCTAAGCACTTCCTTTGTGTTGATAGAAGAAACATTCCAAGAAAGAACTTTGAGTTACCCTGATATGCAAGCCTAGGATCTTAAATTTTTTTATCTCAATATACGTGGTCTCTAATATTCTGCGCCATATTCAAAATTCCTTGAGATTTAGAAGGCAACCGAGGCATCAGTTTCTGTCTTTTTGTGATTGACAGATTCATATTGCAGTCTTTTGACTCTTTTCATTCAAATTATCGTTTATTTGTTGAAAATCCAGTTCCCTTGCAAATCCTCTGGAAGATGGGATCCTTTCCTTTTGTTGCAAACAAGCAAAAAATTTATAAAACCTTGTTACGCATATAGATTCTTTATCCTTGCCTGCCATTTCAACTGCCAGATATACATTCTCTTGGATTCGGGGACTCTTGGAGAGCAGCACAGACTTCGAACAAACTTTTGTTATGTTTTTCCTTGAAATTATTAGTCTGCATTTCACTAGTTTTCTCATCATAGCAATTTTGTTTATCTTTTCAATTAAAAAGGGTGGAAGGCCCATCGTCCAGCAGGGTTTGTTTGGAACAAAAAATTACAAAACTATTAAAACGAGAAAACAGTGAGACTACAAACGCATAGAGCACATCAAACACTGTTGAAAATCCGGTTGGTTGGGCCTTTATATTGACATTGTCTTTCTTGTAATGTTCATCTTCAACTCTCAAGAAGAGTCAAAGAGATACCCTGCATGATCAGATAAAAAAAATGTTTCTTTATAGGGCCATTTGATGCATTAGAATTATAGAGTTGGAAAGAAATTTCCAGAAACTTATTTCAAGAATTCAAAAAATAAAAACAAAATCCAGATTTTCAGAGCTCTTTTGTGTTTGCTAGACTTGGATTTATATTGTAGAAACCAAATTTCTCAGTTTAAGTTTAAGAAGAATGAAAGATGAAAAAAGAAAATCTTTGGATTAAGGAATGCTTTGAAAGCCCAACGGCTACTTGGGGTAAAAAAAATTTCCAAAAAAAAAAAAAATCTGAAAACCAATCCAACGGATACATTTTTCATCCTAAGGTTGATGGTCAAGAAAAACATTTAAAATTTTAAATTTTATTTCCAGTGCTACGGAAAATATCCTTCCCTTCAAACTGGCCCTATAAGAATGTGTGGAATTTGGTGGAAGTTTCCACAGACCCATCTGTGTGGGTGTTGAGTCAGAATTGACCAAGCGAGTGGGTCTGGTGAAGTTAACTTATATAAAATTGTTAAAAATTATATTTTGAAACTATAGTTTGATTTCCGTACTGAAAAATTATTGGCTCCACCCTTGGCTTCCCATTGTCTGTGCTAGTCTTCATTAAATAATTTTGAAAAGATTAACAGCTGTAATTGTGGAAGCTGAAAACATGTAGGGAATCTTATTTTCTAGGACATTAATTATGAATATTGAATTGGGGTCAGATATTAATATCCAATCTAATGAAGATGCTAAAAAGAAATGACTTGTTGAAGTTAAGAAATACTTATTTCTGATTAAAACATCAACTAAAAAAGATTTGTTAAAGCATATACATGATGTCAAGACTTGTAAAAAAGTATTTCCCGTTATTTTCTCGAGATGACCTTGTTTAAGATGCAACCAAGCTCCCTCCCTCCCCTTGATGAATGGGGATGTCAACAGATCGGATTTGAATTTGATATATCCTTAATCATATTCTTTTTTCGGATGTTCACATATTCATATTCGAATCCGGATTAAAATTTGAATAAAGAAAAAGCCATATCCAAATCTGAAACTGAAATCTCATTTTTATATTTATATCCGAATCCGAATCAAAATTTTGAACTGGATTTTGCCAATTTTCCAGATTTAATAACATTAGATATAAGATATTTGTCTAAAAACGAATCCGATCTGAATCCGTATTCGAATTCCATCGAATATTTATGTATATCTGAATTCGATCGAATGTCATTTATTAAATCCAGATTTGATGTAATTTCTTAATCGAATGTTAATTTTTCTTTTTATATCTGATTTTTTCTTGTCAATTTGGATGGGCATCTCGAATATATTGACATCCTATTGATGACACATTGATGAGATGGGCTGAGAAAACTACACCATAAAGCCCAAAAACCTCAGGGCCTCATGTTTTTGGTCCCCGGACTTAATAAGCTGCTGCCCCTTCACCCTTGCACTAGACAAGACAAAGTTGTGTGGTACGGTGCAAAGGTGAAATAGGTATTTTCATCATTTGTAAAAAAGAAATGTTTTTATAGTCTTTTTACGTTTTTTAGATTTTCATTTTCGTTTGTGAAAAAAAAAAATCTTTTTTAGTGTGAATGAAGGGTACTTTAATCATAGTGCACAAAATTCCAGCACGAGTACAATGTATCTAACCAGGTTTTCTCGCTCACACCATCCATTGCCATAACCACGTCGCCTTCCTCGTCAACAGAATCCTCACGCCCAGGAATTTGTTGTGGGCTGTAAAAAAAAGTGACATTCATTAACACGGATTTCAGTTTCACTTACAAATAATGAATAATTTATCTATTTATTTACTTTAATGAAATAATACTAATGACACATGGGTGAAATAATATATAACATGTATTATTATATTGTTATGGCATTTAAATGTTACTCTGTTCATCACTAACATAATCTTAGGGCTTGTTTGGTTTCAAATCTAGAAATCTTTTCTTGCTTTTCACTTCAGGTTCTGTAGAAGTGATACCTTAATTTGTACTTATATATCCTTAAGATTGATGTTAGCTTACTGTACATATATCTTTTAATAATGAGATATTGAGCTAGTAAGTGGTCCGGTTTGTGTTCGGGTTTACCTTAACAAAACTTGTCCTTGGACTGAATTTTTAAAAGTAACCTTCCGGATCTAAACATTTTTGGTGCGTTGGAAAATATTCAACATTTACATGTAATCAAGTTGGATAATATTATAGTCAGGGATAAATGCATCTGAAAATTTGAATGCTGTTCGGTTTACCATGTATAGTTTTTCAGTCGCTGAACATGGCTCGATTTTGCTGATGAAGTGATGTGTTTTCTTCGACTTTGCGACTGAAGCAGGTTGAGACCTATGTTGAAACAGTTTTTAAGCTGTGTGCCTCTTGCACGTAAAAAGTTGAATCCTTGATGCTTTTATGTGAATGCACATGCTCAATGATTTTTAGAATTATGATTCATATTCACTTCTTGTTCGAATTTTTGAGCGATTGAAAATGGTGAACTCCTCTAATCATCAAAGTTATCAATGTAAATGTGGATGGCCATCCGTCGTTTATTTAGTAAGAAATGGTCTAGATTCTTTTATGGTTGCCGGAATTATGTATGTATCAGTTTCAATTGTTGGTTTGGAATGCTCAAAATGTGATATTGTTCATAGCCTTATTGCTTTCTTTTGTAGGGAACAACTAGACTTTATTACTTCTTTCAGTGGATTTACAACAGAATGCTTCCTATTTAGCGAACGAACTGTGCAGTTTTTTTATCAATCAACTAGATTGTGCACATGAAAAGGTATTGCATTTGGAAGAAAGATTGAGGAATTATGTGATCGTGTGAATGATGCTGAGGTCAAACATGTGGAGATGACACGAAGAGATAACTAAAGCCATAAAATGTTTGCATATTAACCCTACTGTGGATGTCAATGTAAGAACAGTCATAAGAAACTGTTAAATTACTAGTTTTATGACCATGTTCTATGTAGTTAGCTGATGTAAACTCTTTCGGTGTATTTAATTATACATGTATACTGTCTTTTAAAAACGCTAGAGTGGTGGAGCTTGCGTCTAATGTATCAAGCGCTATTATATAATGTATACTGTCTTGTAATTCTCGTATGAAAAGAAGCAAAGGGGAATTAGTAAAGAATGCTATGTAAGTAGTCTTGCCATTCAACTAAGATTCTGGTTGAAGCAATACAGTGCATGAAATTTTGATGGCCTTAGAAAATCAGGTTAATGTCTCGATCCTTATGATACAAGAAATAAGTTTTAAGTATGTACAATATTTTTCATTCACATGCAACACTTGGATAACTTTATGGTGCACACTCGAAGAACGTAGAACGCATTATTCAATTTAATGTTAAGGTTAAATGTAAAATTTAGCGCCTAGTTCCAGCAAATAGGAGAACTAGAACCCAAGATCAGAATGTACAACTGATTTAGATGAGGGAAAAATGAAATACATATGATCTTTGGAATAGTAATATATTGTTCCTGAAAATCTGATAGTTCTATCGACGTGAAAAGTTGATTCACAGCTCAACCTACTTTACGTGAATTAAACACAGTGCTGATTGTAGTTCAATGGAGGATCTAGGCCACAACAATGCTGGCTTACAGATAGAAAAAAATTCATCCACTTCAAACAAAACTTCTGAGCTGCAGTTAGTGAAAATCTGAATCAGCCAGGAAATAGACTAAACAACCGCAATCGAAGCAAGGTATCCGAGGATTGTCACTGTCAAAACCTATAAGACGTGTGGCTTTGCACAAGCTCAATGACCCACAACATCTGATCCATTTATTAAATATTGAGAAATATTGAAAAAAAATGTGGTAACGAGGAAGGAGATCCTCGAGTTGACATGAAAATGACACTACAAATGACACTAGTTGGCATGAAAACGACACTACATAGAAAGAGCTTTGGCAACTGGTGACATATGTTGAGTTCAATTTAGTCTAAATTGAGTCCTAAATTGAGTTCATCGTGGCCAATGGCATAGCCACATGGTGGCTGCCTCTCAAAATTAATTTAATATATATGTTAATGTTTTGATATATTTGATTGTTATATATGTAAATGCCTTAAAAAAGATTTGAACCATCATTTTTTTGGCAAGATGAACGTGTAAGCGGACCAATTTTCAAAGTTTTGCCAATGGCACCTGTTGTGTCAAAATGGAATCTTGCGGCATCTTATAAACTGGCAAACCCATTTTAACGCCAATCAATCATCCACCATTCGGACCTTCTTCTCGACCCCCGGCTTGAGGGAGGAGTCAGGCGAACTGCGAGTCAAGAGTAGTTGAAGCTTGTCATTCATTGTCAGAACCCCAGCTTCCATATCATACCATGTAATTCCTTACCTTCCTTAGCCTCTCTCTCTCTCTCTCTCTTGTTTATCTTGTCATCAAATTGTTTATTTTTTCTTTTTCTTTTTTTATCCGGGAGATTTCCTCAAAATTTTGTTCTTTTATTTAAGGAACTTATTGCCACAAATTCTCTATTTTGTTTTATTTATTTAGGGAATTTCTTTTAATTTTTGCTATGAATTCTCATTTTATTGGCTCTTCCTCTCTCTCTCTTTCTGTCAGCTGAGCGTTTCACTATGCTAGTTTGATGTTTATCTTAAAAAAAAAATGCTCGGACGGCGAGCGTTGATAGAGGGGAGGTAGCCGTGGCAGACCACTGCCGACGATGGGAGAGGCACAGCCTCCCTTCATTGCAAAAGTAAATAAAACAGAGGTGATCGTCACCTCCCATGACGTCCTCTTCTTAAGAACTGAAAAAGGCAATGAAAGGGGAGGAGGTCGTTCCTCCCCATCATTGCAGAGGATTGGCGCCAGCCTTGCCTCGCCAGCGACAATGGGATGCTCATTTTTTTGTTACCATGAGGCAATGACCTTCGCAACCCATCACCTCGAGGAAAGTGCCAAGGTGCTGAACATACACTCCATCCTTGGATGACAAGTAACTCATGCCTTGGAACTCCCTCTTTCTAGAAGAATGCTTAGAACAGAAGCAAGGAACTACATAGATGTTTATGAAAGGATGCCTGGTCACCACTCTGGTTTACTCAAACTTGCAAAGCTGGATTTCAACAATGTGCAGTCTTTGTACCAAGCAGAAGTGAAGGAGATGTTAAGGTTGGTAATACCAAGCAAATGTGTTTGCTTCATTCGCATATATATCATAATAAACTAATCTAATTTCAAACATTGATTCAATTCATTGTAATAATTAACCTTCTCTAGGTGGTGGAGGGGCCTTGTGTTGGCAGAGAACTTGAAATTTTAGAGGGACAGGTTGATGGAGTGCTATTTGTGGAACATTGAAGTCCACATCAATCATCGATTCTCTGTCCGACCTTTTTTTTGTTCTTTGGTTTATATCAACTTACTAATAGTACACATCCTTAATTTGTCTCCATAGGCAGGCACAAGACCATCTTCATCATGTATTCCATATTCTTTGATATATATTAACCATTCAGATCCTCCTTGATTTGCTGGATTAATGAATTTTGCAGATGGGATGTTGGATATATTGATAAACTTCCTCAGTATATGCGGATGTGTTTCCTTGCGCTCTTTAACACAACCAATCAATTTGTCTATGATTTCATGCGGGACAAAGGTCAAAACATCTTAGGCTACTTGACAAGAGCGGTGAATATATATTTATCTTTCTTAATAACATATTGACTTACTAAAATTTATCATATTTCAGTGACATGGCCTTTTAGAGTCTTTGCAATTAACATTCATCATTTGTTCCAGTGGGCTGATCAGGGCAAGTCATACTTGGTGGAGGCAAAGTGGTTCTACAATGGACATACGCCCACAGTGGAAGAATATTTGGATAATGCGTGGGGTTCTCTAGGAATAGCTCTGGGTTTGGTTCACAATTATTGTCTTTTTGCAGCATGACACGAAGGAAGATGCTGCCATGAGCTTAGACCATTACTCCAACCTCATAAAGATGTCATCCCTAGTTGTGCGGCTTCATGATGATCTTGGAACTTCTAAGGTCATTCACTTTTTCCATCTTCCAAAATAAATCAAGACGAAAGGAAAAGTATGAAAAGAACCCTCTTTTTTTAGTGGAGATTTTAGCTCAACCCTCTGTTCCTTTTTTAACTGAAAAATAATTTGAGATACGCTAAGAAAATATCTGATTTTGAAAGATACATGATAAGTTGTTGAAAACTTCATCTAGTTTGATTGAAGAGATAACTTTTTCTCCAAATTATAAATAAATTGTCTGTCGCTAGATCTTTTTTCTCCATTACTGCACATGTTACTGTCTTCATGAGCTAATAATTAATATGTAGAGATTTTCTTCCTCTTAAGTGACAAAATTTTACCTACATTTTTTGAAGGATGAGATTGAAAGAGGAGACGTGCCCAAATGCATACTGTGTTACATGAAGGAGACGAGTGTGTCAGAGGAAGCTGCTCGTCAACATATTGACGGTCTGCTAAGAAATGCTTGGAAAAGAATCCATAATGAATGTGCCGAAGCTACTTCTAATGGCACTAATCACCCATTTGTACATTGTGCCCTGAATGTTGCAAGAATGGCACAGTTCATGTATCAACATGGAGATGGTCATGGTTTTCTAGGGAGAGATTATCCTGCAGAGAGTATACTGAGATTGATGGTGGAAAGTGTTTGATACGAGACGGATGATCATCTTCATCATATCCAGCCATGTCATTATCATGACGACCATCATCTCCTATATGGTATTATATTATTTACACGGAGATCATGGGAGGTGAAATATGGAGATAAGAATGGGGATGGAGAGATCACATGTTGTGCCCTTTAGAAACCAGTTTTATCTAATGAAGTAGCAGGTTGTTTGGCTAAGGTTAGAAATTCACAAGGAAAGAATTGATACTTTGTATTAATTGTTGCACGAGATTGACTTGGAGCCCGTTTGAATGGTTGGAACTTTGCTGTAGCGGTGTAACTTTAGTTTAAATTAGGTGGAAAGTTGTAGCTGCAGACAAACAAGGGCGGAACCAGGGGGCATGCATGGGCCCTGGCCCCGCTTCAATTTCCTTTTAATTTACATTTAAACTTTAGAAAATTTTACTTGTCCTATATAAAAATTTTGAAAAATGATATTTTAACTTGTGTCAAAATTTAGAAACTTTAATTCGGCTCCCCTCATGAAAAAATTCTAGTTCCACAAACACTTAAACTTTAGTACCAAGATTTCTGCAGCCATTATGGAACCTTAATACGAGAGTTAAAGTCACGGAATCTGGCATTACGCAATATTCCGTTGTGACAAGAATTTTACTAAAAAAAATTAAAGATTGTACATGCTGATATTGTGACATCAGATCTGATATTCCCCTTGATTGTGTGTATCAACCTGTAACACCCAACTCGTTACATGTTGGCATTCCAATATGCATGAGGAAAGACCATATTTGAATCCAAATCCAAAATCCGATCTGAATCTCATTTTTAAATTCACACTTGAGTAAGAATGCGATTTTAAATTCTGACTGACTTTTCAAAATGTAAAATCTTTAAATATAATATATTTATTAACTACTAAATTCGATCCAAATACAAATCGTATTAACTTTTTATATAGACCTAAATCTGTATCTAATCTGATGTCATTTCTTAAATATGAGTCTCATCCACTTTCTTAATTGGATATTGCTTTTTATTTCATATCTGATTTTTTTTTTTAATGTCTGGGTTGGTATTCCGATCAAAAGACAGATATATTGATGTCCCTCATTTTTACAATTTTTGCAACTTTAGTGTATCAATATGCTGTTCATACTTCATATATATACAATTGAAATCCTTCTATTATATGTTTATATTGATCTATCTGAAAGTAAGAGTACTATTTTTATCACTGCAATGCAAGAAGATTCAAGGCTTTGCAGCACGTGAAAGTTTACAGTGTTTTGCTCACTATACTTCTCGGAGTTGAAGTATGGACATCGCGTCCATTGGGTCAAACTTTTGAATAAGCACTTCAAAAGAGATTAATTTTAAATGTAACTTACTTTAATGCGATTTTATATGAGACCAGACCCATTAATAAAGGCATCTAATAAAGTAAATTGCAAAATAATTTGGATAATTAGCAAAAGAACCTATGCAATATAAAGAATATTCGTATAGTCTTTGGTCAATGCCGTTCATTTGTTTTTTGCTAAAAATTTGTTATTGAATGGGGTAGCCGTCACCTCAATAAAAATTGAAATTATAATAACAAATGTTTTTCAAAATTCTTTTTTGACTTATGAATAAATCTTTTTCCAGTTCATATCGCCATCGATCGATAAATTCATGTTTACAGTTTGCTTGAATGTCTCTGCTGAGAACTAAATTTGCCAACGAACAAAGGAGAAAGGAAAAGGTTAATAGAGTGACATAAGCACTTTATGAGTTGTGTAAAGCCAATTTTTCATAAACTTATGATAAGAGTTCAACTATTTTGCTTTGATGACAATGACAGGGAAGGATTAGCATTTAAAATTGCAAATAACGTAGCGACAGGTGGGGGGAAAAGTAATGGCAACATAAAGAAAAGGAGAAACGTGGACGGCAGGATTCGAACCTGCGCGGGCAGAGCCCACATGATTTCTAGTCATGCCCGATAACCACTCCGGCACGTCCACTTGATGAAGCAATTGCCATTATGTAGCTTGAAATACGTAATAGTCAATTTTTTTCTGCCCTTCCCCCTTCGCGGGGATTCGGCGATTCGGTGATCCTCTGTAAAGATCGACCAGCCTTCTGGGTATTACTGCTACCATGCATCTGCCTGTTTATCCGAAGAAACCATTTCCAGTCATATGGATACATTTATTTCACAATTTTCCGGACTCATTTATATGAAGCAATCCGGCCCTAGAAAGAAGCAGAGAAAAAGCCTGCATCGTAATTCTTCAAAACTGTTTATACTGATCCTTGAAAGTTCAGAACTAGAATTTTTTTGCGAAAATTGAATTGACTGAGTCTTCTACATATATCAGATGATTCAGATCCAGGTTTCCAAGAAAAAGATTCTGTATTTCTCCAATACAGCAACAATGTTAAGTAAAAGTGCCAGCATGATTTTGAATGGAAGAAAGAAGGTGAAGAAATGAGTGGACCTTCTACATGACTTATCATTTTTAATTAATTAATTCTGACTTCCCCCCTCTATTTGTGGCTATAATTTCTTTCGATCGGTCACTTGAAAAGTAATTACTTGGTCTTGAATATTACGCGCCCCTTTCAAAATTCCTCGAGAACTTAGAAGGCAATGGACGCATCTGTTTCTGTCTTTCTATCATTGATAGATACATATTGCAGCCCTTTCATTCAAATTGTTGTTTATTGCTTGAAAGCCCAGCTGCTTGGCCTTTCTATTAACATTGTCTTTCTAATTCATCCATTGTTCAAAAGCGCAACTGATCACACGTTCATTTCTGTCTTGTTTAATTTATCAAATTCATCGGTCATTTTACCTGCATCTGCTGGAAAGTAAAGGGGCACGGGGATCCTGCCCATCCGGAAAATAAACAATGGTGACATGGTTCTTGAGGCCTTGATATTACCATTTTCGCTGAATCGTTTTTCTTTGCTTTTCCCACTAAACGCTTGCGAATGCTAATCAGCTCAGAAAATGAGGCAGATTTATGAAACAATGTAACAAGCTTCCATGAATCTTAACCAATTTTTGGAACAGATTCATGGGACTGTTACTACTGTCAAAGGTCCTCGTAAAGATCTAAGTTCAGTGGCAATGGCAGGCACTATAGAGAGGATCCATTTCTAAACCCATTTTCACATAAATTGGAGTTTTTTTTTTCCTTTGTCCGATCTCTTTTATAGTTTGCTGTTGTTCTTTTATTGTATTCTCATTGATTGAGGTGCTGGATATTTGAGATTTTATCTTATCGAAGGGTTTATTACCTGTGTATACCAAGTGTTCGTTATATTTCCTAAGAGATCCACGTAGAGACGAAAGCCTTCCATACCTTTGAGTTTATCGCCAACAAGAAAAGCTAGTAATATATAAATCAATAAGCCACTAGTATGGGTGATTTTGCTCAAGTGTCTGCATCTCGCACTGCATATCTTGATGCAAATGTTCATTAGTGACTGCTTCTTTGAATGAATTTGGTTCTGAATGATCAAGAGACCATCAAGTCCCTGAACATCCTCATCATGATGAGAAATATGTATGCCATTAGCCTTTTGGATCAAGCACAAGTGCTCTTTGTGCCAACTACCGTATCCAATAAAAATACATGGAACCACTTTCGACTGAAATCTAGAACTGTTAGACATGGTAAGCAATAGGTCGTACCTAGAAAAAGAAATTTCATATGTGAATATTCTAGTTTCTCTATAACACAACATAACGAAGAAAAACTAGGTTAAAATTAAAAGGATGCCTAGATGCGATTGTGCTTCCTAGCTCTCTATAACACAACCAATGAATTTGCCTATGATTTCATGCGGGACAAAGGATCCAACATCTTAGTACACTTGAAAAGAGCGGTAAATATATATTCTTTATCTTTCTTAATATGGTACACTAAATCGTATTAATCATCTACTAAAATTTAACATCAGCACCAAGCTTTTTTTTCTTTTCTTTTTTTTAGATTCAATGCAATTAACAGTCGTCGTTTGTTTGTTATACAATAGGTATACACCCGTGGTAGAATAGCACTTGGATAATGCATGGATTTCCATATCGGAACGCGCAGCCTTGACTCACGTTTATACAATTGGTATACACCCGTGGTAGAATAGCACTTGGATAATGCATGGATTTCCGTATCGGAACGTGCAGCCTTGACTCACGCTTACTTTGTTGTGCAACATGAGATGAAGGAAAATGCCGCCATGAACGTACACCATTACTTCAACCTTATAAAGATGTCTTCCATGGTCATGCGGCTAGGGTTGAAAAGCTCGACTCGTTAAAGCTCGGCTCGTGAACAAGTTCGAGCGAGTCATTTGCTTAATAAGTCTAGGTCGATTTCATGGATTGACTTGTTCAAATAATCAAGTTGAGTTCAAGCTCAACGCATAACTGTTGAGTCGAGCTCGAGCCATAATTGAGTTTGTCGAGACTTGATCAAGTTGATATATTCAAACGAGTTTACGAGCTTGTCGAGCCTTAGTCGAGTTGAGCTCAAACTCAACACGTAATGATGAATACCAATTCTATTCAAGCGAGTTTGTGGAGCCTTAATCGCAGTTCGAGCTCAGCACGTAACGATGAATATCAACTCTATTCAAACGAGTTTGCCGAGCCTTAATCGAGTCGATCTCGAGCTCAACACGTAACTATCGAGTCAAGCTTGAGCTGCTTTCGTCAAACTATTCCCGAGCTCGAGCCGAGTTGAGCTTTCATTAGTCGAGCCAAGCTCAAGCTGACTGAACTCGAGCTCGACTTGGCTCGTGTTCACCCCTACATGCTGCTTCATAATGACCTCGGAACTTCTAAGGTTCACTCTAATCTTCCATCCTTCCAAAGAAAACAGGAAAGAAATAACTTGCTTTAATGGCTTTATAAGTTAGAAAACTTAGCACTTTTCTGATGGAAAAAATAAATTGAGATATACCAAGACAAATTGACTTATTTAGAAAATATCAAAATACTTTTTATTTGAAAAGCCAATGAAAATCGTTTAAATATATTTGAGATATAAATAAAAATTGGCACAAATAAGAGTGTCGGCATATAACGTGAAGCACAATATATGTGATTCACTTAATAATAAATCCTAGTGGTTTGCATGTACATGTGGCTATCACTTTATATCTTAATCACAAAATACCTTCTCCAGTACTCACAAGTAGAGATATACGAAAACAAAAGGTGCCCATGCTCAAAATTAACGAATCCACCTTCTAAGAGCACCCAATAAGTTTACACCTCTAGCAGCAAGGGTAGCCTTGATTGAGACCAAGTTTAGTAAAAATCTTTTGTTCCAAATCTGTTGGCTCCCCATTTTGTATCATTCATAAAAAGGTTCAAATGGTCAACATCTTTGCCTGCATGAATGCAGGGGGCATGCTTTTGATAGCTTCGGATTTGAGATCGTTCAGATTTGAAAACCTTCTATTTAAGATCAGCCCCTCGTCCTGTCTATCTTAAATACGGCTTTTTCAATACAAAATGAAAGAAGGATCTTAATTGTGGATCTTAGGTCCGACCTAGGATCCTTAGTTTGATAACCCTGGATTTTAACAAGGATCTTTTGTCATATCAGCAAAAGCATGTTATGTCTGATCCACATCAGATTCGTAGATTTAAAATCCAAGATTCCAAACTTCAACCATTTAGATACCTTTCCATAAATCAGGTCAGGTTTCAGTTTATTCTCTCAAATATTGGATTGTCTTGTTAGACCAATCACGCAATTTGCAAACAGTATTGTTTCCACTTTTCTTTACTTTTTTCTTTTATCCTTTCTTGGAAGCTACTTTAGTTTGGTGTCCAGAGTATCTCTTCCGAAGGACTGTTTCCTGGTTGTGGGTTAGGGGCCGGAACATGGGGTGTTTGGAACTGACAAAAAGCAACATTGATCCCCAAGTGGAAAACGAGAGGGGGTTGGCGGATGAAAGCGACATTGATCCTGTGGTAAGCTTGTTTTCTTTGAAACTCCAAGAGAGATATTCTAGATGCACCTCAAAGTTAATCAAACAGCTTTTCTTGTCATATGAATGTTTTCAAGGTGAGCTAGGATCAAAGAGACATGATAATTGGTGACAACTTCAGTGTGCAGTTTGACTGAGCTAACAAGTGATCTTTAAAAGTATAAATAAATTGTTCATGATTATATATTTTTTGTCCATTCAAGCACTTATTGCAAGTTTCTTGATCTAAAAATTGATCAGTAGTTGTTTCCTGTCTAAGTCGATTTTGTTTCATTCATGAAGGATGAAATTGACAGAGGCGATGTGGCAAAATGTATACAGTGTTACATGAAGGAGAAGGGTGTGTTCGAGGAAGCTGCTCGTCACCGTGTCGACGGTTTTGCTAAGAAATGCTTGGAAAGGACTCGATAAAGAATGCACGGAATCAGGGGTGGAGTCAAGGTAGGCTCCTCCCATGGGCTCTGGCCCACCTCAAAAAAAAATTTTAAAAAAAAAAATTACATGTAAATTTTAGAAAATTTCACTTGTTCTATATAAAAATTTTGAAAAATGATATTTAGACCCTTGTCAAAATTTAGAAACTTTAATTTGGTCCTCCTCATGAAAAATTTTTTGCTCTGCTCCTGTGCAAAATTAGCTACTAATTTGGATGTTGCAAGTCACCTTATTGTGCATTGTACCCTGAATCTTGCAAGAATGGCACAGTTCATGTATCAACACCGAGATGCTCATGGTTTCCCTCAAAAGATATTATTATGTAGAGTGCATACGAAGGCTGTTGGTAGAAAGTGTTTGATATGAGATGGGTAGTGATCTTCGTCATCTCCTCTCAGCCAGTATTGTCATATATATTTCACATGCACATTATGGATGTTGAAATATGGACAAAACGATGGGAATGCACAGATTATGTGGCATTATTAAGTACTTGTTCTTGTCTACCGAATTTAAGTATAGTTCCTTATATTTGCTTGTTCCTTAAAGGATAAATTTGTGCGATATTGTAAGTAGAGGTTGATTTTCTTATGCATATTTAGCCTGCTGATAAAAATTGAAAAAGTAAAACTGTTGCATATAGAATGTCATGACTAATTTTTGTATGAGTTTTCAGGAAGAATTTACAACTGGCCTCTCTCTAGGAAAAACATATAATGCACTACTAAAAAAGTTGTAAATTCATATCCTCTCCCACTTGAAGCAATATGGCCAATTGGAGCAAGGTGATGGTCCATGTGAAGATTCGGTGCATTAAAGCGATTGCAAAAGACTTGTGTTATCATGAATACAGTGTTTAGACTCGATACTCAAACCTTCAACTGTCTCACATGGGTTGATTAGTTTCAACGTCGAAATTATGCGGCAAATCTTTTGTTTTATCAAAATTTTTATATTCTAAAAATGTCGTCAAAAGGTCACTAATTTTCAAATAGTTTCAGTGAAGAGTTGGAAGCTCCTTCTTGTTAATTAACGGAGCTCAGTTACATGGATAAACAAAATATCATTCCCAAGCACATACTAGTAGATAGGAAAACATAGTGAAATGAAGGAATTGAAAGAACCCAATAGCAACCATTGCTGGAGAATGATTTCTTGTTATTGCCTTACATTCTTGGTGGTTACTAGCTCAGAGAATTTTCAAAAGAATAAACATGTTTGAAGAGTACTTGATGGCCTCTTTCCTCCAACAAAAATTTGGTTCCTTTTACCAAGGAGTAAAGAGACCCCAACCATTTGCTCCTCTGTTTTATGTATCTACACCATTGAAGGCATCACAAATTCAAAGGGGGAACAAGTGGGCAGAATACATAAAAACGAGAGAATGCAGTAGTCCCAAAAAAACAACTAATTTCCAAATACTTTGTCAACATTTCCTTAACTTTTGAGCGAAAGCACATGTTAGAAGTTATTGTTTTACGGTTTTGTTATATGAACTAAATATTTCCTAATAGTAGTTAAAGTTATCTTGCAAACCTATTGGGGGATATGGAACTCTGCGTCTGTTGCAAAGGATGAAGATATGTAAAGAAAGAATAGATGCAAACAACAATGGAAACACACTCTTTTTCCCCACTTCTTCCAAGTGGCCTTGGGAGGAAGAGGAGGATCCTTCAACAATAAAGACACCATTTCAGCTGTTGGACAATGACTAGTAATGGAGATAAACTTCTGACCAGGGCATGAGAGAAATGGCAGCCTCAAAACTTTGGAGCATGCCCAATTTTCCTTAATATTAGATTCTGTAGCAGATCCATTTTGCAGATCAGATAACTAAAAATTCTTTGAAGTACCTGCAACAATGCTTCGAATCACAATTCTCCAGAATTTTTCTGTTTTGGGTAATCCGTCTTGTACAGTTTTTTGACATTATGCGGATCAGATTTGATTCTGCTGATTCTTTGTAGTAACGCAATCTCTGTAATGTATATATATATATATATATATATATATATATATATATATATATATATATATATATATATATATATACACACACTACAAAGTGGAAATAACGATAGAGAAGAATTCCCCTTCGCCTCTTCCATTTTGGTGCTTTGTCTTCTATCAATTAGCCCTGTGCTGCTCTGTCCATTGTAGTTATACTCTGTTTTACATACATTTCATGATTTTCATCTCATAAACCGCACATGGTATCAACCCATAGCACTATGGCGTCAGACGGTACACGGTCAAGTGCAACTTCCTCGGATATGGATATGCGCATCTCAAACTTGGCCCTCCACGCCCAACCTTTCATCTCCAAATGGTTCAAGCTTGTTTCCTTCATGGACAGCCTTGGACCTTTCCTTTTCAAGGTCAAATACAACCTCTACCAAGAGAGGTTGCATACATAGCTAGTCGAACCGACAAGCTGATAAAATAGAGAGGTTGCATACATAGCTAGTCGAACCGACAAGCTGCTGATCAGCAGTTCAATTACCATGAGCGCTAATACAGACGATAAATGCAAGCAACTCTGAACCTAAAGGGCACGGGAGGGGCTTTGTGCCATAGCTCCAGTCGCAGCCTCCTACATAAAATTTGAGACAGCTTTGGAAGCGTCGGATAGTTTCAGTTGCAGCCCCACACATGAAATTTGAGAAGGCTTTGGGAGCGTCGGCTTAACCCGGTTATGATTGGAAACACCTTTTGCTTCGGCGGGAAGTTACCAACCATCCACTTGTTTCAACTTCTAGTGATTTTACATTGGAGAGTTTACTCTTTCTGAAAGGAATTATATTAAGTTCATAAAGTCACTGTAATCATTATTGACATTTTTTTTTATATAACTACCTTCTTTGACTTGTGGAAAGGTGAGGTCTTCTTCGGGGTTTCGTCACATACGTGTGACCCCCGTATCCTAGTGGAATACAAGCGGACAATGATAAAAAAGTGGTAAGAGAGGAACAATTTTGCTGTTCTTCATTTTATAAACTAAGCTAAAAGGTAAAGCCACTTTCCAGGAGGTAAGAGAGCATATGAAAGAATGACAGTTTTCAAAGCGGTTGTTCAAAGTGGCAGCTAGCCATATCACGTATTTGTTTTACCTGGAAGACATCAGAGGAACGATTTTTCCACATGAGGAACAAAAGTACCATGATCATCAAACGAGCAAGAACACAGATATTGAAGCTTAGAACTTTACAAATCTTGCTCAAGGGTAATGCTCTTGCTGACAACATGCGACATGGCAAGCACAAGAGGGAGTAAAATACAATACCATTTGAATTCCACTGACTAATTCCATCACTGACTCGTGGGCATGACAATCCCTACAGCCAACTATATTACTTTTTTATCCACGCGCTGAAGGTTCCAGTTAGAATTCCAGTGGTCCAAAAATATCGTCATCCCCAGAAAACTCAGAAATTGTGTAGCCACTCTAATTGAAGACAGTGAGAAGCCTGCTGGACAAAAAACATAACCATATAACAAGACAACGAGATGACTAATCAAAACTATAACAAAACCACTTCCGATTGTCTAAAAGTATTTACCAGGAAAAAAAAAAAAACTCACATTATCTTATTCAGATGATGAATCTGTCTGGGCTGCAGTCTGCACAGATTTTCTTTGTTCTGGAGGAGGAGCATTGTCCCTCCGCCTCACGTATCTCCTGCTCTCATACTTTGACCCACTTCGTTGCTTAGGCTGGTACGTGGGGTACTTACAAGGAATTATTTCACCGTTTATGTATTTATCACCTAAAAAGACAAAGGAATACATACCATGATACTGCTGTTTTATGAGATATTGCAATCTTCACCATAATAAAATAGATAGCTTACCACCATAGTCCTTGTTCTTGACATCGATGTATGAATCTGGCAAAACCCAGAGCACACCAGGCAATCCTGCATAAAGAAAAGGATTATTTCACATTCAGAATATTTTTACACTAAGAACATCGAACAACAATGTCTGACCACATGCTGACCTTTAAATTTCTCTGATGTTTCTTCATCAACAGTGCATTGAAACCCGGTATAAGTAGTAGTACTGAAGGCATACATGTTCTTTTTTGCCTCTTCCATGCTGCAGTTAAGCATATACATTAGAAATTCCTTGACACAAACACCTAAAACAAAATCAATCTTTAAATATTTCAAAAGAAAACCAAATACGCAGATATGAACACATTTCAATGTCCATAAGCAAAACTAAAACACCTTTATTTGCACGTGCCATAAGGATGGTTAAAATGGACCCTACGAGTAGAGAAGCCACGAACAACTATGAGTAGACATGAAAATCCCCTAAAGTCAAGAACCATTGATGTGTAAAACAAAGACTCGTTTCTTATTCTTCCTTGTGGACCTGTGGTGCTATCACCACTGAGGAATAAAGGCTCTGAGCCATTTGTGTGTACCTATATAAATGCATTTTGTGTGTGTGTGTGTGTGTGTGTGCGCTAACTGGATAAGCATCTGCCTGTACCTGTGTTAGTTCCTCCATATTGGTGTGGATGCGTTACTAAGTTACTTCCCAATATTCCAAAATATGTTACCAAAATCAAACCAATCTGGCATTTCCAGCATGGTCTTCTTACAAGAAATCAAGTTTATAAGTTATAACATGATTCTTTTCATGATACAACTACCTTTTCCATTGTATTTGCACCTAGATCTGTGATGTGTATTGAAGAAATTTGAGAACACTTAAATGAAAACAACTTTAACATTAAACATTCTGTGGTTCATAGGATACTAAATGAGGACAACTTAACCAACACAGAAAACTGATAAAGGGTAGCTTGGTAGCATCAGCTTATTGACTCAACTTAGTTTAGTGAGAACCAAGATGTTATGACAAGTTCATGTACTTGCAATTTTAAAATTTAAAATACACAACATCAAGTGTATCTCAGTTATGAACATCAGGCTCCTGAAAAAGCAAATGCAAGAGATGAACATTTAGATGTCCTGCAGGCCATGTAACGGCAATGGGGCTAAAAAAGTACGTGATGCACGATTCCCTCGGATGGTTTCCTTGAGAATAGTATACAAGGGAACATATATCGGAAGTAAATTGGGATATCCCTGTGACAGACTGCAGCACGACATCTAAAGCATTTGCACTAATCTCAACGTTTGTGCTTCATTTTATCCAAATTTTGTCCCTGTATAGTACTTTTAAGATCTCAAAAAGAATAGAAACAATGTGTATATATGGAAATAAAAAGTTAAAAACTAAAAATTATCAACTTCGTATCGTAATCACGTAATCTAACTTTGCCAACAATTAGTTGCACACTAATATCTTATATTGGTTACAAAATATAAACCTTCTCCAGTTTATCCTCCTTACGTAATACGCTGCGTATCTCTTACGGAATAACTAGTAGCGCTCAACTGTATAGACATATAAAAACCACTTCTTCATTCCTCATACTTTAGACACAAGCTCTTCAACTCAACAGAGGAAAAAAATTAAAAAGAACATTAACCTAAACGCAGGAAAGATACGTTCCTCTTTCCTATCAAGCTCCCAATCCCCGGCAGACAGAGACCAGATTTTAGGCTCGCCCCCTCGAAATGATATACGCACTTCTACCATTATTTTTGCAAACTATCGATAGAACCACAACCTCCAATAGCTCAAAATGAACTATGTACCAGAACATTTCCTCTTGCACTTGCAACAAATTGTCTGCAGCCAGTCATGCATATTAGGATAAACTGGGATATCCCCCTTACCCTCACACTGACACATCACCATTTCCCCCATTTTTTTCGGTAAATCGAAAGTAGTAAGCAGGACAAATTCCTTTTCGGTCACTTGTCATGAAAATTAGTACAACTCGGAAGTTTCTGATGTGCTTCATAATCTAACCTCAATGCTTATGCTATTTGTTTTATTCACACACAGACACATACTCAGAGAAAAGGAGAGGGAGAGAGAGAGAGTACCTTCCGAGAACGGTAGCAAGAGTATCAAGGTAAGTCTGGATCATCTGCTCCCTCGTGGGAGCGGGATCCTTAGGGAACTCCATCACGATGAGCCAGTGGTTGTAATCGCAACCTGGCAGTAGGATAGTCTCCCTAGGCTCGTTGCTCCCGCCGCTCCTCCTCGACGAGTAATCTCCGCTTCCGGCCGCCGCACGAACGCCGGTCCGGAGCGTTGGAAGCCGGGATGAACAGGCTCGGGACATGCGAACAGTGGGACCCGGAGTTCCAAGGGGGAGTCGGGAGACAAGGGGAGACGGGAAGTCAACAGAGCCGCAGGAGGAGAACGACGGTTGGAGAGAGAGAGAGAAGAGGATACTAGGGCTTCAGAAAGAGGCGTACCAGAAAATAGAGAAGCCATAGTTGCAGGGCCGAGAGATAGAGAGGGGGAGGAGTGAATGAAGATAAGGGTGGAGAAGAGAGAGGGGTATTTATCAGAGGAGGGCTGCCGCGCCAGATATTTCCCGGCTTCGGGTTTTAGGTATTAGGGTTTTTGTGCAAAGTGCAAGTAAGTAATAGAATGGCAAAAACAAGTCCTCCAAAACTTTCCCTGTAGACCCAATTTTTTGTTGCTAAATGCGGAAAGAAGCCTGTCAATTTTTACTTTTTTATGCGAGCCACCTATTATAAACCTGAAATTAATGTTATTTATATTAATTAGAAGTCTTTTATATTCTCAAAGAAGGAAAACACTACCAGCACTGTCTCTCACTTTAACAAGATTGGATTAAGTTAAGTTTCAAAGAAAATGATAAAAGCATTGTAGCTGTGGTCTTGTTTTGTGTTTGATTCGGTAAAGAAACGAGAGTAATCCAGTTTATTATCTTTGAGTTGGTTTGGCAAACAAAATGGTGTGTGACTTGTTTTATGAATATGGTTGTGGGTAAATTCATAAAACATAGGCTCTAGTAAATTGATGAAACAACTACAAACTCTTTGTCATTTGTCAAACAGGCCTTTTACATTATCTCTTGTGCCTTTGACTCTTGAGCCTTGTTAAATGCTACTTTAAACCAATTTAACCATACAAAGTAATGCAAAATGTTAAAATTTATGTGTTTCCAAGAAACAACGTGCATAAATTAGACGCTATAATATTCTAAATTAAGATTAACGTTCTAAGCTTTGTCTACTTATAAAATTTACCTAGACACTTGATTCTTATGATTTTTTTGGGTCTCATGTCACAATGTGCCCTCTTGATGGTTAAATTTCACACAAAAGACAATGGAAGACATGGCGGCAGGATATATGTTATGCCTTGCAGGGGATCGTGTGTTATGTGCTTAAATAGTCAAAATGTCTATGTTAGTTAAATGGAGTATAATTTCTTGTTATGTTCCCCAGTGCAACACTAAATCTGCTTTCGTGCACAAAAGGTATATATGAAAAGGGGTAATTTGAGATCATTTGACGTTTAGAATATTGTGCCAGTGTTTTATGAATCTATCGTATGTTAAAGATTGATACAAATTCATGAACTGAATCTACTCCAACTTTTTGAAATATGCATGAAATTGAGCCTAGACATCGGCTCGGCTTGGCCCGGCCCGAGTCCGACCTGACCATTCAAACCCGAGTCGAAGCTCAACCCGGGCCTGGCCCGATTAAACTAAAAATATTTTTTAATATAAAATAATATATAGATGTAATTATTATAATAAAATATCTAGCCATATAATATAAAAAAACATTATAGGGCCTAGTCGAGCTTGTTGGGCCCAGTAGAGCCAGCCTGATAAGGAATCAAGCAGGCCCGGTACCCTTCTTGCCCGAGCCGAACCAGGTACCGGGTACCTGCTGGCAGCTCGGCCCGATGCGCAGCCTTAACAACATCATGACATCATGAGCAGCATAAGCAAATGCTTTATCGATGAAAGTTGAGAATATGATAGGAAAGCTGGGACGATGATTAGAGGATGGAGTTTAATTAGCCTGAAAATATTGTTAAGATCTATACATCTGGCCCCAACTTGATATTTTTCTAATTTAACAGAACTATTTCCTAAGCTGGGAAGAATGTCTTTCAATTCTATAGTTCCCTAGACGTTCATTAGGTAAATGCCAAAAAGTAGCTAGGAATAGCTTCGATCAATATTGTAAAAAGCGAAAAAGTGAGGCGATGCATTAAGCCTCTTATGAGGTGAGGCGAGGCGAAGCATTAGTTGAAGCATAAGCTTGACGACCAAATTTCATTATATAATGGCTATAAACATAACAAAAAATTAAAAAAGAAAAAAAGAAAAGAAAGTAAGAGCATATCAGGTAATTCAGAGGAAAGAATTGATGGCGAGTATGATCAAACCATATCCTAGAATGTGTATTCCTAAACGTATATCATAAAATCTAAATAAGAAGACAACATTTCTGAAATCTAGAATAACATCAAGAAATGATGTGAACTCACATGGGGTTAGTTAACATGCAAGAATTAGATTAGTGACTCTATGATTCTATAACATGCAAGAATTTTCTGTGGAGATCTTCAAAGGCTATTCTAGTTCTACCTCAGGTTTATCATTAACCTCAGGTTTTAATAATGAAAGCAATTTCCTTCGTCTACATAAGCATAGGAAGAAGGAACGCTTGGAGAAAGGAGCTAATTCAACGGTCGTAAAAGCCCAAGTGCACAAGAGCAATTTAAGCATCCTGAAAACTGAGAGAGGGGGGCGAGCCCAGTCCTCAACTGGCAATGCCTACAGAAAGAAAGAGAGAGAGCGTCGGCCATGGCCGGCGCTGCCATGGCCCCCCTGCAGCCTTCAAGCTCCGAGCATAGAGTCGGAGAGAGAGAGACGCACGGTAGACCTTTGTAGTAGGAAATTTTTCCCCTTTCTCTCAGTCTCTCTCTTCAATAACAAAATCTAGACATAAACCCATCAGCCATTGTTTTTCTTCTTTTCTTTAAGTTTTTTAAATTTTATAAAAAAAAAGAGAGAAGACATGACTGAGGCTTATGCCTCAGGCGCCTCACCTACGGATGTTAATATATCGGATTTGAATCGGATATCCAACCGATTCGATCCAAAAAAATCGGATATGGATAAAAATTTAATATCCGATTAAGAAATCGGATCGGATTCGGATTTAATAAATGACATCCGATCGGACTCGGATTTGGATTCGGATTTGGATATACATGAATATTGGATTGGATTCGGATACGGATTTGGATCGGATTCAGTTTCAGACAAATATCCTCTATCTAATACTTGAAAAATGGCAAAATCCGGTTCAAAATTCAGATTCGGATTCGGATATAAATATAAAAATCGGATTTGGATCGGATTCAGATTGTAAAATCGCATTTCGGATTTGGATTCGGATATGACTTTGCTTTATCTGAATTTGAATCTGAATCCGAATCCGAATATAAGAATATCCGAAAAAACGGATATGGTTGAAGATGTATCCGATCCGAATCCGATCCGTTGACATCCCTAGCCTCACCCAATGAAGCACATGGTTCAGGGTGGATGAGCCTCACCCCTTAGCTTTGAGGCGTTTTCTTGTAAAAGCCCTTCAAGGCATGAAACGTAGGCTTTAAAGGCGTTAATCGTACGCCCTTCACAACACTGGCTTCTATACTTTGGCCAGGAGGTATGCGATGATAATTGCAAACTAATTTCCATGTGCAATCGCTTGATCAAATTCATCACAAGGCCTGTGGTGGAAAGAATGAAGCTTATCGTTTGTCATAGCATCTCTCCCAACCAAAAATGCATTCATATCATAGTGTTGTACATACGATTGCTTTTTATTTAATCATAGTTTTGTTCTATAGAACTTGATTCATACTGGGTATTTATGTCATTTTGTATAAATACGGGTTTCGCCATAATGCTTACGTTGAGAGGAGGGTCGCAGCTTTATTCTTCCTTTCTGAGAGTGTCTGTGTTTCATATGTAAGTGAATAGTAAAAGATCTGTGCGGCTGTTGACATAGGAGATTTTTGCTTCGAACCACGTAAATATTTGTCTTCTTCCTTGTTGTTTCTAACCCCCTCTTGAGAGTCCGAGAAAAGAGTTTTCGTGTTGTTCCTAACAACACCTTCATTAGCAATATAGTGGATGCTATATATGGAGATGTTTCTTTGTTCAAAGTTGAAACAAAGCGTCTTCTCCTATGATAGGAACAAAGCGTCTTTCTCCCACGTTGGGAGAATCAAGATAAGATATGTTGGTAGATAAAAGGTAATTTTGGTTGGATCATTGGATTACATAACCTCTAGTTCTATCTATGATAGGAGAAAAATTGCAAAGAATCATATGTCTAAAAAATATGTCAATTAGTAACATAGCCCGCAGCCTGACATACACAATGAATGAATAACCTTCTCACATATTAACTCTCTCTCAACTCAAATGGATAAACTAATACGGAAGGGAAGACTTGGGCTCCTTTCTCTCACCATAGTATATGTTGGAAAATAAAGCTACTATAATACTGAGAACTAAAAGCCATTGATTTGGACAACTAAGTATCTTCCTCACACATGTTGGACCTTGTTATTGCCCTGTGATGGAAAACTCCTCGTTACAAAATGTCTTAGACACCTTGGCATTTCCAAGATAGGGATGTCAATAGATCTTATTCAAATCAGATATACATTTAACTGTATCTTCTTTTTCGGATATTAATTCATATATTTGGATTTGAATACGAACAAAAAAATTCACATCTGAATTTGATTTTTACATGTGTATCTGAATGCAATCAAATGTCATTTCTTAAATCTAAATCCAAACCGATCTTTTTATTAGATATTTTTTTTTCATATTTGATTTTTTAGAACAATTCAACCGAATGTCCAATCCAAATCAGATATATTGACATTCTATCTTAAACCTACCATATCTTATTCTCTTGCCTTATCTTAGCTCAATCTATGTCACATCATTAATCATTTTGAAATTAAAAGAATACCAATTGAATGAGTGGCACACGAGTTAAAAGGGTTGATGAAGGTGAAAATCATGATAAGGCTATCTATAAGTGGTAGATGAACTTACCACATGGTAATATAATATGTGTAGAGAATAAGTAACAATCACGAACCGATTCCGGAAACCGTTTCAACCCATTACTTGCCCGAACCCGACTCTTTTGGATATGTAATTGTTTTTTTGCTCGGATTACTTTGGTATATGATTATTTATTAGGGATGGATTTCAGTACTTCTTTTCATTTGGATCTAACGTTTTGATCAACCTTAAATTAGGTCTTTGTTTTGCTCATTTAAGTTGGTTATTTTTTTATTCGTTTGAGTTACAAAAATGGCATTGTAGAAGCGGCGGTGGCGTAGTTTTCGTTGCAAGTCGTGTGGGTGATTTTCATCTAATGTAATTTCATTTTTTTATAGTTTCAATCTTTATAGTTTTTTTTTTTTTCAACTTTTAACTTCTAACTATATGGACGGAATAATGTTCGTTTCAAAAAATCAACCTAAAATTCACTTTTGGATTGGTTTATTTGGAGACAAGACTGGGTTTACCAGCGTTTAGAATTCATGGATCCAAGTGCTTTTGAAGTTTTTTATTTATACGAATTTTAATTATCTAAATGGCCCAAATAAACTGTTTGTATTATAATTATCTTAACGATCGTATAGCTGAAAAGCTAAGACATAGCTGGAAAGCCACGTTCCATGTCATTTTTGTATATTTTTATGTAATTTGCATGTTAGTACATTTTTTTTTTTAATTTAGAAATATTGCATATTTTTGTGGTATTTTCCATATTTGTTGTACAAGTTTGCATATCATATATATATATATATATATATATATATATATATACCTTGTTTTATGTCGGTGTACAAAATTTATAAAATTGTTGTGTCCTCACCAATATCCCCCATACCCTTACGGGTACCATACTTGTACTGTGACTTATTGAAAAAGTTAAATTGTGAATCATTTTTATTCTGTTCATCGATTATTAGTTTTCAATGTCCAAACTACTTGCTACTTTCTCTTAAAGATGTTAAGAAGTTAACGAGTGATTTTTAGTTTGCGTAAAAAGTTTATTTCTGCAAGATGCCTACAATTTCGGTTCTGTTACAGAAGGTAGTGGACGGGAAAATGTGGGGGAGGTGGGTTGTTAAACTGCTCACCCGGAAAACCTAATGGAAACGAATAGGTAGACTGTTCTAATCAACGATGGAAACTAAACTTAATCAATTTTCATATGCTTTTAACAATGCGAAACTCAATGCTTTTCCAAAGTTTTCTTGAAAAAAATGAAACTTATTGATGGAAACAGCTAAAATAAGGTAGACTATTTGTTGTTCAACCCAATTCAAGCAAACAACTCTCAGCATCATGCACTGGCATCGTTCTACTTTTGGGAAACAGATAATTTTACACAGCAGAGCATCGTTGTCTCCTCATGGCCATGAGGAAAACTTAACTGCCAACACCCTTTCTGCTGCCTATAAAACCTGTCTCATTGTCCCCGGCCCTTCACAAGCATCAGAATCACCATTGCCAAGAGCACCATGGAAGTGGCAGGAACGCACCTGCCATCCTTCCTCCTCATCCTCCTCTTCACCGTCTACCTCCTTCCCCTTTCCTCCTCCACCAACACCATCACAACCACCTTTGCCTCGGCCTGCATCGTCGTCCAACTCACACATGCAGATGCCCACATGAATTTGACCTACCAGGAACACATACATGCGGCAATAAACCGGACTCATCATCGGGCCCAGCAGCTCTCGCGCCACACCGGGCGAGGCCGAGATCATCACCGAAACTCATCCTCGCAGCCCCAACAAGCGACAACTCTTAACACGAGTCTGCAGGGCTACAATGGAGAATACTTCATGAAGCTGGAAATCGGAACTCCACCAACCTCCTTCACAGCCTCTATCGATACAGGCAGTAATCTCATTTGGGCTAAGTGCTACCATCCAACCAACGAGGAAGACGATCCTCTTTTCGACCCTCAGAGTTCCTCTTCTTATTCCAAAGTTCCATGCTCCGACCCAATTTGCAACAACAGTCGTCTACATACTTCCTGTAATGCTCTAGATTGTGGCTACACAATCAAGTATGTAGACGGAACAGGCAGTGAGGGAACTCTCAGTTTGGAGACTTTCACCTTGGGCTCCTTGACGGCTAATGGCATTCGGTTTGGGTGCAGCTCTGTGGTTAATGGCTTTGAAGCCACTGGTCCAGCAATAGTTGGGATGAATAAAGGACCCTTATCGCTCATCACTCAATTGGGACCCTTGATTGGTTACCAGTTCTCCTACTGCTTGGGTGGGTACAGTGCCTTCGACAAAAGCAAGCTCACGCTTGGACCCAGCAGCCACCTGATCAAAGCAAACACCACAACAAGCACGCCATTGTTGATGAATCCTGGAAATCAAAGACAGTACTTTGTGACTTTGCTTGGCATCAGTGTTGGTGGGAAGCGCCTCCCCATCTCAGAGTCCGCATTCCAAGTTCAATCTGATGGAAGCGGTGGTGTTCTTGTTGACTCTGGCTCAACTTTTACAGGCCTTGTTGAAGAGGCATACAAGTATGAACCTTTTCCCTTGACTTCTTTCTTTCTTTCTTCGGCCTCCCCGTCTATAATGGATCTTGTATTCAGATCTGTAAGATGCTTGATTATGTATAGTTAGTGCTAATTATGTCTGTTCTTGATGGCAGACTTGTACACGAAGCATTCCTCACGGAAGTTGGTCAACAGTTTTATCTGTACAACCCAGACTTGCGACTGGACGCCTGCTTGAATGGCTTGCCAGACTCGATCTCCATCCCCACTCTCACGTTTCATTTTGATGGCGGCGATCTACAAGTGCCTCTAGAAAACTATATTGTAACTGATTCAAGAAGGCAACTCTCTTGCTTGGCCATTCTTCCAACACCAGGTGAAATGAATATAATTGGATCCACCCTGCAGCAAAACTTCCTTGTTCATTATGATCTTGGGAAGAACATGATCTCTTTCACGCCTGCACAGTGTAGTAGTCTGTAAATTCCCTACCTTTTACAATCTCATTGTCGTTCCAACAGTCTGCCGATGTATTGATGCATTTTGCCATATTACGGTAATATGAGAAAAAAGGTCATTTCAATTAGTCCATAATCTCTCTCGCTCTCTTCTTGTATTCAACCGAAAAAGAAGAAAAGATGCAAACGCACGATAATTAATGATTTACATGGTTCATGAAGACAATGAGTCAACCTACATCCATGGCAGCTCATTATTCTGAAAAAGATGAACTACAAGAGATGTCGGCACTCTTAAGAGCAATTGTCTTGTTAGGCCATTCTTCTAGCACCAGCTCCTGTGAATCTTATTGAAGCCACCACACTGCACAACTACCTTGTCAATTTTGGTCTAGATTGTGAATTCCCTACTTTGTTTTGCCTAGTTAATCTTCGTGTCCGGCTGCTTGCCGATGTATTAATATATGTTGTGTTGCTATATGATAGACAAAAGTTGCCATCTCCATTGTCAATAATGTTCAGCAAAACATAAATATGCTTATTCTTACTTGCAGTCAGAAGCGCGTAATTTAAAGAAAACAAGCTCTCTCTCTCTCTCTCTCTCCCTCTATATATATATATATATATATATATATATATATACACATACATAACTGTGAACGTAGTCAGTCTTCAAAGTCGTCACTAATAACAAGCCCCTGCAATGGCCCCTCTAGCTAGGATTCTCAAGGCACTACAAAGCGAGATGGCAGGTTTGGATTGGAGAAAGTGATTAAAAAATTGACAGAGAAGTTAATTCGTTCAACATTACTAGTCAACAGCCCATGAGAAGCTGGAAGCTTAAGCAATTGTAATTGATCAAAATTGGTCTTCTTAGTAACAGTTTCCGAAATATCTTGCCCATTGTTTGCATCCCCAACATCATTTGTAGATATAATTTATTATATAAGCACTTTAGAGTTCCTTTACCGAAGAAACCTGCTGGAGTTATACATTGATCAAATTAAATGTTCCGTATAAAAACTAGAGGGAGAAGGATTGAACAAGAAGAAACAACAAAAATACGAAATGGAACTGATAAACGCAGTCGGCAATACAGAATCCCCCCATAAGACGACCCAAAAGATCATTTACAATAATATTATACCAGACAATACAAGAAATTCCTTAAATAGAGTACAGAAACAGAGCACCGCGTTAATGACTTCAAATCATGTCCAGGTCTTGTATAGGCTTTTGTATTAATGGGTCTATTTTTCATGTACTGGGTTTATTTTTGCTTGATTAAAGCTGATAAATCTTTGTTGTAAGTTTTACTCTTTCATGGTAATTTAGACCATGGATAGGTGGGGTCTGTCAAAAAGGTATTTCTTCGATTTGAAACGAAAACATTGTCTTCATCCAATTAGATGCTTATTTTTCTCTTTCAAATAACGAACTTTAAATCCTTTGATGATCTGAAATCCTAGCTCTTAGATCCCAAAATCTGGGATCAGCTCAGATCTTGATCCAATGCAATCAAAACTAGCACACCCTTAAGACGATTGTCAATTTGTTAGAGATATATTTATTTGATCTCAAACATATGTATAAGTATGTTCAAAGTTTCCCTGAAAAAAATTGATTCAAGATGGAAAGAGCCTTTTGGGTTTAAGTCCATTACTTAGAAATCAAATTTTAGCATGGCTTAGTTTTCTTGACAGGGTCCAAATTAAGGCTAGTGAACTTGGAGATAAAGGGAATAAAACGGGGAAGGGAGCCGCTCTCCCAGCGGCCTTGCATCGGGACTTGGGGATAAAGGGCATGCATGAAAATGAAGAATTTTGAATTATTAATGCTTTATTTTATTAATAAACTTTCGAATTAGAAAGAGAGGGGAGGGGGAAATGTCGGAGACATCCGATAAAATTGGAAGGTATGGAGAAAAAGATGTCAAAATTGTGGAAAATTTAAACTTTTGACTTGTAATTTATTTTATAAGAAATTACCTTAACTAACTATTCTTTTTCTAATTGTGGTTAACGTTTTCCCTTCATGTAGCATGTGATTGAGGACTATGTTATAAAACTGCAGCTATTTGTAAGTTCTCAAAATTAGGCAGTTATTTGCAAATGCATGGAATGTTGATCAGCTACTTTATTTTTAATGTTTATTTGGAGTAATCCCCTTGCATAAAACCTCAAAAGCCATACCTTATGCCTACATGGTTAGGTAGATTTATGGTACATCATTCAACTATGTCGTGCTTATCAACCAGAATAATAATACACCCGAATGTGACAACGATTATAGGATTTGGACTTCAGACCCATGAATGTGACTCACCTTGCTGCCCGATTGCAATATGAACAACGATGTTAACCAGCTACATACAAATTTCTCAAATAAATGTTAATAATAACATTCAGTAACAATAGTAATAACAACAATAACAACATGAATACACCTGGATTACTAAATTCTTGAAGAGTAATTTGAAAGTTCTTCAAGCCAACTGCATGCGTATCTAACCTGCCCACCTTCCCTTAGCAGAAGGATAAGGATTCTAGATGGATACAAAACAGAAAAGCGTTACCGAACTAGTGTCCAGAAAAAACAATGACAACTCAACAATGCTGTCAGTCCATAATCCAAGTTGTGATATTCTGATTATTTAGTTAGTTTTGTACTTAACGTTGTCCTTTCACAACTTTTGTGGTTGCTTTCGTCTCAAGCGATTATTCCTCTTGTCACCTCGCAATACTATTTTTCTTTAACTAGCTGGACTGGCGTTAAAAGTTTAGTATATTTTGAATACAAGCTAACATCTCAAAATTTTCATTTAGCGACCTAAATTTGCTGGGAATCACGATGCTCGCTTTTATTTACCACCTTTCAGTCTGCCTTGGCCGTAAATGACTAAAAATGTTAAATTGTTCCTTGATATGTGAGAGAGGGAGCTACTTGGAGTAAGGAAGAAACCAGTCTGTCAATGAATTGTAAACGTTGAACTATTGGAAGGCCGGATGCTAATTGGGAAGGGGCAAAACTAGAAATTTTTTATGAAGTAATCGAATTAAAGTTTTTAAATTTTCACTAGGGCCAAAATGTCATTTTTCAAAACTTTTATGTAAAACAAGTAAAATTTTTAAAAATTTACATGTAATTTTTTTTAAAAAAAAAATTGAGGTGGGCCCAGGGCCCATGCGAGCCCTACCTTGGCTCCGCCCCTGCTGAGAATGGATAGAGCAAAAAACTGTTTCTCCGTAATCTCATGTAGCTGACATGGTATGACATGTTCTTTATTTTGAGAGTGGGCAGGAGGATTGAGACCTTAAGCCTCCCCTTTTTCCTTTTTCCGTTGCTCTCAAGGTTTAGAGTTGCATCGGGAAATCTCCACTTCCTTTAACTTGCACTTAGGATCCATTTACTTTTTTGATATAGGAGTACAACGATTGAATTGGAGGTACCACATAACATGTCGCAGCTCGCCCATTTGAGCTATGACCCTCTAGACATGTTCTTACCTTTTACTAAAGTATTTTAGTAATTTTACATAAGAAAATTTTTCGAGTTCCACTTTCAATCTGATAAAGGAGGGTCTTCTATTTAACCAACAGAATCATCATGGTCATTAGGGGCATAACATATAACGTGTTCTTCATCAGGAGCATCGATCATGGGAATCATTTCATTATAAGCTCAAGCAGTTAATCGTGAATTCTAAGATGGCGTTCCGGCTTTTATAGATCAATGAATTTACCATAACACACCTAAACTGCATCATTCATTCATTCTTTCTTTCTTTAATACAAAAATTTTCGCTGGAACTCCTCCTGGTTTTAAGCAAGAAAGCTGTGCTATCCGGCGCTCCGTTTAATAAGACTGATTGATGAAATAAGATGAAATGACAGGGCATTTTACACAGTAATTATACATTAGTAAGGTGGCAGTCAATTCACACTAAGAATCTGCCGTATCTTAAAAGTTTCGTCATATTCTACATGTACAACAGAATAGGAAGTATTTACTATAAGTTTGAAGCGCAGAAAGCAAAGTTACTTTCTTCAAGGCATATTGGTAGCACCCGAACTGACGAACTAATTCCTAGAACCAATCATTCTTACACAAGGATGTACATACACCAGCCTTCACTTTATATATTGCCAAATAAATTAACTTGAGAATCAAGTGCACTTAGTCATCATACAACATAATTACTAATGTTAGGTCATCAAATTTTTTAAATCAAATAATTATAATATGGGCACCAGATGTATATGGTTATTGCCTTTATTTCTTTTAACGTGTTTTTTCTTGTTCCAACTTGTTAAATCAAAGATCGTCAAACAGTGCTGAGAACTTTAATTAGTTCAATTTTGTCTTCAAGAGCGATGGGGACAAATGAAGTATACATGTGATCCACTTTTCTGAAAACACAAGTTTCCTTGTGCAAACCATGAGATCAAACTCAGTAAGTACATTGGTGGGGATTAAGTTCCAATCCGGATCCATCTTAGTTGGTATGTAGTTGTCAAAAGGTAATAATAATTGAGCATTCTACTTTTATAAAAGAGAGAATATTTTTGAACAGCTAATGTAATATAATATTTGGGCGTGCTACTTAAAAGAGTGATTTTGAAGATCTTGAAAATATGATCTTTTCTGTTGGTTCCTTATTTTCAAAGCTAGCTTCATTGCGACTGCATTTTAAACAGAGTCTGCCGATTAATATTACAGAACCCTAATTATTAGATAGCTGACTAGTAGCATCTATGCTGGGAATATGCAACTCTTTCACGGAGACATTATTCTGAATCGGTTGACATATGATCAAATGCATCCATGTTTGTCGCTTTCCTTTTCATACTTGACGGTACTACACCTCTGCAGAATATATCGACCAGAAGATGTGCTTTAAAAGTTCACCCCCGCGAATAATACAGGTTGGAAGGTCGAAAAGTTTCTCTCTCCCTATATATATATATATATATATATATATATATAGATAGAGAGAGAGAGAGAGAGAGAGAGAGAGTAACCCACTCGTGATTCATAGTATTATGGGCTGCTGACATTTATATTGGCAATAGAATTAATATGCAAACATTTAATGCCTTCACTTACTTCTTTGTATCCTCTCTATACATATTTGCCTTCAGTATTATTGCCACCACCTGACTACCATGTAGTTGGCCAACCTTCTCTCTCAATTGTAATACCTCTTCTTGTGCACTATCTAGTGATTGATCAAAAACTGCACATTGTCTTCTTTCGACAAATAAAAACCATTTTTGTTACAAATCCATCTAAAACAAAATCTCGGCATGGTCTACAAAAGTAACAAAAAACAACATTAAGAACAATATCAAACTTTGATACAATGCAAACTAACAATTCAATTTATACTCGTATAAACAACCTCCTTGAATTTTGACCATTTTTTACTATAAGAAATGACTGCTCGCAGTCCACATTTATATTGGTACATTTGATACTTGAAGAATTTCACCATTTTAGCTTTCTGGAGAATTTGAACAAGAATGTGAGAAACACTAATAACAACATTACACAATCAACAATTATTCATAATTTAACAAAAACTGTGAACATGTGTGTTTACAAAACTGAAGGTGCAATCATATGTAAATGTAGAAAATCGTTGAGAATTTGTCATACTAAACGCAGTTAAGCTTTTGTTTGTAGGATATACTTTCTCAAGCAAGTACTAAAACTTCAATGAACTAACTAACAAGGGGATGGTGTTATATTAACTCTAGTTGTTTCAGTCCCAAAGCTGAAGCCATCTCCTTGCCCCAACCAAGATGACCATACCATGCGGGTTCGTTGTAGGCTGGTGTCTTATTTCTTGTTTTTTTATATATGTCTAATACAAAGAAAGGATAGTATTTTCACAAGAATGAGAAGAACAAAGCTAAGATAATTATACGTCTAGTACAAAGTGAAAACGAAGAGCATAAGATGCAAAATAAAAGATTCTCAATCTGTCAGATTATATTACTGGATTTCAGCATCAAACAATCTGCAAAAGAATGAAGATAATTATAGACAGAGAAGTAAACCATCAAAAGGACTTACTCGTTAACACGTGATGCTCATAAATGAAAACCCTTCACGGAATACTTGTCTCATTTGCCAAATAAACAAGTAGAGTGCCAACGATCTTCACCCCTAGTTAGCTATGTGCATTGCAAGTTTCAGCAAAATCTTTCTTTGTTTTTTTCTGTTGTCCATAAATCTCAGCTCAGAGTTGAGAAAATAAATTTAGGGTCACAATTAAAAAAATAAAAAATCGTGTCGCATTGGGTGGTTTAACTGTTTTTCATGCATGTTAAAACTGCGATGCATATTGAGGTACATTAGCGAGAGGCATCCTTAGGGGAAAGAAATCACACTTGGATCATGTCCTTTGCCATGGGGCAGGCAGACATGATCCAATGGGGTTGCTGTATACAACAGCCCCTCCAAATGAAAACGCTAGATGGGGAGAGAAGCACTCGTTACCCCTGATGATCACTTTGTCATCATTTTTTCCAAAACCATAACGAATGGGAGGCCTGGAGAGCAAGATTCCATGGCCATCCTTACTGAAATCTTGACCGAGAAAGAACGATGCATACCCGGCAGGTGAGCAGGCTTGACTCTTGAGGGCAGGTCGAAGCTGGCCACCTGAGATGTCATTGAGGGCAGATCTACAGGCGGAGGGTGAGCAAGCAGGAGGGCTGCTCGAGGCGGTAGTTGAGGACAGCTTGGATGGATGGAGCTCCGCCGGTAGGAAAGGTGGTTGGATCTGTCGCCTGACAAAGCATAATGGGTTGGGCACCGAGCTGGGCCGCCGGAAGATAATCGGTACTTGGCCCGACTTAAGCTCGAGTCAAAAAAAAAAAAAAAAAAAGAGCACCGAACCAACCCGATTCTTTATCGGCCGAACCGGTTGGGCTTAATAATGTTTTTTTAATATTTATTTTATTAATTTATATATATATAATATTTTATTATAATTAATTATATGTATATATTATTATATTAAAAAATTATTCCCATGCCCAAGAGAAAGCCAGAAAGGTGAGCGGGAGGTGCACGCTCCCCCCCCCTCACTCTAGAGTACCACTGTTCAATCAAATCCATATTTTATATATATATATATATATATATAACGATTGAATGATAACTTTAACATCCAAAGTCAATCAGAGTTGTCTAATAATAGCAACAAAGGGTTGAGAGAAAAATAAGGTGAAAAAATGTCATCTAATACTAAACCATGAAAATGTTCTATAACTTTTTAGTTTTGGTTTTCTCTCAATTGTCAATTATAATAGATCAAGTGATATATATATATTGAATTTCTTGAGTTTAGATGGAAACATCTTTAAGCAAGCATCGTGAGGTCATGATTGGATGGAAAACGGCCTGAGATTTCTTCTTATTATATATACACACTTTTGGAGATCTTCCATGTGCTTTGACATGGACGTGGAATTGTTTCCACATAATCCTGTCACGGTTATTGTAGAATCACGCGGAAATATGCATGTTCACACCATGCAAAGCAAAATTCTCTGTCTTATCGAACACGCTCTTGTCGTTGAATATACATGTCTAACCGATTCTCTTGTATGAAAACTATGCAAGATGGTAAGTGGAGAAGATACGGGCACTTAATCAAAAAGTAGTATTAGTACGAGCAACGTTTCAGTCTCTTAGTCGATTACGAATTACGGAAGTCCTTTTCACAAGTACCGTGTCATGTCCTGAGCTCAAAATTTTCATAAATTAATTACGTTGTCTCGGTATTATAATTATACTTGCCACTGTAATATTATCCCAACTCGTGGTTGCATCGATGATAGAAACTAACATGAGGAAAGACTGAAAGTATACTCATGACGTAAAACTCAGTTGTTGTCTGTACTCTGTACAGTGTAAAAGTCTCGGGCTATTAACTCCCATTCCGAGGGCGTTGCACAGAGAATAATGGCGCTTATGTGATAGAGGAAGTTGTGCTCCTTGTCTGGCATTGAGTTCTCAATCAAGTAGTACATTCGTTAGAAAACGTCTAATGATCTATTTGCAGAAAGCATTTGGTGAATCGGCGGCTGCTATTTGGCCAGGATGGTACTTCAAATTAAAGTTGCCTACCAAGTTGTAGACTAATGAAGGAAAAAGAAAAAAGAAAAAGCCTAATAACTATCTCAGTTTCGCCAGCTTCATCGTTTAATTGGTTAACACAATTCAGCTTTTACATTCGCCATGTTCTTTCGTATTTGATCTTGTGAGAAAGACTATGCACGAAAATCTTTGAAATCTCAAGCAACAACCATTGGAGTCCAGCAATTCACGGGACAAATGCATCATCCGAGAGAAACACAATTAATTTTTCTATAGTATTAATATCCACACGCTCTAGCTCTCTCTCATGATTCTTGGCACTTCAGTCGTCTCTCCATCTTCTTTAGCACGTGATGTTCTCTTCTGACCGCCGGCCATTCTCAAGTCTAAGTGATGGTGATTTCCTTGGGGTACATGGTTATTTATCTTCTTGTGCCAAATTTGGATCAGTCGCAATGTCGTCTTCTTTTGTGTTGCACGTTTCTATGTCCACCACCTTTCATTGCACACCCTAGTTATCTTGAAGGCTTTTTGGCCGAAGGATGTTGTTTCTTGGTTCTTCTTCATGGCTTTCTTTTTTTATTTTTTATTGTTTTCTTTTTTTTCAGTTGTACCGTATAGCATCTATTACTCATGTTTCAGTTTTATTGAATGCAAATTCTCTCTCTCTCTCTCTCTCTCTCTATAGCTATAAAGCTGAGATAGAGCACCTCAGCCATTTCCGGTTAGAATTTCCGATGAACTGATGCAGTTGCAGTGGTGGCCAAATATGGAGGGTGAGTTCGTGTGATCATGTTGTTGTACGTGGGGTGCAACTTTAGTTAATTTGTAGCTTGAAGTCCTCACTTGCGCATGTCTTCCCCAGACGAATCTGTAGCGTCTAAGCTTCCACAGAGCATTTGTCACTTGCCAGAACATGCAACAAAGTTACAGTTCGTTTAAATTCCTTTTCAGAATGCATAACAGAAGGTGAAAAGGAAAAAAGTAAAGGGCCCTACCCCTCTCTCTCTCTCTCTCTCTCTCTCTTCTCGGAAAAGATAAGGACAGAAAGCATAAGATAAATAAGAACAGGTGGGATTCATTCGCTTCTGCAAGTATAGCATCTGCCATAATATTCCTACATATTAGCTTTCCGTTTACTCTAACATTACATTACAGCTTTCTTTCCTTTTTTTTTTTTTTAGAGGTTGCTTTTTTTTTTTTAGGTTGCTGGTTTATGGTTGTGCGTGTTCGCATATATTTCATGTGGTGTCCCGTCGATGGAAAGGGTAGTGCAAGACAAAAGCCAAAACCAAAAGGCAAAGCTCTCTCTCTTTCTTTTCCTCTCTCTCTCTCTCTCTCTCTCTCAATTATGCATACCCCTATAAAGGAACAGACAGTGGGCACCCTGTAACTTCCACTACCATATTATATATATACACATAAAAACCCAGCTCTGCACTCCCCAATTCCGGAATTCAAATAAATCCAATAGTTTTTTAAGGAAGGTGGTCGCCCGGTTTACGTGCATTTGTACAAAGACCCATCCCTCCTTTCTCCTTCATCGTTCCTGCCAAAATTTAGCCTGCAAAAAAAAAATCTGGATGCGAATTTTAATCTTATTATAATGGTATTCAGTTACTTGAACAAGAATTATTACATGCTAAAAATTCTGATCATCCGATCCCTCATATCTTGGCCGCCCAGCATCAGTTCACCTGTAGCTGTCCCAACACGCCTTGTCCCCGAACTGTCACCTCCTCCTTTTTCTTCCTGCTTTTACAACCAAAAGCCACAGTCGTCCTCTTCTTCCTTCGGCTTTCCTTTTTTCTTCTATTATTTTTTCCCTTTCTCCTTCTTCTCCCTTTTTCCTTTCTTTTAAGTTCTTTCATTCTCTCCGTTTTCCTTTTGATCCTTTCAATTCAACTGTATTCCGTTCACAACTTGCTTTGGGTTGAAACCCAACTTGTAGAGAATTAGTTCCTCTAATTCTTGTTTTCCGCTTTTCCTCCTCTACCTGTAATGCCCTCCAAAAGTTGGTGTCCAGAAGTCGGCAGCTGTTTCATTATTCACGAAGGTGCTGGAGATGGGGACCAGGCACAGTCCCCTGCTCCTGAGATCCTGTTTGGGGCCTTCCTGGTCCTTTGATTTATCAGAATTCTGCAATAGAATAATAATTAGACATCTTTTTTTCTGTGCATGAAAATTATTCAGTCTGTAAAGGATGACAGTGAGAACCAGGAAATTGAATGATGAAAAGAATGAAACAATCAATATACAATTACTACAGCATAGTTCAACTTTGGCAACACCTCTCCCCACCCAACAACCCCCTCCCTAAAAAAAATGGAAAAAGAAGAAGAAGAAGAAGAAGAAAAAAGAAGGAAGTGGAAAAAGCAGTAGGTTTAAAGATAACTACCTGTGGATGTTGATGTTGTATCTGAATCCCACTTTTCATATATGGATTACTGAGCGCCTGACAAAATATAAAGCGCTAAAGTTACAGATCTTTTATTCTATTATGAACACAAAGAAAGTTTGTGTGGGAAAAGTTCTTACATTGACTTGATCATGGAGGAATTTGATGTACTGAATTGCTTCGTGAAGGACTGATGCTGTATCGGTCTGAAAAAAAAAAAAAAAGTACTGATAACATGTAACCGCATATACGAAAGGATACAATAAAAAGAAGAGTGAGAGCAACGCTATTTTGACTATATAGTTTACAGGGAAAAAAAAAAAAAAACATTCGTGAAGAAAGTCACCTTCCCAAAGGGAGAAACTAGTTGCTGCAGCGCAGTGATTCTGTCACCTAGCTTTTCTTTACGAACCTATGAAGAGAAAGAAAGATGGACAGTTAATGGTGATTAAGAAAAGAAAAGAAAGGACTGCCATTTTTTCTATTCCACAGGAAATTATTTCCTACCTTAAACGTTGGTAATGGTGATGGTGTATCCAATCTAGGCCTTTTGAATGTTGATTCAGGAGTGCTGCTTTTCTTCAAGTCTGACGAGCTCGCATCACCGGTTTCTTCACAACTCCGCTGGAAGAAAAGAACGAGGAAAATTAGCTTTCTAAATCAATCATAATTCTCGTTGCGGAGAAATTTTCTGAAGGAAGAACATGAAAATATTTAACAAAACGTAGTGGTATATATTCAGCCCACATAGAAAACATATGTAACAAAACTGATGCGAAACTATTATATAAAACTTGCAACATAATGTCGATTATGCGATAACAATAATCATATTTCGACAGAAAGAGATGCTTTGACAACATGGAAATCTCCTCAAATTTTTGTTGGTCTAAAATTGGTTGCATTATCCAAACATTTTCAATACAAGTTACACAGGGATAAAAAAATAGAAATTCATTGAAAATAAAAGTAGAGGTTGCTGTGTTTTTCTTGTAATATTTACCTTTACCATGATGTTATGTAAACTGGGCTTCTCTTCCATCGTTGGAGCAAGAAATTGTGATGGTGAAGATGCATATAAAGTAGGTCGAATCTCGGCCGCCATGGTTGTTGTTGCATTCCAGAAAGGCCCATTGTTCGCGAACTGTAATTGGGTATTGATCTGTTGTTTAGGTGGTGATGAAGACGAAGAAGACTGTCTGAGAAATTGTGGGAATTTAGACCAATTTTGAGGAAACTCGTCTGAAAACAATGGCTGTGAGTTCAAGCGGTAGTTCATGGACGGCATGCTCAACAGCTGAGACTCCTGATCGACGTATCCTTGCATCATAGGTGGAGGATACCCATAATGGCCCATGTTATTCACCGCAACACTTCGGCCAGTGGCCGAACATTCGCCAGAATTCAGGCGCTGCTCTAGACCAAACAAGTTGTGTTGATGAATTTGCTTCAGGGAATTGATGTTCGAATCCTCCCCAGTTGTCCAATCCCTCTGAAAGTGTCCGGAAGGCATCGGTTGCCGGAAAATCGTCCGGGAGTTCAGGTCTTCGTCCTGAATCATGGTCTGTAAGCTGCTCTCTGCTCTTCCAGCTCCACGCCTGCAGAAGCACTCGAGTTATTAGTGCCAGTTTTTGGAAAAAAAAAATTTGAAGTATATGTGAGATTAATTGTCTAGGTGGTGAACTTGCAGGTTCTTTTAGCAATTTGTCAAATTTATGTCCTTAGAATAAAATAAGATCCCTAATCTCAAGTATGATAAGTTCAAATTGTCTGTAGAAACATTATACTCGTATAGGATGCCATCGGGAAGATCTACAACACTTCGTGTCATAATATTGGAGAGTCATGGTTTATTTATGCAATACGTTGATATAACAATGAAGCTGAGGTCCGTCCAACGATAAAATTTAAGAGTTTCCTGCAAATGGTTTCTGTAATTACACCAGCATAAAAGATTAGAACCACCAGAAGAAGAATAATCTGCTAAATTCTGTCATCCAGGTAGATTCCAAACCACGTTCACCACCACGTTCATAAACTGAGTTCAGAAGCAACATCAATTTAGAAAGGTTCCTACTTCCAACCCTTCCAATATTTCATCAAGGATCGATACTACTGAAAAAAAAGAAAAAAAAATGAAAAGAAAAAGAAAAGGTCACCAAGAAAAATCTGAACCAACCAAGAAAAATTAAATTGACGCATCGTGCAAGTTAATTTGTTTCCCGAAATAAGAAAGGAGATTGCTAGAAAGAATTTTAGTTACTCATCACATTTTGGAAATTCAAATATATTGACGAAAGATAAAAATCATTTTTCGGATGATCAGCAAGACAACGTCTTCGCACCGTAAAGAAGTAAAGATCCGACCCTCTGCGCTTTTATTAGTAAATCATACACACTTCTTTGTCCACCCGCTATCCCTAATTTTCTCTAGCAGGACCATATCATGCCAATTGCACCCTTGTTGTTGATTTTGAACAAGAAGGAGAAAAAGATCCGAAAGAGGAAAATCTATGAACAACTTTAGACACCACGGCGACGATGCTGCTTATACTCACATCAAGGCATGGCTCCAATCAGGCGCCGGTGCCGGCGCCGAAGACGAGAGACCGAAGCCAACGAGCTGCAGCGATGAATCCATGGCCACGCCGCTGGTATCCGCCTTATGCGGCGCTTCTTGGAAGACCATGGAGCTGCCAACGGAGAGGGAAGCCGAGTGATTGTCCACGGACTCCTCGCCCGACCTGCCCTTCATCTCCGTAACGTCCGAGGCCGACCAGCTGAAGCTGCCCATCTCGCTCACGGCGGCTGTGGCCGAGCAAGGAGACGCGGAGGTCCCGGCATACCCACCACCAGTGCCGCTCCGCATCCACCAATTTCCGCTGCAGACTCCACTCTGCATGTCCTCCGCCATGTCCACCGCCTCCACTTCAACTTCTTCTTCCTCCTCTTTCCCCTCTGCAACTTCTCTCCCTCTCTTACCTTTGAGCTGATTTGTTTGTCCGAAACTGGCGGTCTAACGAAAAAAGATGCGAGTGGGAGTGGTCCTTTATATAATACAGTCAGCCGATCGTACGGTGTCTCGCAAAGAGCAGGCCCTCCGGTTGACGAATCTCACCGATCATCACATCACATCACTCTCCCCCTTTGATGGTAGCCGTTGCCATTTTGCAAGAGCGAGAATCTAGAGAGAGAGAGAAACTAGAGATAGAAAGAGAAAGCTTTGAAATTCCTTTTGCCTTCTCCACAAAGCGATCACAATTCACACATAGAAAAAGTTTTTTTCTTCCCCTCCTTTGCTTTTTCCACCCCTCCTTTTTCTGCCTTTGTCTCTCTTTTTTCTTTTTATATATATATTTCATATGTTTCTTTATATTTTCCAAAGTTTTATTTTAGAGGGCCGCAGCATGATGCCCCATCGCCGTTTGCGAAATTCCCTTCTTCAGAAATCTTCAAACTTACCAGCTTTTACAAAGGCCAGCCCCGGTTTTCTCTTATCACATTCAAGTGTTCTTCCAGTTTTGGCTCTCAGCTTGTGTAATGTTTTAGAATCTATTGTTTCTTATTTTTATGTTATTGCTTCAACGAAGACACTTAATATGTTTTGATCACAATAAATGTGCCAACCTCTTAACAAAAAAAAATTGCACCAATATACAAGTTAAAACATAACACGGACGTCATTTTGAAACATTAAAAACAGACATCGTATCTTAGAGAATAAAAAAAAGAACTAGAGGTTTCGATTCTTTTATTAGATAGCAGCATGAAATATAATCGATTTGCTACCAATTTGATTTCTTTAACAGTGATAGAATAGAAAAAAGTATTTTAATTAATAAGTAAACTAACTTGATTCTAATCGGGCTGCTTTTACAGTTAAATTTTTCTTGTTTTCATGCCCAGTTTCTCTTTCATGATAGGGAATAATTGCGTACCGAACATTCATTGCCCTTGCTTTTCTAATTCATTACGGGATCTTTTTTTTTTTTTTAAATATGTCCGACCACGTATTATATTATTCAAAAGGAATTGACTTGATAACGACGCTATTGGCGTGGCATGAATCAAACTCTTTCATTTCGAGTGACAATCATTTTACTTATTTACGATGTGATACCTCCTGTTTGGGTGGCTAAGTTTGTGGTGGGGGATCTGCTATAGTCCTGCTTTTTCATATGAACCTTTTTCTAAGATCTGTGTTTGCTTGCTCTGTCCTTGAATTTTCCCACCTGCAGATGAGGAGAATGGCCATTTTAACCACACCAGTTCCATTTAAATGAATACAATCCCAAATATAGCAGCCCTTAGCCAGAGCTAGAGATGCAAACAGTGGCGAAGTCAGAAAAATTCATTGGAGAAGCATTTGTTTAAAAATCTCAAATATAGTGGGGCACTTATATATATATATATATATATATAACATTAGTTTGAGTTTAGTCGAGAAACTACTACCGGATTGTGAACTGATTAGGTCTGGATCCTCTCATTGCTTTCATAGATCCAAAATCACAGGAGGCTTCTTAGTGACATTAAGGGTTTCATTAGAGAAAACAAAAGGGTATGTAACTATCTCAATAGCCCAAAGATTGGTAAAAATTGCTGTATGAATCCGTGAAAGATGTTACAAACTATTTTATTGATCAAATGGGCCCTAAAGCAGACCCATCTTAACAAGTTGATGACAACTCGGTGCAGACTGGGTTCAAGCTAGCATCCAATCTATTGGATATTGACTCGTTTGATTATAAATTGTACTGGGGAATCGCTCATGCATATCATTCCCTATATCTTGATGTCACTCACAGTTGAACCTTAGAAATAGACCGAAGCTGGTTATATGAATAATGGATTGCCTGGTACACAAAAAAAATTGTGTATCAAAAAGTATAATGACCAAAATACCCTTGAGGAGTGAAAATAGATGCGCTCTATAGGGACAAAAAAAAAGTAATGAGCAAGTTTAAAGTCCATAAAAACATTTCATTTATTTTATTTTTTTTTTAAAAGGGAACCCCCCACCCCCCTCTTTTCATTTTAATTTTCCAGAACATATATGTTGCGTGCACCACCCATTGACACAACCAATTGCACCATGTTAACTCCTCGGCACCTTTTTGCCAAGATTTGCTTTGATTTGAAATTCAAAGAACTGTGAACAAAAGAAAAAAAAAACTAGGTAGGAACTTCAAATTCTTATGTTCGAGATAATCTTCGAGCCACTCTTCATAGAGAGATGTTACGGTTCTAGCGGGCATACCTAAAAATCCAAGTCTCTTTCATATTTAAATATAAGGTCTAATGGCACCCCCAGATTTTGGTGCTTCTGCTACCTCAAATCCTGGCTATCTCACATCCAAGCACATATGCACAAGCCAAGAACAGCGAAAGATCAACCAGAGGAGAAATTTCTTCACTGTTTGGTCAATCTTCAACGCAACCTTGAGATGAGACCTGACCTATAATACTACTATATGCAATGTAGCCTTCTTTACTCCTAAGGCTCAAGAGCTTATTCTAATTCTAAAGCCTAACATTGAACAATGTGTATATATATATATATATATATATATATATATATATATATATATATATATATATATATATATATATATATATATATATAGAGAGAGAGAGAGAGAGAGAGAGAGAGAGAGAGAGAGACTTGTTTGATATGGAAGAGTGGTAAACCTAGTAGGTCAAGGTTCACGGTTCGGGAATGGTGCAGATTTTACACCGGGATCTGTAAAAGATCTATCAACCTTTCTATTCCAGTAATGGCAGAGGAAAACAACAAGAAGAAGAGGAGGAAACTAACAGGATATAATCAACGGTCCAACGTGCATAAAAAGAAGTACGACTGGAATCGAAAGTGCAACCCCCAATTGAATCCACTACGGGACAAAGCCAAAATGGGTTTTGAACCTGCTAATAAAATCCAAATCCAAATCCAAATCCAAATCCAAGAATAGATTTGAGTGATCCACTGATTAAACGGCATCAATTAAATTTTCTTTCTCTGGTTTCACGGGCTGGCCATTCGCCTCGTGTTGAAAGCGCCCGCAAATTTTGGCTCACTGTCATGCGAGAATTCGGTGTTTCACCTTCAGAGGGATGGTTTTCACGAACTTGTGCACCAAGTTCACGAACTTAGCCATACTTTGCCGGGCACCTCAGTCCTCTCCATTTCTTTCAAGGTCTCTCCAACTATGTGGGACTCAACGACTTTTATCATGGCTTAGTCGGTCTAGCAAAACAGGGCCTTCGGACTAGACCCTTGACTTAATTGCTTGAGTCAAGGCCTAGTCAACGCGAGTCTCTGATTTGGTCAAAAATTATTTTAGAGCAGTCCCCATCATATTCAAGGGAACCCAGTCTTGGAACTAATTGTAGATCCGGATTTTATCAAAAAATCTGGTCCAGAATTCGAGTATGGTATTGAAATGAGAAAGGTCAATCTTGGCTTATATATATATAAATATATCTATTGTTGGGGTTTCAATGTTCCAAGAAGACAAGAAAACAGGTGACCGGAATTCCCTCCCCGTTTTGCTTCGTCCTTTTCTTCCTGAAATCTCTCTCCCTCTCTCTCTCTCTCTCTCTCTCTCTCTCTTTTCCCTCATCGAGCTCCTTTGTGGATTTTTTAAAGTTCCCTAGGAATTCCTTTTCCCAGGGAACAAGGAGGGGTTTTCTTTACGGGTCCCCAAACACGAGACCCATACGGAGAGAGCGTTCTCCGGTGGAGTCGGCGGTGCTCCGGTGACGTCAGGCTGATGACCAGGCGTAGGTATGGGGTCAACGTGGGGTCCACGCAGGGCACGCGCGCGTGCAGAGACATCTGGGGCCGCCGGTCAAAGCGCCTGAGAGCGACGGCCTCAAATCAATCTCTCCTCTCTCTCTCTCTCTCTCTCTCTGGTTTACTTCTTGTTAAAATATGTGAAACCCATAAAAATATCAGTACATGATTCTTAGATCCTCATACAAAAGTTTCCTTTTATAAAATGTATTTTTGTGGATTTTAGAATGATTTGTTTGCTTGGATGCCACACCAAAAATAAGATCTTTCATAAATAACTTGAGGTTCGCGTTTCTTTAATTGGGTTTTTGCACCTTATGACATCCAAATACTCTAGAAACCTTGTTTTGGAATCAAAACAAAGTTTTACCCATCACATTGTTTTGAGGTACCATCCAAAATGCCACCTTAAAAATTAATTTGTGTAGACATATATGTGACTAAAATTAAAAGACATGACACTCTTGAATTAGCAAACTAATTGCCAGCGGCTGCATCCAAATCACTACCATTCCCACAACATTGGTTATAGGGCTTGCATGCTTTTTGTGTGTTTTAAGGGTCGTTTGGCAGTAGAGACACTTTGTTAACGTTCATGAATCTATTTCAAAGATTAAAGCAGGTTCGAAACACTAGTTTGATGAACCTACCCCATCTTTAGAGCAGATTCATGAAATGTTTACAACAACAACATGTTATTGTTTTATGCATCTACTTAAAAAAAATTAGAGCAAGTCAACCACTTAAAAAAATTAGAGCAAGTCAATGGAACATTTTAAAAAGTGTTCATGAATCTACGTACCTTATTTTTGAGGCAGACATATAGAAGCATAATATATTGTTACTATTGCTAAACAGCTCCTTTAATAGCATCATGTCACTCAACCAATGACATAAATGAGAAGACTACTTCATTAGCCCCAGGGTCAAAACCATAGATTGGCGCAAAGACAGGTGACACCCATGTCATTTGAACTAGGGACAGAACACCTTATACCATCCTCTTAGTCACGCAGGTGTGTCAAACCCCTCATTTTATATGATTAATTGGGTGCATATAACACTTTCCAAACCAAAATATGTTCTCCCATTTAGGAAATGTACTGTATATATATTTGTTATAATATACAAATCAGACAATATTAAATTTACCAATGATTTTAAGCTTTAAAACATTAAGACTTAGTTAGAATATCAACGGAACTGTGCAGATGTTATGCCATAATTTATTTGATATAATATTTTACGTTTTTTACTATTAATTAGATTTTAATTAAAAAAAATATTGTATGCAGGTTAGCCGGATCCAATGAGTGTATCACAACCTTGTAAACAAAATTCAAACCTCTAATATGTATTTTAACTTTTCCAGATTCTATCAATTTGCATCTTTACTAGTGAGTGTTGACAATTTTAGTAGTACATTATGATGATGCATAAAGAGGACCGGCTACAAGCTTTAAGTTTCTATATCATTCCATTGTCATATCATTATCTACAAAGTTTTTTTCCTGCTTATTTTATATTACAGTGAAAGCACTTTAGTCATTAGTCACAACCCAAGTGTGCCTTTTAATATGTATGGGCGTGGAGTATGTGCCCAAAATTTCTTTCTTATTTAGTTCTCTCAACCACAAAAGAGGGGAAAGTTTTTCCAGTGGTAGGTAAGGATGGAATATAAGAGGAGAATGCAGCCTCTAGGCCATCTATATATGTAAAGATCAGAAAGAGAGCTAGTGCTAGAAGTTGGCAAAATATTATATGTGGAGTTTTTGCTTTCTATCACTTTTGGGTAGAGAAGTAAATTCATGCACGTATTTCGGCACCGCTGTCGGGTATAAGGTGCATCTTGATTGAACCCCGTCAACGTAAAGGATTCGCTGAAAAAAAAGGTGTGGCTACAAGTTTTAGAGGCGGCCTTTGAGTTGAAGAAGGTCAAGAGTTCAATAGATGCACATTGGCTGCTGGTGGATGTCTACCGAACTTTTAACTAGGCGGCCGAGGTATTGAAGGATAAGATCTAAGAATTGGCAATTCAAACCTGTATTTATTATAGATGTACTCAATATGACTACTTAAGAAAGATGTAATTCACACTGCCGGTATGCTTTTTCTTGTACAGTCTCCCACTCATGTATGTTTTTTCTCCATCTGGAAGAGGCATGCATAGTACGTATGCGGGTATGTGAGCTGTGCACTTGTATTATTGCCGTTTGCTTGTACTGGCACCTTCACTTTCATAAATACAGCTAAGAAAAGAAACATTACGCTTAATATTTATTTTTATTTTTATTTATAAACTATTTGGCATGTTGATAGGAGCTTAACAGAACTTTTGAGGTAATCCCATACTCACGAATTTTCAGTCATTAACTTTTTATGACAACAAAAATTAGATATGTTGGTGTTATATATATATATATATATATGTGTGTGTGTATGTGAACAATGACTCTGGTTATCTAAAGTCATTTAGCCATGTAATCAAGGTCATCCATCTAAAGCATATTGATGATTGAGATAAAAACAAAGAGAAAAAAACATAAACTAATATTAGAGAACGAAAATGGCTATCACAATTTTCTCTTTATTTTTTTGTCAATCATGCATCATATTGAATTGGGTGGTGCAAATTAAATGGTTGGATGACTCTAAAAACCTAAAGTTACCATATATATATATATAAAAGACAACCACCATTTTTTTTATCTAAGCCGTCCATTTTAAAGAAATGAAATGGTGGATATGAAATTGCTAATATATAAGTCAAGTTTTTTTTTTTTTTAATCCATGTAGGGTAACGTGGAGTGCTTTCTTGCATAATTGTTGTTCTATTTATCACTTTTTTTTTTATATAATAAAATGAGAAGGGAGCCCAACTCCTAGTATTTTTGCATAGGAAGTCAAGCTGTTTTTTAGGAATCCGAAATGCTCTTGGAAGGAGTAGAAAGCACAGGAGAGAGGGCATGAAACAAATGAATTTCCTTTAACCGAAACTTTTTGTCTCTTTGAAGCACTCCTTGAACTCTTGAAAGAAAAACATCTTGGTTTTAACTTATATTTATAATTTAATCCCTACCATATGATCTTTTTGGAATCCATGAATTTGGTGATTCCTGTCAATCTCCTACACGATTGTCTGGTTGCTATCCGATATACACACATATCTTTTTCTATCTAAAATTTACCAAGAAGAAGATTATTTTAACAAAATAAAAAATAATAATGATAAAAATGAGAAGGAAAAGTAGGTCTAAGATTGGAACAAAAAGTTGGAAAAACCAATTTCAAACTCTGACGTATGGAACTCATATGAGTGTATGTCTTTGCATGCACATGTGCATATGTGTGTGTGTGAAGGTGATAATATCTGAACATGCACACATGATTCTGATGGAAAAATAATTGGTTTGACTTGTGAGAAAACTACAAAATTAGCAAAAGAACATGACTGGGCGATGGTGGCATCCTTGACTGGGAGCAGCCAGAATCTCAGAAGTAGGTTTGTCGTTTAATTTTCGTGAGGATCGGTTGTCCTAATTATCCACATTAATTATGGCCCTACCTCTTTTGTTTTTTCTTTTTTCTTTTCCTTTTTCTTGAATGCCATTTAATTTATTGGACTTATCTATCCTGTCGTATTCTATATATATATATATATATATATATATATATATATGTAGAGAGAGAGAGAGAGAGAGAGAGAGAGAGAGAGAGAGAGAGAGAGAGAGAGAGAGAGAGAGACACACACACACACATATTCATTGGTGACTTCCAAATTATCAATGAAGATGAAAAATCTAGAGCGGATGATCATTGTTCATTGGTTGGCCATGTTTTCAAAGAAATCGGTACTTCATCCATCAGATGTCGGGCACCCGCAACTCTGTATCGTTCCTTGAAAAAGAAAGAATGCTTCATCTATTATATGAAACTCTGGTTACGGCTCCATTACATATGATCGCCTCTAGAAATTAAAACCTACTCCTTCGACTACTCGATGGCTTTGCTGCGCGTGCACACACACACATATGCAATCTCCAGAAACAAACTATTACCATCATCTCTTTTGATGCTATGTTCAAACACATGATGATCATCATCATATATGTATGTTGGATTGCACTACATGAGAATGCATGACATCATGATGACGATGAACTGAGGTAGGGGAAGAGAGACACTCACATGGCTCATGGCTGCTGCCCTTGCTCATAAAGGTGCCAAAATGAGAGAGAACACATGTAAGTGTGTGTGTGGAGAAAGAGAATATATATATATACATGTAAGTGTGTGTGGAGAGAAAGAGAATATATATATATATATATATATATATAAGAGTACTTTTGCCATAAAACTGATGTGTACTAATTGGTGGCGTATTAGAAGTAAAAGAGAGTACTTTTTGCATAAAACTGATGTGCACCAATTGTGGTGTCTTATAAGTCAACTGGGTCAAGTAAAACAAGCGCCGCCCATGTTGTATTTTTCGTCAATATCTATTTTTCTCACACGCGTAAACAATGAGAGGCAGTTCTTTACACCGTAGAGAGAGAGAGATTGTGACACCACTTAGGAGAGAGGTGTATATATATATATATATAAGCACAGTTAGGTCTGCCTTTGCAGGATTATTCTTCATATTAAATGTGCTTAGTATGGTGCTTTAGAAAAAGAAGAGGAACAGAGTCCGCGTGTAGGATTACAGACCAGAGAGTCGGTTGTTTTTTATTAGTAGAAAATAAATATGTGACAAAGATTGTTCACTATAATTAATTTGTTATCATCAAAATCTCTCTCTCTCTCTTCCCCCAATTTGCTTTCTTACCTACCCAAATCAAAGATTTACTTTTCCTTTAATTAAAATATATATGATTTTTTCCCTTCCATGACTCTTATCAGTGACCCCTTTGCTTTGTCCAAATGAGGTCTCAGTTTTGCGCACTTGAGTTCAATTTGGTTTCGGTCTCTTCGGGATATCTCTTCAAGATTTGTCGAACAAAATCTTAAAAACTGGAACTTTTTTTTGACATATTTTTCTCGAAATCCTTTCCTTCACCAATTAGAATGAAGTCGTCAGCGTCAATTCAAGATTCAACACGTCTCCAGTAAAGTTGACCTAAGATGATGCAGATTGTTTCACTTTTCAATTCATTTTCTCCCCATAAATTATTGGCCTCATTCTCTCGCTCTTCAAGTGGGCACATCTGAAAGAGAGAGAAAGAAAGAAAGAAAGAAAAAAAAAAAAGTGAAAGGAAGAAGCCGCGTGTAGACGTCTTCTTTAGAAATGGAGAAAAGAGAAGAGGGGGAGAGATTTAGGTGTCTGGATCTGTCCAGAGGTGGCTCTTTGGGAATGTGGGTTGACATGGATGGGTTGACTTTGGTTCACAGCACTCTAACCTCTGGGTCCCATACTTCTTTTTAAACCCTTAATAAAGCTGTGGCTACCTGTCTGAGGTTTTCTCTCAATTTGTCTTCTCTGCAATCATTATTATTATTATCATCTATTTTTTTTTCTTTATTTTGTGTTCAAAAGTACTGTGAAAAGTGGTGAACATTTTCATCCCTTTCTGCTTTTCACTTTCATATGAGATTGTGTGAATGAAGGTTTTCAATTTGAGTGCAATATTTGTTGAGCTTTTCTGAAATGCGAGAGAGTGAAAAAGGTTAGATTAAATGAGAAGGAAGCGGAAAAACATCCAAGTTCATGTACAGTTCATCCAAATTTCAGATGGAAAGAAAAAACAAAAGAACGGCTGAGATTGGAGGCCTTGCTTCTTCCCTGTCATCAAGTACAGGCCATGACTTCATACCCACATCATAAGTTAGCAAAATTCAAAAGAGAAAGAAAAAGAAAGAAACAATGGAAGACACAGAAAAGCATTGACTCAAGAGGAATGCCTTTCCTGTTTGTTGTTAGCTTTCATGATGAAGAGGTAGGGAAGAAGAGGACCGGTGTTTGGGGCCTACCCTTCTGCGTTCACTTTTCTCCGTTCCCATCATTGCTTCCCAAAGAAGAACTCTCATTCAGACTTTGTTTGTCCACAAACAAATCCTGTCCCCTTTTCCCTTTCCCCTGATCAGCTCTGCAACTTGGTGCATGTGCTAGCTGCACCAATCTCTCTTTTCCCTTTCTTTCAGTCCGGAAAGCTTTTCGCCATTGACATGATTCATCGACATGGGTTTCAGGCTAAGGCTGTCGAAGACGTGTGTAAGGTTTTCAAGATGGAAGCCCGCAGATTCTCGCTCAAAAGAGTTCTAACATATCGAGTAAGTGATAAAGAATATTTCATCTCACCGCTTAAATGAGAACCGAATCCATCATGTGAGTTTATGTATGAGATCTTTTAAAATGGCCTAAAAGACTTTGGTGTTGAAGAAGGTCCAGAGTTCAAGACGCAGGGTGGGCTTTTTGGCGGGCATGATATGAGCTTGAGCTTCTCTTCCCATCCATAGTTTTCCAATGAAAAAATACTTTTTAGAAATGTTCTTTTTTTTTTTGGAAAAATCTATATCATATCCAAATTTATAATTTGAATCTGATTCTTAGATTAACATATTTTAAACCAAATCCAAAACCATATTATGGAGATTGAGTATAAAATATTTATTTAAAACTAACCCGAGTCTGATTTAGGCCAATATTTACTTAAATCTGAATCTAAATCGGAATGCGATGAGACATCATTTTTTTATATCTAAATCCAATCCGAATTCTTAATGTAATATGTTTCTTTTTTACCCAATTTTCTAAATGTGGTTTCAGTCAGAACAGTCAGAAATCAGATCTACATCAGACTTATGGAAAAAAATGAATTAATGCTTTGTTTTATTGAATCACCTTTTGCATATACGTTAGGTGGTTAAATGAAAAAAAAAGTAAACAAAGCCGCTTTCTGGTAAATCGGACAAAGTTGAGCGTGCATCCTGCAAAGTTTTCGTTTTTGAAATGTTGGTATAATGATAGGAAATCATGATCGTGCATAAAATATTCTGTTTCTTATCGTGATATCAATTGATTCGAGTTTCCTTTTTCACTCAACATTATTTTTCAATGACAGAAAATAAACCTCCAAACGTTTCTTGTTTTTGGATGAATAGGACTAGCCAACACAAAAGGTACTTTTTTACCATGTCCTCTTCTGTTTGTCCCTGGATGTCCAGTCCCATGAAACTCTCTCCATTCTTTTACTTTTAAACTCAGTTGCTTTTTTGAGACCTGAATTTTTAAATCAAAATTCGGATCCATAGAAGATCTGACATTTCCATGTAGTTATATCAGATTATCGTCGCCCATGTTTTACATTGGGTCAATTGAAGACTTTTTCACACATTGTTACTGTCTCATGAATCTACTTAAAAAATGCGACTGATTCGTGAAACACTGAAACAAATACTTCATGAATCTACTCTCATCTTTAAGACAGATTCATGAGACAGTAACAATGTGTTATTATTGTCAAAAAAATCCAAAGCCACCACAGAACCCTGAACTAAGATCTTAAATTTCCCAAAAGATCATAGATACACAGTTTTTTGTAACATAATGTGGATCTCAAATCCACACTTATGAAATCCGCTTTTTACTTTAGCAGTAAATTTCACCTCTCCTAGATTTGAAATGAGCATCGGATCTAAGACCTAAGGCTATCAAACACAACCTTACACTGCATACCGGCTCACTCAGTGGGTCTGACCGAACAGGTCGTGTTTTAGATGTTCTGGATCCGTTGACATCCTAACTGTGTCAGGCCAAATTGGTGCCGAGAAAGGTGAAAGCCCCACCAGATCTCCATGGACGATTTGGTCTGCCATCACCATCTTACAGAATCAAAGGGAGAGCCACAGGAGCATGGCCCTCCCTTTCACAGGAACATCTCCTTTCCAAGAATAAAATGAAAAGCCTGTTACTTCTGCACGCGTTTTCCTTAAGCAGAAGAGTCAATTTGGATATGAGATTTCAAAAAGGTTCCCCAGATATTCACATGGTTTGAACCAAAAAGCTCTTCACAGTTTACAAATGGCTCCAGCGCGCCTGCACCCACACACACACACATATGCATATATAATCATTGGTACATACAATCTAAGTTGGGTTTTGGACTTTCTTGGATGTTTTTTTATAGTGTTTCTAAATTCAACCCTACCAATATGCTTTATAAGGTCCGTCTAGTGGGCATCAACTTCTTAAATTGTTGGAACCTTGCATATATTTATCAAGTTTGCTTTTTCGTGACAAAGAAATGTTTGAAAGTCCAACAAACTTTGTTCACTCAATAAAATATATTTTCTTTTTATGAGGACGCAAAAATAAATCGTTTATTTATAATGTTAGCATACATATATATCACTATCCGATTAAATCAGAATAGCTAAAAGTTACAGTATATAAAGCACCGGAACAGATATATGGCTGTATGTGTGTGTGTGTTTATGAGTGAGTGAGTGAAAGAGAGAGAGAGAGAGAGAGAGAGAGATTTGGTTGCACCTTCTCGTTTGTTCTCAAGAAAAGCTAATTCTTGATGTCATTGCAGAGATATCTTTCGTAGAGCTATATCTACTTCAAGAAACTGCCAAGCAGACGCAAACAAAGCGTCAAGACAAACAAAAGGAGACGGATTGCAAGCAATAGATGAAACATCTTGATGATATTTGCCGATGCTCCTCTAAACAAACAAAGAATTCAGCCATCGGTTAGGTTGAGAAATGTTAAACAAACAAGCTAATTACCTACTTCCCTATCTGGCGAGGACTTAAGAGTTGGAATTTTAAGCTGAAGAAGGTCAAGAATTTAAAGGTAAGGATCTGTCTAACCCCTACTTACCTGAACTTGAGATTCACATAGTCACAAACAACGTTTTTTTTTAAACAAAAAAAAAAGTGATAAATAGGTTGGCTGTTTAAAACTTTTTAAAAAACGCATTTTTTTTTTGGGAAAAAAAGGCCAAAATAGTGTATTTTTCAGGTTTTTTTCTCTCTGTTTTTATTTTATTCTTTTTTTTCACGTTGTTTAATCCAAACTGCTTGTTTTCATTTTTTTTATTTTCATTTATAGCAAATTACGTTTGTGTTATTAATTTCTCACTTATTTTAATCTTATCTATTTTTAGTTATTTTTATGTTTTTAAAAATTTACTCTATTTCTCTCAAATTTCTCTCCTTTTTGAAGCTCACTGTGTCATACTCGAGAAAAACTTTGTCGTTTAAAACATGAGAAAGTTTTTTGTGACAGAGCTTGAGAACCAAAGTACAGTATTATTATCATATATTGGATGTTTCTAACCCCACTTGTATTTCAATAAAATGGGATATTTTCTAACTAAGTTGGAGTCAATTTAGGTGATTTTTTTTTTATTGAAGAACCATGATTCAGGTGCTCATATCCATTAGCATAGGTCAATTTATTGTTTGCCACGGCGAGCTTGCAAGAGGCAGCACGGAGACAAGGATAGATGTTGACGGCAATGACGTTATCTTCCTTCTAAACCACTAACCTTTGTCTCAATCTCCTAAGGTCAATACCAAACGCTAATGGGTCAATATGGGCTCGAACCCAGTTAACTAGAGAAGCCAAATACCAACATGTATTTAGAGTTCCAATTTGAGAATGTTGAACTGTATAAGTAGGATCTACGAGAAGACGTAAGCAATTGAAAAGGTATTGGCAGTTAGAGGTTGCAGGAGAGGCAGTTGTTCATGATCAGGTCTTCGTAGGGGTACATTGAAGAGCATAAATTAATAGACCTTTGCCACTTCAATAAAGAGGTTTGGTGAGTAATGCCGTGTCTGACGGTTCTTCTACGTAAGCTGATTAGTTTGTTTGTCGTGAGCAACAATCTACGTCAACTTTGTAGACCACATTTACTTTTAGGTGGAGGCCAGTTGACACTTTAAACCCCTGGCAACTTGACGTTTTAAACCCCTTCTTTCCCTCCCTCTTTCTCTCTCACATATATATGTGTGTATGTGAGATGAATACGTCCAAAGGAACCATAACATTATTCTTCACAATTACTAAAGAAGGCTCTTATTGGAAGGTTTCAAGTTTATTGTTCCGGAAGATCCCAGAAATTTAAAGAACTAGAATAGTAAGCTGAACATGGCAAAAAATTATTGGTAATTCATAATTTCCTGATATTTCATTTAGATCTACTTCGTTCATGAAACATTAAGCTTTTTAAGTATTACCAATTTCTGCAGGAGAGATGAGCAACATCTTTTTCAGGCGAGCAAGAGGGAATCCCACCGCCCGAGTGAGAGGCCGAAGCCCTCCCTCCTTCCCCTGCTCTTGGAGGGATGGGCAACATCTTTAATCTGGAGAGAAAGCAAGAAGGAAGATCAGTTGGCACTTGTTGGTGAATTCAAGCAAAGGTCATCACAGTAAGTCTGAGATCTAAACAGGGGATTTGAGTAAGAACAGGCAACCTACTTTTTTTTTCTCTCTGGCTTGCAATGTAATTTATAATGCATAAAATCACGCTTCATGAGTCTTAAACAGGAGTGAAGACATGGCATCAGAACTTATTACCCATCACACACAAACACATATACACAGAGACAGAGACAGAGACAGAGAAGGGAGAGGAGGGTGGAAAATTTTCCTGATCACTCATTTTACGGAAGATGCAACTTAAAATATTAAAGCTTCTGCTTAAGAGGCCAAGCAGCCCGATGTGCCTCTGCTGCGCTGCTGCGCAGGTTACTGAGAGATTGTACAAAGTAAGGTTGCACCACAAGGCACCTGCTAAAAATGAATACCCACGAGAACACTACCTGGCCTTTTTCAAATTTTCACAAGAATATTGAATAATTACAGTTAAAATATTTGTCAGATAAGGTAATCATGAATTTTTTGCCATAGATAAATCGCTAAATTCAACTGTTTTAAGTTTACCCAATCAAGATAGTCTACAGGAAACGGTGCTTGCAAACAAATAAATTTATTAAATAAACTTTAACACCCAAATTTTAGTTTAAGGTAGTTATTTTAGAAAATTCAAATTTCACAAGTCTTCTTGATAAAAGAACGTGCTTGACATGAAAGGAAGCTGATCCAAGTTCTTTTCATCTGTTATCGAATCATCAAATATGTAGGTAGCGCTTGGATGACACACTAAAAGAAATGGTTTTCTGAAAACTAGTTTCTAGAAAATTGGTTTTTTAGTCGTTCTGAAAAAAGTGGCTTATGTTTGTAGGTAATAAATCCAGAATAGAGTTTTTGGTGAATAACCTGAGGGTGATAGGTTATTCACTTCCTTTTAAAAAACAGCTTTTGCCAAAATAAGTTTTGGCAAAACTCTTCTTTAGTATTATTCAAACACTCCAGCCACGTACACGGTCCGGCCTCACACACGCAGCCCAACAAATTTCGCGTCCGCAGCTTATACGATCAATTATGAAGGTCCACCTTCACTGCGAACTCCTTTTAAGTTCCCACAGATTGATTACATTGAACAAACATCCTAATGCATCTTTGTGAAACCCATATACGGCTGCAGGTTCCAATATTGAGTATTCATATGACCATAAACAAGCTGAACTCAATACGTTGTGCTCAAGTTTGAGCCATGACTCATTTGAGATGCAATGAGTTCGACCTCCCTAGGAAGAGATAGAGCTATATAACCCGAGTCTGAAGATGACTTGCCTAAAAGATTGTTGCATGTGTCATGGGTCCACGGCAACCAAACAGCTTATAAATGAACCTGCAACAAGCCAAACCAAGAGAAGCAACAAATGGATTGACCAAACTGATCGTCCTACAGGCTACATGCGATGCATATATTCTAAAAACAAAAATATATAGGGTACATTAATTCTAACGCCACCCATGCTCACGATTGGAGGAAAGATTTTAGTCTGTCCATGTAACATGCACTCCAGTATTACTCTCCAAGTAAACTTCTGCTGGGCACTCAAGGATTACTCTCTCGAGATGCTTCAATCAAATGATTTAGCTTGCAGGATATTTTAGAAAGGTGAAAAGGCTATTGACAATCAAAATACACGCTGACATTAACTAGACAAAAGAACACAATCATACACCCCAACTTGCAATGAGAAGTAATGGAAAAGCTAGCTCAGAAAGGAAACTGGAATCTACACTTGAAAGAACTGTTTAAGACTGTAGCCACAAGCAGACAAGAGGATCAATGGAAAGGAAAGAGCAATATGCAAGATGGAGTTGACATTTCACTGGTCAATGCTTATTGGGAGAAGATGCTTTTGCCCTTCAATAAAGGTAGAAGGGACCTCCCCCCTTGCAGGGTTGCATCAGAAGATGCTTTTGCCCACACTCACATAGCAGGCAGACAGCTCTGAGTCGGCATCGCACAATCTGATTGTCACTTGTACTGCCCCTACTGCGGTACGTGAACCATGATGTTCACTCACAGACGGTCCAGTCAGATGACACAAACTCTAGAGAAATCTCATTGGAAATCTCAGAACTGGGAGAAGATTTGTTAGTATAAACAAGGGCACGGTTAGGGCCACTCCCACGAAAAAAGGGAAACTGTGTTCTTACCATGACAGATCGAGAAACACATCACATGAAAATGTCATATTAAACATATTTATCGCACGGAGTCCCAACATTCAGTAAGTGAAACCGGCCTCTTCATCATAGTTGACGTGTTCAAAACAGTTTCTATATTAGGTTCACATGACCATGACAATTCAGACTGTTTCTAAACCATGTCCATCTCAGGTTGTGAATTGATTCCACACAAACTTTTGCCGTCATTTGCATCATGACAAAGTCGATCTTACTAGAAGACTAAACTATGCCATAAACATCTGCAAGTTGCAAAACAAATTTTATGATGCTTTTGGATGGTACTAGCATGGAAAACCTTAAGATATCCTCCAAACTTGTCTGCTAGTAATAAAAAAATTAAGAAATACCAGGGGCTTCATAAGGACGATACCAAGAATTGTCTGTACAAGATCTGCGTTGAGAATTAAGGCTAGCAAGAGGCTAAAAACCCAAGAAGCTTGACAAAAATTAAAATATTGTACACGACCAAATACAATAAACTGAACATGAGGTAACAATTAGCTTTTGGAGAACCTCAGCATCTCAATCTTCATCTTTTTCAGGAGTTAGACCACAGTGCAGCAACATTTTCTACCAAAAATTAAAAAAAAAAAATTACAAGACAAATCATATTACAGAATCTAAACAAAGGAGGAAACAATGTATTAATTATCCAAAAGCTCCACACAGTCACACAGTTTCCAAAAAGAACTATTTGTTAATTAGATGGAATTCTTGTCATCCCAGAAAGAGGACAACTGAAATTTTGAGTGGTGAAACAAGAATCCTCAGGACCATACATAACACTACCACTATACCGGAGGTTTTGGAAGTTCCATATAGATCGAATCAACTTTGCCACCCTCTGTGTGTTTGTGTGTGTGTGTGTGTGTGTGTGTGTGTGTGTGTAGAGCGAGAGGGAGAGCTTACATTTACATGTACAAAAGAAGTTAAAATTGTATTAGAGTGTAAAGCATATATAAGATTTCAAACGCAAATAGCTGCACAGACAGCACAATCACACCTGACTTGACTTGGGTGTGATGGTCTGTGTGCTGCCTCCATATGAACAAGTATTACTTAACTAACTGGGCTGAAGTCCCCTCTGATTTCCCCACTTGAACTGCCTCAAAGTAAAGTTATTCCAGTCCCACCATAAAAGAAAGAAAGAAAGAAAAAAAAAATCCTTGAACCCAAGCAACAAATGCAACTACCAATGAATAAAAAAACAAAACCTTGTGTCCTTTGACCAATTTTAACATTCTTGCCGTCACTGAACTATCAAAATTTGCTAATTTGCTTCTGAACTCAAGCAATTGTGGACTTGAAATTGAATCATCAGATGCTCGTATCTTGCGACAAGCTAGTAGGGTATCTTAGTAGTAGCCAATAGCAGGTTTAATAAGTGAGTAGGGTCAGACCTGTTAGTTCTTAGGCAGACCCATTGCTGTAATCACCTATGTATATAAGGTTCAAGGTGAACCCTAGGCCCAAGTTTTCCTTAATCCTAAAGTAAGTGTGCTTGTGTGGCATATAATGCTGTGTTATCTTCCGCAGGTATGCAAAGGAAGGAGGAAGGTAGCGATCGTTGTTTGGTACCTACTACTTGGTCAGCTACACTAGCATTACATGCTGAACAAACAATTAACTGACTATATTTGCACAGGTGGTACTCATCAGTATTATGCAATCACTCCCCCATTATGTAGCCACAGCCCACAAGTTTATATGACCAATGGGGAATGAATGAATATTTCAATGGTCATGCAAGATATATAGGTAAATACAAAGTTCAAACATCTTAGATTCCATACTCATCAAATTCATCATATAATTTCATGTATCAAAAGAATTTTTCATGTGATTCATGTTTTCCATTTAAACCACTGCTCAAATTTTCTTGTTTACTTCAGGGTGTAGATGGTTTGCTTTTAATAAAAACAAAAACAATCTCCCTGATGAATTCGTAATATGCTAGTCACTACTTGTTAACTGAAGTGGAACCTAACTCTATGATACCTAGAATATTATAACAAAAAAAAAGGACATTTGCATAAATAAAGATACAAGTTTTAGTTTGGGTCTTCACACTGCATCCAATACATCTACTCAATATTGGTAAAGAAATCAATATTGAAAAGAATACCTGCATGAGGTTGTACTGCTCTCTCCCTATTAATTCATTTTCAGCTATCGAAAAATATGCCATGGGATAACGGCCAATATATGATGTATAACTGTCCCGCTGGATGTTCACAGCCCATTCACTGCAATAGGAAACTCAGATCACCTCAACAGCCAAGAAGAAAAAAAAAAGGAAAAAAGAGAAAAGTAAACACATGTTGTTCTTATGTCAGTGCAAGGATGAATTCACAATCTACTTAAATCTATATGGCCAGTTCCAACATAATTTGCTTGAAGGTGCTCAAGTTGAGAGTTGATGTTGAATCTATCACTGGCCTATCAAGACAACTGTCAATGTGGTAAATGACATGTAGGCGAACTACAAGAATCGGAAGAAAAGATAACTGAATGCAATTTTTATGTGCATGATTACAAGACGGTACTTGCTTAACTAATAAAAATTCCAGAGACAGACTCACGCTGATTTGCACTTGTCTTAGCTATTAATATGAATCTGAGAAAGAAGGGACATTGCATGAAAATTTTACATCAGCAATGTTTTGCTCTATAAGAACAGCCAGTAGAAGAAATATGAATTTCTAAAGATGTTTCGAAAAGCCTATTGCATACTATAGTACTACATATACAAAAGAAGGCAGAGCATGATTTGGTAAAGAGTCCCTATGTTCCCTATGAGGAGTTCCAAAATCCAGAAGGATAGCATCTCTTTAGAGCAGAGAACACATTTCCAAGATAAGATGTGATATGCTAGCTCCTTCTGAGGTGACCCTGCCAGAAAATATGTTAGCTCATTGCCATCACTAAATTCAAGATCATTGTTCTCTTTCAACTTTCTCAACAATAAAGTATGAAAATTGAGTATGGTCCTATGGTGTTCTAAATGAAAATTTGACATTCAAGACGACGTAAATCCTACCAGTAGAACCTTGTGTTCACAATTTAAAACAAGAAAACAAACAAATAAATAAGAACCACTTTAGCTGGGCATCTCATTTAAACCTCTCTAGGTCACAGATAGACCAGGTCCATGTTCGAGCTTTGAAACTCTTGGCTTGGATTAGACCAATACTGCTTATTAGCTGGCCAAACATTGAAACTAGGTCACAGTGACCACTTCAAACTGAATTTGTATTCTATGTACTTAGCTGATCAATGATTTAATCCCTTTGCATCCAATATTAAATTACTCAATGATGTTCAAAACACACTTTCCTAGTAAATGTTACCGTTTAGAACAGGATAATGTACATAAATTCTATTTGTAAAGTGAAGACTCTTGTCTTCACTAATATGTTTTCCTTCTCATGTACAGCTTAAGTATTTGATCCAACTATATGCAAGCATAAGTAGTCATCTCCTTCATTAGGCACCTATAGATCAATCCATTTCGAGCTACCAATTTCTTATTATAGACAGGAAGAGAAGGTTACCTTTATCATCCGAGGCAAACAAGAATGATAAAAACAAATGCTTGCATAATCTGTAATAAAGAGGGCATGATGGATCTAGAAAATCATGCACCAAAGCGGAAGGAAAAAACACATCATTTAGCTAATAGGCATCTATTCTTCAAGCCCAACGAATAGAGAATCCAAGCCGTTCAAATGGTAGAAACTCATTGGTAATGTATAAGGCGTGCTTATTTAGCATCTTAAACCAACAAGCAGCATATAAGATATAAATTGTTTATACGACTGAGCTAATGAATCAGTGAATCTATGAATCAACTGATGATATCAACTTCAGTCAAAGTCAAGTCAGACGTGCACAAGCATAGCTCATTGAACTTGATGTGTCTGTTGATTGAATTTGGTGAGTTGATGCATCGCTTACACCAGCACTAGCATCTGGTGAGGGTGCAACATGGCTGGGGCAATGTCCATGTGGCATAGACTTTTCTCAACAGATATTTGCACGCTAGCCTAGCCAACAATTTCTATGTGCTAATATTGGGTTCAGAAAAGAGATGTACCATCCAAATGATATGCATTTTTGAGTCTTAATGCTGTGTGCCTATAATATCAAAAGCTCATTGCAAATGATTATAATTTGTAAATAGCATTTCTTAAAGAAGCATGATTGTAATTCTTAAACTTGCAAAACGATGGCAATCATTGACCTTGTTATATATACATTTTTTTTAAAGAAAGCCTTATACCAAACAATAAAGCACATAAAAAACAACCCAAGATAAGGAGAAACTTCAAGACACCAAATGAATCAAACTTTAGCTAACAGACACGAAGTTGGAATCAGAGTTACCGACTCTGAATGTGGGAGCGAGAAACAACTAGGACGGTGGAAGCAGGAAACAACATCCTCAATGTTTTAGGAAAGGGAAACCAGATAACCACCTAGAAGCAAACCAGAAGCAAATCATTGGAACGAATCAGAAACAAACTGGAAGAGAAGAAGGAAGCAAATTAAAGCAACTAGGAAGCAAGCAGGACGCGAAAAATATAATTTGTCTTACTAGCACAGATCAAATGCTCAAGTGTCAAACTGCAAAGTTTTGTAAAGTTAAACATTTAAATATAACAAGGCCGGTTGCTTCCATTAAAAAAGGAAGCTCTTTTCCATTTCGAATGGAACATGCGTCCGTTAAATGAGAAGTCGTGCTTCTGGTTGCAAGGCTCGATTATTTTTTCTAAATAGTGTTGCTCACGACGCTTCACAAGCGCTTTCAAAGTGCGCGCTTTGCTTCCCATGCACAAAGGGCGCTTCCGGTAACACCCGGTTATCTCACTTTTGAAAGCTCAAAGTGAATATCATTTGGATAAGAAAACCCGTCCAGCAAAGCTTGGGTCAACTTGCTTATAAAGTAAACGTGTAAAACCATTGCTCCGCAAGCACACACATCAAACTTTTTCTAAACTATAGGATGACATGGAATACAACAAAGTAAATCTGTCATCACTAAACGAGTGTATATGAACCCAGGTGGTCAGACCTACTTTACAAGTTCGAAAACACAACTCGCCTCACTTTCCAACTCACACTAACCTTCACTTTTAAGACATAACAAATCCAGAAGCAATACAAAAACGAATGCCATAAGGACAATCCTACGCAAGAGCCTTTTGAATTGAGCATCTTCAGAGTATGAAATAAACGCTAGTCTACACCGTATAAATAATATAAGCAATTTTACGACTCAAATACCATAGAAAACCCTTAAAATCAGCTCGCACATAATTTATTCAGAAAGAAACGTAGAAAACCCCCAAAAATCTGCAAGGAAAAGGTAGAAATGCTATTCTATATCGACCAACAACAAAAAATGAGCAAAATAGAACAAAGCCGAGAGAGGTAGGGAAGAGAGAGAGGGAGAGAGAGAGAACCTGGAGGAGGACGCAATGAAGTATGCCGTCTCGACTGGAAATGCTAGTGCGAAGTCGGCGGCGCCGGGACGGGACGAACGGAAAACCGACGCGTCGAAGCGGCAGATTTTATAGCTTGGGCCTGTCAACGGTAATCGGTTAACCGGGTCGCACCCATAACATAAAACCCGATTATTATATCAGTCTACATCTGGTCTGCGATGTTTGAAACCAGACCCGGATCTGAACCCAGCGTTGATGAATGATGACATCTAATTTAGGGGGCGTTTGGTTGGCAGGAAAAGCACTGTTCAACAGGAAAAAAAATTCAAATTTTTAAAGCGTTTCCATTTCATCAAACATGGAAAAAAATTTGAACCGTTGGAGATGATTCTGAAAAAATATTTCTGAAAAAATTTCTCCAGCCAAAGGGGTGGAGAAATTTTTCCAAAAATTGTTTTGTGACCGTTGGAGGAGGAAATTTTTTCTCCCTCCTCCCTCCTTCTCTTCTTCCTCCTTCTTCCTCACCATTCCCATCAAACAAAGAAATTTTTTTCTAGAAAAATAATTCCTCCATAACAAACACAAACTGGTTTTGGAAAAACGGAAAAATTTTTCCATTTCTTCAATTCCAGAAATTTTTTTCTAGAAATTTTTTCTAGAAATTTTTTTCCAGAAACTTTTTTCTGACCATCAAACGGCCCCTTAAAGAAAATGTAGTCCACTGCATTGATCGCGAGAGCCGTCTGATGGCTTTAGTGTCTTAGACTGCACGTTATATATATATATATATTATCTTCATTTTCATTGTTCATTTTGACTTACATTAAAACTTAAGCATAATATAATATACCCTTTAGCTTGAGTATCATACTTTTACCTTTGATGGTTTAAGAAAGTAACATCCATAAATACATTGAATAGTTGTTTAATTTTTATTTTTAAAAAGATAACTGTTAAGTACTTCCAATACTTCTTTTTCTACTATTTATAAATAACTATAAAAAATGATAATTCTCATATTTTACAGCCAATATTTTGTTAAAATATTTTATCTAAAATAAAATATTTAACTTTGTTGATAAATTCATCATATTTGAAATAAGTTTCATTAAGGTAATCACGTGTGAGAATCGTAAAGAAGTATGATATTTACCATGAGCTAATACCCTTTTTTTGTGAAATGTATTCTCATTTTATCACGTAAGTAAACAAAAGGGCATTTTGAATTTGTGTAACAATAAATGACACTCGCAGTTCTTGCGACAGCTGTCTCATTTCGAAACTTTATTAATAAAAATATTTTTGATTAAGATTTGCTTTGTTGATGTTCTTTTGAGTAAGTGAGAGATTACAACTCACGAACGCCTGTAAGCATTTTCTTGTTTTTTGTTTTTGTTTTTAGTTTCATAAAATTAGAATTTGTTTCTGGTTTTATAAAAATTAGAATAAGATAAAAAAAAAAAGAGATTTGATGTAAAAGAAAATCCACAGAAACCGGTGGAAGCGAGGTCCGCTTTTTTTTTCTTTTTTTTTCCCCAAGATTTATTTTAAAGGTATTAATATTTTTTGCACCAGCTTCTGTTTCAATTTGTTTGCATTAGGGGCACCTCCGCAATTTTCTTTTGAAATATTGACGAACTTATCCCGATATTTTCCCTCGTGAAGATTTCCCCACGAATACGAGATTAAGCAATCCCGCCATCAACGCCCGCGCGAAAATCACCCGGCACCACCTTCGTTTCTCTGAGCAGTCGCCGGAAATGGATCTCCTCTGCAAAGTCTCCGGCCATCTGTTACAGGAAGAGGATAAGTCGGTGCAAGCTTTTTGGTCTCTGAGGTACACCGTCCAACCTAGAGCTCAGGCTCCGGGGATCGTCCCTTCGTCTGGTTTCGTGTTCTCTTCCTTTCTTCTCTTTTTCGGTCTTCCAATTGTTTGTGATTTTTCGTGTTGCCTTCTGGATTTTGATCAAGTCAGATATTTTTCCTCTCTCTCCCTCTCTCTCTCATGTTTCGGAAATTAGCTTTTGCTTCTTCATTGTGCTGTGGGTTTCGGTTGTCGTGGTTGATGGCATCAAAAGAGACGGTACAAACATTTCATTCGCATATGGCTGATCGATGCTTAATTTATTCCAGGTCTGTGCATTAACATCTGACCTGAATTAGTACATAACTGTTCAATCTTTTTCACCTTCTCGTCACGACACTATTTCTTTTCATTAGGCTACCTTGATGGATTGACATAAAAAGTTAAGTGTTGAATTCTCCCGTCTGAGCGTATTGAACATCTTAATTTGTGTAGAATCAGATTTTGCGACACTAATCTTTACAATCTGGTTATATTTAAGATAGGACAATCATACACATTCCTTTAACCTTCGTTCATCAATTTGACCAGTCTATCCGTCTCTTTTCCCGAGTCATTGGGTTACGACAGTAGGCTATTCCGTGGATGAGATTAAGGAAGCGTGTAGAAAGATTGTGCTTATGTGTACTATTATTTGAAATGAGATGAAGGAATTGAGTAGAAAATGTGCATTGTGGTGTTAATTCGTTCCAGTGGCAGCGCCAGATATATTTGGCAGAGGGGCACTCACAATATACATACAAATGTTTGAGGGGCATTTTATATATAAGTATAAAAAAATTAGGGTCAACCAATATGTAAACAAAGGATTTAACAAGGTTAAAAGCTGTTTATGTTTTCTTAAAGAACATTGCTAGCAGAGATCTTCTTATGGAGTAATGCTACTTTGTAATTAGATTTCCAGCTATAGTGGAAAGTTAGAAAGTCCGTCAGTCATATATGACATGTTGCCTGGTTCTTTTAGGGGATAAAATCAATTGGCGTGTGAAGCATTTAAATGTTCCATCTAACGCATGGTAAAGGAGGAAAAGTTTGGTTTATTTCGTTAGCAACTAACGCAAATTGGGTGCTATCTTAACCCACACAAGACAGGTTCATGATGATATTTTGTGCCTTCACCATCCTACATGTGGATCTCAAATTGTCCTTGCCCAGCAGTAACAAGAGACTACACTATTATATCCCAATCTCATGCTCATGCCGCACTTGAATTTCAAGCATTTCCCCCCTCATATAGTTGAGATGTATGAGACTATTAGTCCACACTAAGGAAGGCCATCTCCTGCTTGAGGCAATATTTTCTCCAACCTCCTCTGCACCCACTGTCCTTGGCTAGTTGTGGAAGCAAAACAGTATCGTCAAGGGCATCTTCTGTCCCTTGATGCAATAACTGCTTTGCGTCTGTCTTAAGAACTCTCATTGTGTGTGCACTTGTTTCATTCATCAGGCCTTAGCATGGCAGCGACATCCCATGAGTGCAGCTGCAGGGTGCAGGATAGCCATTTTTTAAAAAGGCTTTGACGTGGTTGTGGCCTGTGGGGTGTGTGTGTGTGTGTGTGTCAACATATGTATACACACACATACTTCTGCTACAGGTTTTTCATCTTTGTTGCTCAGGCAAAAGTTCTATATCTTGGTGAGAAAAGAAGTGCAGAATTCTGCTCATCCTACCATCTGAGAAAAATGAAAAAACAATACTTTATATGCACAAATGGGCATTTTTCTTCCATTTACCCTTAACTGTGGAAAAAGGGGGGCCTGCAAATTGCTGCTTACAACATGTACAGCCCATTTTACTTGTGATTTAACAGTAGGATCGGTGAATCTAAATTTCTCCCTTGTGCTTCTTCTAATGAATGAATGATTTTAGTCATAACAATCTGGAGGTAATTTAAGGTTACCCAGTCATTCTGGTGAACATTTCTTAAAACAGATAATGGTGCTTTGGTTGTCATCTAACACTTATCAACTCTGAATCACCACAGGTGAAACTTTTAAAGACAGTTTATTGTTAAAATATACTGCCAAGTTGCCAACCATGTCTAAATTGCTGCACTTACAGGTCTCATTTTGGTTGGGCTTTAATTTTCCATTTATTTTTCTAAGGACTATATTAATAATAATTAAATTATATGTTTCCTTAGTTTCTAAATCCAGTTTGTGTTTAAATGGTCATTCCAACTAGTGTATGTGATTGTTATTCATTATTTCTTTCTCTAATATAATGAAAAATTATGGTTTGATGTCATGATGAGGCTGCACTGTTGGTTGATGAGAACAGTTGAGGTAATCGTGATACGGTTTTGGACTGAAAAAGGACCAGTTAGAAGTAAAAACTTACAATGAAAGGCATGCCGAGTTGGAATATTGAACATCTAATCATCATTTGAAATAGTGGCATCACTTGCCTTTTTTGACGGTCAAGATCTTATGCTGGGCTTAAGCTCCTTATGTTGGTACAAGGCCAAATATAACACCAACGTAATGGATGAAAGAAGTGTTTGAAACTAGTGTTGGGGGTAATGGTGCATAATATATGCTTCATCACTTTACATAATGTAACTTTTAGGAAAAGTTACTATTTTGAGATGTGTAATAATTGATGAACAAAAATCTGAATACTCATCATCATCATATTCATTTTCATCCTTTGCTTCAAAATCAACATTCTTCCAACATATTTAGGGTTTCTCATCATCAACTTTCTCTATTTCCTCAACGTTGGACTATTCAAGGTATTCGTCTTGGGACATGGTATCTGGTTCTTCTTCAAACACGAATCCAGTACGTCAAAGTGCTCGAAGCTGAGAGGGTCAACTTGCTTTCTATGCCTGCTTGTTGAAGTTTTGTCTAATTGCCTAAAATAAATAAGGGAAAATTTGCTAATATATATTTTAAAATAAGTGTATAGTAATGGTCAACTTATAAAACTAGTCTACAATAGCTTATTACCTTTGTCTCAATTGCATATTATATCAAACATGAACAAGGTCATTCAGCCTTTTATATTCTAGTCTATTTCTCTCTTTAGTGTGGATTTGTTGGAGAATCCTCCAATTGTTTTCACATTCACTTGCACTGCACATTTGATTGAAGATTTCAATTGCAAAGCCTTTGAAATTTGGCAGTCACTTCCAAACCAATTTCACTACATATCTAAATACAAATGAAACATTATGAAAAAAAGTATAAATTTACTACATTATAATTATGAGGGATGAAATTCCATCTCATGATGAATGACACCTTATGTGTCAATTTCAATGGCATATCTGAATGCAGTCTAATAAAATCTTATTCACTTCTATGTCCATTTAAGACATTGCAGAATAATTCAATGCGGAGTTTAAGTATCATGTTGTTGCATGAAGGGCATAATGAAGTTGCCCGGTCTACTTATCATGGACAATCCTTCGTACGGGCATATCCATTTCTTCTTTTCTTTGAGGTGGCTTTTGATACATTTTTGCTTTGTCTATAACTTCATAAGGGTACTCCAAGGCTGTCAATCAATCTTAAACTTTAACTAAGAGTATGCTGATTTTCAATAATTTGAGACATGATTCCCAACATTGACTGTTGAATACAATATATACAATTTCCATTGACCTGCTCTTATGAGTTATGAGCATGTGGAAACACAACTTGTTCATCACCTAATAACATCTATCTCAAAGCATTTCTCTGTTTCATTTTATTCTGTACATTCAAAATATTTGTGGCGAAATATAGTTTATATAGATTTAGATCAGTTCAACTTAAGCATGACTGTGAATGTATTTTGTGGTATGTTGACATTATTCAACAGTTGATCTCATCTCATCCATCTAGCCAAGATCTCCAAGCATAAGGTGATGAAATGAGTAGAACGTGGAGTAAAAAAGAACGACCCATAGTTTGAAGCCAACATTCTACCTGCAGCTCTGTAATTTGCTGCAGCCAATTCTACCTGCAGCTTTGTAGTTTGCTGCATTATCTGTGATGATCTGCACAACATTTTCAAGTTTACATCTTTGACAACATCATGAAAACATGAAAGGAAACATCAGTAGTTTTTGTAGTATTTGACAAATCATTAATTTAAAAACATAATGCTTTTAGGACAATATATGAAAATTTTTATCAATGTTCTTGTCCCCATAATCCCATATCCATCCATCAATCTGCCATACCACTATACCCTTTTCCTCTCCAACTCAATCCTAATTCACCACATGCTCTTACTTCTTTAATGTTTGCATCAAGAATTTTTCTCTCAGGTGATGATAAAAGGGCATTATCTGCTGTACCTGTGAATGAATTAAATTTGATGCATTAAATAGCAAACATGTATCATAAATGATAGAACCATCTCTTTCTGCACTATTTGCCTGTTCTACCAAATGTTTGAGAGTCATAGACTCATAACTGTCCTAACATCAGGTTGAGAACCTTGAGTGGTATGAGAAGGGAAAGGAACTTCTAATAGAGGCAGAAGCACTTGTCCTTTCACTGGTTGCTTTATTATAAGACCTACGACTTATTCCCTTTTTTCTTTTTGTGCCAGTTACTTCCTACACACCACCACTTTTCCTTTTCCTCTTGAACTAACCACACCTAAGTCACATGTGTGTTTGTATGGGCATGGGTAGGTAACTGCAGCTACAAACAGAACAAATCTTAACAGTGTGGGCACAGGGTATGACAAAGCATACACATGCAATACACACACACACACATATACATATATGAAAGTTAAAGTTAGCTAGTTGCCAGATGACTAAATATTTAAAACCTGGTCTAAAAGCACCATAAACTGTCAGTAAAGAAACCATAAGCTATTGCTGCACCATAAATCATTCCTATTTCTCTTGTAACATGGTGCTTTGAGTGACAATATATATATCTGACCCTTATATACTAGACTTCAATGGATATCATCTGAATCATTGATTAGAAGGAGATCATATGGTAGAGATTAAGTTGCAAATATAGAAGCTAAGTTGTTTTCAAGAGTCGGAAATGCCCTTCAAAGGAGACGGGTTTTCGTTTAAAGGCATTTTAGAATCTTGAAAAAATAGCTTGACTTTTCTATATTTATAACTTTATCTCTATCATTTGATCGTTTGGAATTGATGATCGAGATGATTCCCATCAAGTCTGGCATATGAGGGTCTAATAGCTATATATATATATATATATAGGAAAATTGAATGGTGAGTTTGGTTTCTTATAGTCACCCAGCCATCTAAACAAGACCGTCTGATCCAGCATGATGGATGATTAAGAGAAAAACAAAGAGAAAAAGGTGATGGACATTTTCGTCATCTAGTATTATTTTCCAACTTTTTCTCCATGTTTTTCTTTCAACCATCCATTTGCATCAGATGGATTGCCTTGATTAGAAACTTAGATGGCTAGGTAATTCTGGATAGCCAGAGTCACCATTTACTCACTCATATATATATATGTATCTGTCTATGTATATATGCTTGTATGTATGTGTATATATATATAGATATATATACACACACACACACACACATATATATATATATATGTGTGTGTGTCTGTCTATGTATATATGCTTGTATGTATGTGTATATATATAGATACACACACACACACACACACACACACATATATATATATATATATGTATGTGTGCATGTATATATGCTTGTAATGTATGTATATAGATAAATAGAGAGAGAGAGAGAAGCCAAGGAAGTCTCTCTATCTTTCTCATCCAATGCACTCTCTTTTGTATTCGATGAGGAGAGCTAATGAGAGTTATCATGGTGTGCCATAGAATTACTTGTGTTTTCTTAGCTATTCTTCCATTGAAGCCATTAAAAATAAATAAATCTGCCAGTATACGTATTTCCTTTGTTGTCTGACCAATAAAATGGGGTGGAATAGCATCTTGACCCCTATCCTCTCAGTTTTCTATTTAGATAGGAAAGGGAAACATCCTTTCATGTGGAAAAGAAAGAGGCACGACCAATTAACAAGTATCGAAGGAGTGTAATTGTTGTTGTCAGTTTGAGTGTCAGCATTTCACACTTGCAAAAATGTCCTAAATGTGTCCATGTAACACAATGAAAATATGAAAACCACCATATAAATTAGCTGGAAATATTTGTAGTTATCCCTTATAAATTGGAGAAAATAAATGAAATAATATTTGGTTATTTAGACAAACAAGTGCATTTCCTTTAGCACACTGCGAGTGCAGAAAACTGTTGACTATCCTAAAGATGCTTAATTTCATTACGGCATGGTTGGCCTCTAAATGAAGTTGCTCAGACATTGTCCTTGATCTTGAGTTGGTCTTCCTGCTCAGCCAGATTCTAACTCTAAATAAAGGATGAAGTTAATATCAACTTTTTTTAGGGAGTGGAACTCTGGATTAGTCTCTTAATGAAGCTGATTTTTGGTTTATTTCCATATTTTGCCATTTTCATTGCTGTTATCTCTCCTGATTTGCAAACATATGCTTGTACACAAGGAGTGAATTTGAAAACCGGAACTCTGGGATCTACCAATGCGCTCTTTTGCATGCTCTTCTTGCTATCTTTTTTCTTTTTTTTGCCTTGTGTTTCTCAACCAGTTCTATGTGAAACATAGAGGACATGTATTCACACAATATCTGAAGCATTGCTTACTACTTGACATTAAGAATGTGTAGCGTGTACAAGCTATAAAGAAAGGGTATGCGACATATGCCTCCAATAGAAAGTAACTGTGTATTTGGGAGTCATCCCGAGCAATCTTGATACATTTTTTTATTGTTTAACATGAAGATAAGATGCTAGTTGGCGGAGTTTCCTTTTTTAGAGAATGCCAATTGTCAATATTGGGGCTATTAAAATAAAAGATTTTGTTTTCCAGTTGTTAGTATTGGTCGTATTAAATAAAATATATGGTTTTATTATGATAAAGAATTTCAATCAATGTGATTATTGTATAGCTGTCATTTTTTGTGGTTTAGTTTATACTTTAAAGCCCAATTGAGATTTAGGAATGACTAGAAAGTTCACTGCTTTGTACACTAGTTGAAAGTAAAATTTATTAAAAAAGAATAAAGTTATTATAGGTGAAACATTAAGCTAATAAAGTTATATGATATGATTATAAGAATGTATAGACTATTGCAAAGATTTTGAGGCAATCAGATGGTCCCTTAGTAAAATTTTTATTTGTTCCATTATTGGATCTAGGAGTTTGTGGGACAACTGTCTTTTTATGTGACATGTTTATGTGAAATCATATGCATCTATCCATCGGGTTTTACGTTGGGAACCTAATGCATATTATGTTGTGATTATCCTATCCAGCAATCTATTCTATTTGGAAAAGGTGTGAAAAGCACAGAGTAGCTGGTCTTATACTAAGTGTAGCTTCTATTTGGATGGTGGTGTTCTGGATTTCCTTTCTAGTAGTTACATTTATTTCTTGTCTCTTGCACTGTTGAGCGTTTGTACAGCAGGTTTATGCCAATGCCTTTAGCTTAGTCCCTTTTCTCCTGTTTGGAAACTGAAATTTTAGATTGGATGAGTCGTCCAACTTGTGCAAACATGAAGACATAGAAAGCATTAATTAACGTATTTCTAACCAGGTGAAGATTCTAGATGCAATTCGGTTGGAACTTTATGATAGACGTACTTTAATAGTTATGTCTTCTATTCTTAACTCACTGGACATTGTATGTGCAAAAATGCTTAGATCTTTTGTATCATCCTGTCATGCCTCAGAATTATGCCACCATAGACCAGGAAAACTTCTCATCTTTTAGCATGTCTTTCTCCCTAGCGGCTTCATAACCATTATAGTTATTCCTGAGTGGTCTGCATTGTTTTCTGTAGAAGCTAATTGAGGCTAATATGTTAGAATTACTTAGAAATGTGGAGATACACTTTTGCCCTTTATTTTTTAAGACAACATTTTAGTAAATCTTCTGAAGATAATACCAGGCCATGTGATTATATTCAATAAAGGGGAGAGCAGCATCTGTATCATTGTAAAACACAACAATTCATCAGCATTGGAAGTAAGATGATGCAAGTCATTACCTTCTTCTGTTACTGGGTTGAGATATTCTTTGGGCTAATATTGTTGTTGGATGCTCATGTTCTTTTGTGAATTTATGGCAACCTTGATTGTTCTTCAGCAGAATATATGCATAAGTCTGGAAGAAAACTATTATGTATTGATGTGGTTATCATTGTCTTCTTCCTTGCTTAGGCATGGGAATTTTGGACAAATATGTAGAGAATTACTGGTTTTTCACTAGGACTATTACTTCTAGAATTTTATATCTTTTTTTTACCTTTCTTGATAAAGATGGGCCTACATGCTAGGATCTTTTCAATCATCTTCTTTTAGTGAAGTCTACTACCTCATGCTATGCTACTCAAGCACATAGATATTCTGCATGTGCACGTGAAGAGAGAGAGAGAGAGAGAGAGAGAGATTAGTAACTGCAACCACATGGTTCCTTTCTGCATAGGGTGGCAGTTAGTACTTGGCTTCTCCATGCGTGGGAACCCTTGATTGTCTTGTAGCTTTATGCATTGGCTGGAAATTAGTATTCGTCTCCTCCATGCCTGGGATAGAATCTAGAACAAACCCTTGATTGTCTTGTAGCGTTATGCATTGGCTGGAAATTAGTACTGGGCTTCTCCATGCCTGGGATAGAATCTAGAACAAACCCTTGATTGTCTTGTAGCTTTACGATAAGAAATCTGCTAACATGTAAATGTGGGTCTACATACATAAAAGTCACTTGTTGATGTTGTTTGTACTTGTATTTGTTGCTGTTGATTGCTTGGACCAACAGTGCCTAAATTCTGATGGTCCTGGCATCCATTGCCTGTGTAGGGTCATGCAAAGCATGTCTACCCGTGCATGTGCATTTCGACTGTCAGTGCCACAGGCTTCTGTATGATATCACTAGAATGTATCTGGCTATTCTTGTACAAATCTTTGGCCACGTTAGCGTCCTTCATGGTCAAAACTTGCTCTTATTCATCAGTGAAAACGGTTCACTGTGCTGCTGCATTTATCTGGTATGGTACATCTCAATGAATGAAATACTGGTCATTAAGGCCTGAAAAGGCTGTACCATTGGGTCGTCAGTCACTAGGATTAATGAATAGATATATTTGCTGTTTATGTAACCAACATGTAGAGGATAGACTAGAGATGTCAAAATCCAAGATCCCGTTATTGTGAGAACTTGCACCAAATAATATAAATAATCTCTTTCTCAAGCATCACTCAGAAGACTTATGTGAGAACAGCAAACAGTATTATTCAAGATACATTGCCCCGTATCTGTTAATGCGAGTATTGGGCTAAAGCAACTTGAGCGTGAAACTTCACTAGGGAATGTGCCAATCGATGGAATCATCTTCTAAAACATGCTTTTTACATTCACTTCCAGTGCGTTTGATTTCACGTGATCCTTAAACTAAGCTTCTTGTTTTTTACTTTAATTCAAAGAAAACATCTGCAAGTGCATGCCTATGGCTATGTGCATCTTTAATCACTGAGACATAGCTTCCTAACGGTCAGTGGTGAGAATCCAATGTTGACAGGAGTGGAAGGTTCTTGGAGAAAGAATGACAATCTTCTGGTACGGTTTGTCTATAATATAGTCAATATAAAATGTTCACATGAGATATGCCCAGAAAATATGAAATTTATTATCCACAACATTTTCACACGTACTGAACAGGTGAAAAATGTTGATATGGGATGAACTGAACTTATTTCGACTATGAAAGGATAAAAAATGCAAACTTTTTCACATGCTTAAAAAAATCTATGATCAATGGATTTGCTTCTTACTTCTCAGAGTACGGATGAACAAGTATAAACGGCTGATATGGGATAATAGAACTCGTTTTGACAGTGAAAGGAGACTGATTTTCACTTGCTTGGAAAATTCTGTAATCAATTGAGTTGCTTCTCAGAGTTATATTGTTCTTTAGTCCACTTGTTCAAATGTTCCACCAGACCCTCAAGTAAAAGAAAAGCAAGCTGGTCTAATTGAGTCCCCATATCGATTATCTTCCAACAGTGTCCACTTGTCTGTTTTGGTCGGTTCTATCCTTTCACTTGGATAAGCAGACAAAGCCTGTGTAAAGTATACTTGTAAGGAAAAAGATGCTATCCTTTCACCTTTACTTTTTCATTTTTTCTCTTGTTTATTTTTTCGTTCTTCCGTTTAATCATGAGGAAGGGGTACAATGATGGCCGTCGATTGTTGCACGATCAAGGACATGGAGAATCAAAATTCAGATGAAATTGTACAGCAGCAATAATGGTGCTAGTCACCTCCTTTCCCATGTCCCCATTTGACAGTTTATCAAGGTTCTGCATGCCATGCACACTTTGGCTGGGCTGATAGAACTGTCCGTGCTCTTTTCAAAAGGAGAGCAAGATTATATAATGTGATATGATAAATCACATTCTGAAGGTCATATAATTTGGAAGTTCGACCATTTAATTTTTGTGATGAATGGTCACCATCATAAGTGTTAATGGTGCTTCTTTTTGGTGTGCTCCACCATGCGACTACTTGCGTAGACGCCACCACTTGTGTAGAGAAAAGAATGGTTCGGATGAGACCACTTGATCGTGAAAACAAAAGAAACTCTTTAAGATTGTGATTTTCCAGCTGGCGGAATTTGCTTCCAATTTTTTTGTTTTTTATGAAATTGGTTGAATTTGAACCCTCTTTGTTGAGTGTACCTTCTCAATTCCAGTGCAATAGAGGAGGGCTCACAAGGGAGGGGACTCTTTATCACATTGGCTTGTGAACAGCGTGGCAACTATGAGATTCGAACAAGAGCTCACCTTCACTAACTGCATCGGACCTTTAGAAGGACTTTAAGTAATCAGTTTCAGCTTTAACCAATTCTGCCATCACCTTAGGGTGGTCTCGACTAGTTATGCAAGTCCACTTCAAACACCAAAAACACAAGTTAGTTGGTGTACTTGTATGGATGTGATAATGCATGTTAACCCTTGTTGATACCGGTCATGCTGGAGAGAGAGAGAGAGAGAGGGTGGAAGGTTCCCATCTCTTTTGTTATTGAATGTCAAAAAGCATATGCGGCCATGGATTTCAAGAGATGAAAGTACATGAATTTTTTGCTTTTTATTTTTTACTGTTTGTCTCCTGGCTTGAATGAATGAAGCCATGCGTTGATTGGAAGTGATGAGCATGAAGCCTTTGTTAGTTGGTATCTAATCTTATGGACGGTCTTATTGTTTCATAGACTGTCTTAATTTCGTAATGCATCTCTCTTAACTGTTTCTAATTAGTATTCTGCACTACCATCTTTATAATTTATATTATGCACACTGAAATAGGTGTACGTCTGCCATGTTCCCGCCCACTGCTCCACTCCCTTTTTTGAGTTTCATAAAGCAATGTGTGTGTGTGAGTGAGAGAGAGAGAGAGATTAAGCTTTGTGCTTTTGGAGGACAGAGAGAGTACCAGAGAAGGACACAATAATGCTGCCCTTTCTGTGGTGAGGGTTGCGTGGAGACATGATGCATCGTTATCATGTTTTGTGTACCATTGGACACCACAGGGGCGTAAAACCTATGGTCAGTGCGAAGCCACAGTCCAAACTCGACACGTATTCAAACACTAGTCAAACCGCTCTGACGCAACCCCTAGGTTCTCACACACATCAGTGGTCCACACCCCCTAAAAACACTCCAAGAAATATATTGCCATTGGGAAGTAGGTTCATGATAGCCCCATGTAGAAGCAGGAGGCTGCTGTTCCTTTGCTCTTATTTTAATAAGGATCCTTACTGTTCACTCTCTATTATGTTTTCCCCCTTTTGAGAACACATTAGATGCCCCCACCAGCATTTGGTCTCTTGGCCCCCTTTCATCATATGGCCAAAAGCGAAAAAACAGAACGGGAGGCCCCTAAAAAATGCCAATCTTTTCTCATTCATATGCCTGGAATCATATCTGAATGAAAAGAATAAGGGAACAGAAAAATTTTGATCCTTCACAGCAGCGTGTGGCCAAGCATGTGGGTGATGCTAGGTGACCCACCATCTAACAGAACGGGGGACACCGCAGGATGGGCAACAGGGGTCTACCGCCCTGTCTCTGGTCATATCTCTCCCAACTCCACTCTCTTGTGTTGGCTCTGAACTCAACATCTGCAAATCATCACAGTGCAGCAGATTAAGCTGAACAGTAACCGTTTTCAAATTAAACTCCCAGTTACTATAACCACAAGGCCAAGCCAAAATATGAAGTCTTCACATTCTTATTAAGTCATCTTAGTCTTTTACTTTCACATCAGCTTAATTTCCTCTCAGTTGCTTGCTTCATCCTCGACTACAATAATGTCGAAATTAGGTTTGATCTATAACGAATCCTGGCCCGCTGTATGCAAGAGGGAAAATAGAAAAACTTTCGATAAGAATAGTGACGTACACAGCTCTTGGAATAAAGCAGATGTTGCCATGCTATGTACTGTCCTTCGTATGGAACTAGAGATTAATGACATATCAAGTGTTCCCTTGGCCACCATTATGTGTGGCTAGCTGACTCAGTAGTGCCGTGCAGTAGTCAAGTCATGTCAACTCTTCCCGTTTCTTTTGCTGGGTACTGAAAAGGACTAGTCTGAACCACAACTTCTGACCCACATATCTCAAAGTTAATATGTCAGCGGCATTTCTGATGCCTTGCAGGTAATTTAGAACAGCTACAGCCAGGTGGACGGAGTTCTTTTCGGCAATCAATTTGCAGTAAAGTCTGTTCATGTGATCACATGGAAGTGGAATCACTCCAAGAGTTGGGTGAATAATCTTTCTGTCGATAGGGATTTGACCACAATCTAATGCCTCCTGTATACAGTTTGAGTCACATGGTTAATCTGCAAGGCAAAACATGGGGCTCTATGGAGTTTGATTTAGTTGGTCATCCATGGAACCGTTTGCAGCTTGGAGGCAGCTACGTGCATGCATGACAAAGTAAAGATTTTGTTCATCAGCATGGTTTTCCCTTAATAACAGAAAAGTGCATTTGAATTGAGAAAAAGACTTGAGAAAAATTCCACATCTTAAATGAATAATCGCAAGTTATTGAAATGTTCGCCCACAGCTCTGCTTTACTTGACATACTCATGCGGTCTATACATGAAATTTGAACAACTTAAATTATATTATCACGTCCAAAGTAAAACCGTATTTAGAGAGGGTCCACATTATCTCTTTAATTTGAACAGCTTGTGATTGAGTTTGGCTTAAAAGTTTGCCATCAGCTAATTTGCACTATGCTTTAATTACTCTTTTTACTTATCATGATTCGCAGTTGCTACGAAAGAGACCTCATTTGAGATAATATACATCCCTTCATTTGAGATAATATGCATCTCTTATTGCCTTGTGCATGCAGGAATCAACGCTTGGGTCTTTTTACCGTCTTGATATCAACTAAATTTGAAAAATTACCAATGTAATTCCCAATGAATGCCCATCATTTCATTCCCACGCCTGTGCCCATGTAATTGTTCCGTTATCACTGCTTACAAGATGCTTAAATGGACAATTAAATGGATCTGTCTGAGGGAAGAAATAGAGCGGTAGTTCATAAGTACTTTAGGGGAGAACTTAACGTTCCTAACAGTAATAACATGACGATATCTATATCTATTCTAGTTCAACTGGTTGCCATAATGTAGTCTTTGTTAGAGCTGTCCATGCATCACCCAATCTATTGTCTATCTTTTGTAAACACATTCCGGTCTTTATTAAACTATTATGTCTGTCTTTTGTAAACACAGTTCGCTCTTTATTAAACTCTATTGTCTATCTTTTGTAAACACAGCTCGGTCTTTATTAAACTCTCTCGATAGCTACCCACTACAAGTGTTGTTCCTAAATCATTCTTGCAATGTCGGCATCGATCAGGAGCACATTTTGACATTTAAAAGCCATGAAGTCACAATTCATAAAAGTGAAAGAAAAAGAAGGAGATAAAATAAGCCATGTTAAAAGCGCTAGTGTGATAGACACAATAAGTCACTCTGAGCAAACGGGATCCACAGACAAGGACTCAAAAAAGTACTGCTTCTTTTTGAGACCACACATAAATTCTCTTATTCACATGAAAACATAGTGGGGCATCCTGAAGAATGAGTACCGCAAATCATGAAATTTGGATCTGTCTGTGGTTGCTATCGCCATAATTGGAAGAAATCCCAGACAACGTGCAGCCTAGGATACTGTTGGTGAACAGGAATGGTGAACAAGTAGAAGAAATTAAACAAAAGTTTTTCTGGGAGAGCTAGCTTAATCTTAAACCAAATTGGCTTCAATTACTTACCACAAGCATGATTTGGTTTCCAACGGTAAAATTAGTAAATTCTTCTGCTCTATACCAAATCAACGTGTAGCAACCTTATAACCAATGCATTATTTCAGAGTTTAATTAATAATAATGATACATAACGATAATAATAAGCAATAGGATTTCAACTCTGAATTAACTTAGAATGGTGCACTAAGGGTTGCAAGTACCCGAATGATTTGCATAATTCTATACTATGGTGTTGTGATCCGAACTACGAGCTAATCCTCAAATACAAGAACACTTGCACATGCATGTGGACATGTTTCAGTCATGCTTGTTATGGTGGATAAATGGATGATCAGTTGATCATGTTCTTCGATGATTTTATTACTCATGCCATGTTACATCAAAGATTTGAAAGATTTGATCTGATATGCAAAAAAATCTAGTGTCGAGAACCTTATCGGATGCCTATCATATCGGTCCATATCAAAAACTGATGTGTTGTCAGTGGGATCCATCATCATTGTACGTCATACCTATTCCCTATCTCATTTTGATGTTGGCCATGGAAGTTCATGATGTATATACTCTTGGTTTTTGAGATCAATAGTTCAGCTGCTCAATTTTATGGAAGACTTTGAAACATTACACACACGAATTCCTCACAAGTTAGTATCTAAATGGAGAGATTAAATAAGAACTGAAGAACTGCATTCTATGCTGGTTAATCCATGTTATTTTAATGTAGTCTAATAAGGTAACATAAGCCATATAGGCATATAGGATGTTAAGATGCAATGCATTCTGTTTGTTTTACAAAGAAAGAAAGTTCAATTTGAAATAAAACTCTTGCTTGGTTGTTGCACTAACAGTTTATAATTCTTTAGCAAAGATTCATAGTGTTTTTATCAACTGACTTTTAATTTTGGTCATCCGAGAACATCTAGCACACGACATGATAGAATTCTCCTCTCTCTCTCTCTCTCTCTCTCTCTCTCTCTCTATATATATATATATATATATATATATATATATATATATATATATATATATATATATATATATATATATATATATATATATATATATATATATATATATATATATGCAATGCATTCTGTTTGTTTTACAAAGAAAGAAAGTTCAATTTGAAATAAAACTCTTGCTTGGTTGTTGCAGTAACAGTTCGTAATTCTTTAGCAAAGATTCATAGTGCTTTTATCAACTGACTTTTAATTTTAGTCATTCGAGAACATCTCCCACACGACAAGATAGAATTCTCCTCTCTCTCTCTCTCTCTCTCTCTCTCTCTCTCTCTTTCTATATATATAATTAGAAACTGCTCATCGCATTGCCCTCCATATATGAAGCCAGTGCCAGAGCACTCAATTAAAGAAGCAACAAATCGACGAGAAGGAGGTAGGAAACGTAGACACTTAACAACAATTCCAAGCTACTGCGCTGATAGGTAATTGTGTGAAAATCAGGATTCTATTGTCCGTTCAAGATACATGCCTTAGTAACCACTTCTTTACAGCTTCCAGTTTTTATTGCCATGCGTTTCTTTGTCCTGACAGCAGCAACTGCTGCTGTCGCCGTACTCATTAAGTTTTACTATTATTTTAACTATTCCTTTTTCTTCAAAAGAAAAGGAGAAAATCCAAACTCCAAATTGATCACCCACGCTAAGAATTTATCGCCTTTATGCTCTCTTTTCAACACAAAAGTTGAAGACTCGAATCTCTTACTTAAAACCAAAGGTCTAGGAAAGTTAGCGCGCTTTCTCAATAGTTTGCTGTTTTCACATGATTGTTATCCCACTGTTCCATGATTTAGTCATGCAATGCCACTTTTAAAAATGTTTTCGGTCACCTTATAATATTAATATAAGCATTACCATAAGATTTTAAATTAAACAAAAGTAACTACGTTAAGCCTGAAAAATTTTCATGCCCCCTGATTGCACTCATTAGATGTAGCTCCAATAGAGCGTGCGTCCGCTTACTTTAATTAAAGTTACATTAAGCAAATCGATTGGATTAGAAACTTTATATATATATATATATATATATATATATATATATATATATATATATATATATATATATATATATAAGAGTTTTCGTGTTAGCTTCCTATTGAGAGAGTAATTAAGGGAGAAAAGAAACTTGATTAGAATGGAAAAGCATGCATGTGACATGTCTTTCGTACAGCTAAGAAAGACACAAGATGGCTTTCAGGTCATAATTAAACCAACTTAGAAAAGTTAATAAAGAAACGAGCGCGATCTTCATTATGCCATCCTCTTGCAGGATCTTACCTTTCTTCCTCTGAATATTTTATACCAATTCCTACATGTTGCCAGCAGGCAAAGCACCGTCTCCCATGATACACGCTGAGGTGACAATAAATATTCTTATCAAAACCATGGCGGAAGTTGCATGGTTCCAGCAGTGGCTACACTGGGTATTAACCCTCAAGGCAGTCTTGCTCCCCTTCCCAATCTTACTCTAATAAAATAACTAGGCCATGTTATTGTGAGCCAGTCTTTTTTTTTTTTTTGAAGTGCGATAATTTCTATGTTAAAAGGCTCTGCTTTACAAGCTCTCTATCTCTCTCTCTCCATATATATATATATATATATATATATATATATATATATATATAGCCCTAGGGAATGAGTCAAATGAACATAATTATACTACTTGTTCAGACTTGAATCATTTACTGACAAACCTAACAGGGCTCGGCTCATGGCCCATAATTTCTGCTTAAGCTTTTGAGGTTTAATATTGAACGCTGTAATGCGTTTTAACAGTAACAAGACCCTTCTTTTTCATGGCATATTGCTCTAGCTAATCATACAAAAGATGCTTTAAATTAGTAGCAGGTATTGTACTTAAAGTTTATCTTCGCATAATTCTCTTTTAGTGCTGAACTTGTTTGCGTTTCACGCGTTGGGGTTGCTCCGCTCGGCCACTATGCTAAAGAAAGAGAAAATGGCTGATTGATGGTGAGTGATCAAACAAAGTCGAGTTTCTGTGCTAGTCTGGTTGTTTCAGTACATATACAGTTACCAGTTGAAAAAAGATAGTTAAAACTTTATGATCCACCTGATCAGATGCTATAACACGACGAAGGACAAGGCAAAGAAAGATGTCAAAGAATAAAGGTACACTGAACAGGAGGAAAGAAATTATATATATGCATATTAATTGCAGCTTATGTAAGTACCAGTGAGGGAATTTCTGTGCTGAAACGGATGCTTAATGCAGTCCTTGGAAAAACAAAAAAACAATGACATATTAACTTAATAACAAAGCTCCTGCGAAAGAATGTCTATAATCTACTTGGCAAGTTTCACTGTGATCGAAGCTTCGCCCATTTGGGGACTCTGGAGAAGAGGGTCCGTGGGAAATGGAGAAAAAATGGTGCGATCTCTGCGCGGGGGCTGAGCCGCCAGAGGTAGCTGGAAGCATGGTTGCCTGATGGAGAGAGTGCCCACTAGAAAAAGCCAATTGTACAACATTGTTTAACGCATGATCTACAGTAATGAGTTGAGAGTATGGGGGACAGGAAGAGATAGAACGGATATGGCGGCAAGCCAATCCTTGGGTTTGAATCCTCGTTCTTGGTGGTCAACCCTCTTTTTTGTGTCCCCTTGTTCACAACTTTCTCTCTCTAAACAACTACAGCACCAAGCACAAGGCACCAACTTGGTGTTTTCTGTCCACCTCTCCCTATATTAAGGATAGCTTCACATTAAAGGCGACGATAAGGTTGGACACGTTGAAGGCATTCATGGACAAGTTGAAGACATTGAGGGGGCCTTTGATAGTCTCTAATTTAAGATCCTTAGTGTTTGAAAACCATGGATTTAAGATCAAACCCTTCCTCTTTCGAATCTTAAATCCATCATTTTATAAATGTAAAAAATAAAATGAGGATCTAAGTGTGGAACCTAAGTCTGACCTAAAATCTTTAGTTAATGATCCATGGGTTTTATCGTGAATCTTTTGGCACATCATACCATATCAATCCACAAATCTAAGGATATCAAATGTCCCATGAAGAAAAAGAATCCAGCTCAAAATGGAAAACATGCAACAGACACAAGTTTTTTTTGTGTAATTTCAAAATTTCAACAGGAGGTGAAATAGAATTTTTCAAATCTTTTATTAGATTAAACTAACATTTTTGAAATTTGTATATAGTTTTTTTATTTTTTATTTTAATTTGAGGGGAAACAAGGCTCTGCTCCATTTCTGGATAAGCTATAGGGGTGTTATTGCCAATATTAGCAAGCTAAATTTTAAGAAAGAAGATAATTGCTATAAACCTTACAATCCAAAGATAAGGAAACTAAAGGTTCTACAGGTGTCATTGCCAATATTAACAAGCACTTAAGAAAAGACATAATTGTTGAAAACCCACTCAATCCAAAAAAAAAAGGAAACTGAGTGAACAAATTGTGATACACAGATAAAATATAATGAAACCTCAAGCAAATTAACATAAAAACTGAGACAGAAAATTTATTCTAGTGGACATAGATAATCTCTCTCTTTCTCTCTTCTCTCTCTTTCTCATCAAACCACTTAATTTCTTTCCTATTTCTACATTCTCCTTTTATGGTATCAGAGCATAAGATTCTTGGACGCACATAGGTGTCCACAGAGCTTTCTTGCAATGGTATAAAACACCAACTCCAGGCGAACATAATGATTCAAACCCAATCTAGATTTTAGGTCAGGCTGAGGAAATGTTTATATGATTCAACCACAAGGATTGGTTGGTCATCATTAACCTCACTATGTGCAAGCTTCAAAATGTACAATGTTTGAGAAGGGAAAGTGGTCACATCCTCAATGTATTGCAGTGCCTCCTTGAGCCGATCAAACGGCTTAGGGACCATGGTTGGGTCGGGCTTAACCTTGGGTGCCTCCGGCATGGTTTCAGTCATTGTTACAAAAAATATGTTTTATTAAAAAAAAGCGTATAAAATGTGAAAAACAAGTCAGTCGTATAAAACATGTTTTTTTTAAAACGTCAAAAAACAAAAAACACTTATAATACCCATATAATACCGGTATTATATGTTTTTTTTGTTTTTTACCATTAATTTCCTTTTTTGCCTTTTTTTTATTAATTTTTATTTTTTATAATTTTTAATATTTATTAAATGTTTTAAAGTTTTTCGTTTTATTTTTAAAATATATAACTTTGCCGTATTATATCCGTCTTTTTCTCCACTGTCTAACACTCGTACACATTTTTTGTGACAATAGAGTTTTAGCCTTAAAACACTTCCTTACTACTAACGCCGTCGCCGGAAAATGACGATGACAAGGACTAAGAAGAAGAAAAATACAGACAAGGAAGCAAAAGAGCCGGAGCTGCCGGTGAGAGAGAGTTAAGGAAGTGAGAGAGGTGAGGAATGGATGGTGTTGGTGCGGTGTGAAAGGGGTATTATAGGGGTGTCCTTTGGACTCAAGGGTGCCTGTACTCCACTGGAACAAATGGCTCATTCAAAAATTCCTTTATTTTTGAAAATTCAAACGATCTTTTTTTCTTGAGCACCCTCAAGCTCCCCTTTCTCGGGCTGTGACTTTTTCCTTTTTTTTTTTCCCGGCAATCGTTTGGTTCCCCGGCGACTCGCCGGCCGAGCTCATTGGGTGCGTTCGAATACGACACCGTCCGGGGCGAACCCACCGGATGTGGGTCCGATCCGATCCGCTTCGGGACACGCGGCGGAGCTCCTGCCTCGTCTCCCTTTTGTCTTTAGCTAGCTGGCGTTGCATCTCCTCGAATTCCGCCATGCCACGTGGCAGGTGGCCGGGAGACGGACGGCCCGGATTCGGGTCGGCCTGAGCTGTCGCAGGAATCGTGGACACACGAGCCCCAGTCGCGCGTGTGATCGGCGAGTTTTGTGGCCGCTCCCCTGGTCCCGATTTTCCTCCGAGGAATTGTTTTTTCGTGTTCACAGGAAGGGAGAAGGGTATAATATTCGACGAATTAATTGAAGTAGACCTTAATATAAAAGTATGGTCTTGGATCTCGCCCATTCATTTGGTCAGTCGCGGCCATTTTTTTACAGGTCCGGAGTCGGTCGGGTTCGGTCCAAGCCACGCTGGTCCTAGAATGTACAGCCTGGTCCTATTGACGACCTTGTCCAAAATGTCACAATATTATATCTACCTAGTAAAACATCTTTATAATATTGTGGAATTCGTTCAAACCTTTGGTTTTGGCAATATCTGGCAATAACCTGATATTTTCATCGGGTCACCAATTGTTTAAAGTCTAAATGTTGTATTTGGATATCGAAACCTGTCGGGTTGGGTGGCATAGGATGACCACGGCCTAGTTCAAACCTGAATGGCTCTTATCTTGATGGTATTGAAGAGTGTTAAGTTTTGGTTGAGATATCATTGATAGTTTAATATGCATCGATCTTTGTCTCTCACCCCTTTTTTTTTTAGGACGTCTATTTTTACAGCCATTCAATGCTCCAGCTTCTTACACACTAGAGGGTGGCGAAATTGTAGGGGAAAAAGCAAAAGAAGATGTAGTTAGATTTTAAAATTATGAAAGAGAAGCATAGTGAAAATTATGAGTATTTTTCATCTTTGTATAGAAGAGTGTTTGCAAACCTCTTGGAGGTATGCTATTCTTGGTGAAAGTGTGCTACAAGCTACAAGGGCTTGCTTTTGGATTTGATTTTGATAGCTTGTGCAGCATGCTTCATGCATATAGTAGTCTTCATTTGTCGTGTAAGATATGTACATGAAGTTGCACCAGAGGTTTGTGTTAGCAAAGCCGGTTTCTCTTCCAAAGGCTCAATTAGGTGGTGGCCTCAATGTTTATTCCTCAAGTACTAAAAAAATGGCAGTTCTTGCTTTAAGCCAAGCTTGACATTAACAAGTTCCACGAGTACCTTCTAGCTCAGCGTCTTGGAGATGGCATGAGAGTCGGTGACCCCGTTGCTTTTGTGAAGGGGAAGGAACTCAAAGTAGGCCACGGTTGAGATCAGGGTGTAGGACACATCCTTGGGGTCACACAAAGGGCTGAGGTTCAGCCCAAAGTAGCACTCGGAAGAGGCATACATGGTGCAAACCAGAGGGAGGCCATTGCCATCGCAGTACATCCCAACACTTGATTTCTATGGCAATGGCAAAACCTCCCTCTGGTTTGCACCATGTATGCCTCTTCCGAGTGCTACTTTGGGCTGAACCTCAGCCCTTCGTGTGTCCTACACCCTGATCCCAACCATGGCCTACTTTGAGTTCCTTCCCCTTCACAGAAGCAACGGTGTCACTGACTCTCATGCCATCTCCAAGACGCCGAGCGAGAAGGAACAGAAGGAACTCGTGGAACTTGTTAATCTGAAGCTTGGCCATTTCAGCCTATCATCAGTCTTAAAGCAAGAACTGCCACCTTTTAGTACTTGAGGAATAAACTTTGAGGCCAAGAATCCACTTAATTGAGCCTTAGGAAGAGAAACCGTCTTTGCTAACACAAGCCTCTGGTGCAACTTCATGTACATATATTACACGACAAATGAAGACCACAATTAGTAGATGCACCAAGCATGCTGCACAAGCTATCAAAATCAAATCCCAAGCCCTTGTAGCACACTTTCACCAAGAATAGCATGCCTCCAAGAGGTTTGCAAACACTCTACAGTTTGCAAAGACTCTTCTATACAAAACTCGCCGATCACACGCGCGACCGGGGCTCGTGTGTCCATGATTCCTGAGCCAGCTCAGGCCGACCCGAATCCCGGCCGTCCGTCTCCCGGTCAGCTTTGACCGTCACCGGCCACGTGGCATGGCGTGCTTCCAGGAGATGCAACGCCAGCTAGCTAAAGACATGACGGAGATGAGGCAGGGGCTCCGCCGCGTGTCCCGAAGCGGATCGGATCGGACCCACCTCCGGTGGGTCCGCCCCGCACGCTGTCGTATTCGAACCCACCGAATGAGCTCGGCCGGCGAGTCGCCGGGGAACCAAAAGATCGCCGGGAAAAAAAAAAAGAAAACAAGAAAAAGTCATCGTCCCCCGCCGCCGCGTAACGACAACCGCCCTCACGCCGATCGCCTTGCCTCCTTCGCCCACCTTGCCGCGGTGGGCTCAGCCAATCTCCCTGTTCCAGGTGTTCCGGAACCGTGAACTCCTTGGACTACTGAATCGTGACCCTCGGACCGATCCGAACCTTTGTGGACTGCCGGGCGAGACGGTTTCACTGACTCGGTGAGGAATTCCGAGCTTCGGAAATTTATTTTGGGAGCGATGACAGGGACAGTGAAAGAGTTTCACTCGTACACGTGCCCTCAGTGCAGGCGGTTGGAGTGTGGGCCCCAGGGACAGCTCAGCCGAACCCCAAGCGTGGGGCGTGCTCTAACCACCCGAGCCGACGTTTCCGGGAAATGTGGTCGCCGGCCGGTGGTCGGTCCACCGGTACAGTTACGGCGACAGCCGGTGGAGATTCGGGTCGGATCTATGGAGTCGGTTGGACCCGAAAACTTAGTTGATCTCACTGACAGGGACTGTGGCATCCCCATGATGGGGCCAAACCCGCCGTTGGGGCCCACGATTTGCTTATGCTCTTGGGACTGTGTGCCCCGGTGTTCCGATCCCAGACGGGTTTGCCGGTTTCCTTGTACGACGAGCACAGCCCGAGAAAGGGGAGCTTAAGAAAAAAAAAGATCGTTTGATTTTTTTAAAAATAAAGGAATTTTTAAATGAGCCATTGGTTCGAGTGGAGTACAGGCACCCTTGAGTCCAAAGGACACCGCTATATATACCCCTTTCACACCGCACCAACACCATCCATTCCTCACCTCTCTCACTTCCTTAACTCTCTCTCACCGGCAACTCCGGCTCTTTTGCTTCCTTGTCTGTATTTTTCTTCTTCTTCGTCCTTGTCATCGTCATTTTCCGGCGACGGCGTTAGTAGTAAGGAAGTGTTTTAAGGCTGAAACCATGCCGGAGGCACCAAAGGTTAAGCACGACCAAGCCATGGTCCCTAAGCCGTTTGATCGGCTCAAGGAGGCACTGCAATACATTGAGGATGTGACCAGCAACGCGGACCAGGTGCAGGAGCGGGTGCTGGGGGAGATCCTCTCCCGCAATGCCCATGTCGAGTACCTCCGTCGCTACGGCCTCGACGGCCGGACCGACCGGGAGAGCTTCAAGAAGCTTCTTCCCGTCATCGGCTACGACGATATACAGCCCGACATACACAGGATCGCCAATGGCGACAAGTCACCGATCCTCTCGGCCGACCCCGTGTCGGAATTTCTTACTAGGTGAGCTCAACCGGCCGCGCTGTAGAACCGTGTTTGATAAGAGAGTCTGGTTGCCGGCGGAGCGGAGGGTTGTTGTGAGATGCAGGGTGACCTCTTTTTCAAAGAAAAAGAAGAGGCGGACAGTGGAGTACTCCACTGTTGCATTTCCATTTTCCAGAAAAGGAAAAAGAAAAAAACAAAATCCCTGTGAGCGATCGGTTTGGCGCAGTGCGGATTGCCAGTTGCAGTTCTTCATGTGAAGCACCTTCTGGCATCATTATCACGCCTGCCAACAAATGTTTGATGCTTTTCCTGCTTGGGTTTTTCCTGATTTTGATGGGTTCTTCCGTTGTTTTCTGGAAATGCAGTTCAGGAACTTCGGGAGGAGAGAGGAAGCTGATGCCCACCATTGAGCAGGAGCTAGGGAGGCGGTCCCTGCTCTACAGTCTGCTGATGCCTGTGATGGACCAGTTTGTGCCGGGGCTTGACAAGGGCAAGGGCATGTACTTCCTCTTTGTGAAGTCTGAGGCCAGGACGCCAGGAGGCCTGGTGGCCCGCCCGGTGCTCACCAGCTACTACAGGAGCAAGTACTTCACCAACAGGCCCTTTGACCCATACACCAACTACACCAGCCCAAACGAGACCATCCTGTGCCCGGACTCCTTCCAGAGCATGTACTCCCAGCTCCTCTGCGGCCTCATCCTGCACAGAGAGGTCCTCCGGGTGGGCGCCGTCTTCGCCTCCGGCTTCATCCGGGCGATCAAGTTCCTGGAACAAAACTGGCCTCAACTCGTCGACGACATCCGGACGGGGAAGCTTGATGACCGGATCACGGATCCCTCCGTCCGCGCCGCCGTGGCCGAACTTCTCAAGCCGGACCCCAAGCTCGCCGACTTCGTCGAGCGCGAGTGCCGCAAGAACTCGTGGCAAGGGATCATTCCCAGGCTGTGGCCTAACACCAAGTACATAGACGTTATTGTGACGGGCACCATGTCGCAGTACATCCCAACACTTGATTTCTATGGCAATGGCCTCCCTCTGGTTTGCACCATGTATGCCTCTTCCGAGTGCTATTTTGGGCTGAACCTCAGCCCTTTGTGTGACCCCAAGGATGTGTCCTACACCCTGATCCCAACCATGGCCTACTTTGAGTTCCTTCCCGTTCACAGAAGCAACGGTGTCACCGACTCTCATGCCATCTCCAAGACGCTGAGCGAGAAGGAACAGAAGGAACTTGTGGAACTTGTTAATGTGAAGCTTGGCCATGAGTATGAGCTTGTGGTTACCACTTATGCAGGTGAGAACTGTTCTGGTTTAGTTTTGAATTTGTTGTTGCTTCCTTCAACTGTCTTGACAATGCCACCGTTGAAGTGGTCTTGACTCTTTTAACTTTATTGGACAAAACTTCGATATTTCTTTGTGCATTCCTCTTGAAATTTGAATGTTTAAATCTTCTTTTTCTCCTAGTGGTATTTCTTGTTTCTTTTTCACTTGTTTGATATTATTTCTTGAAGGATAAGATCGTTTAGGAAATTGTGCTTTTAGCTTTTGTACATAAAGAAGCAACGGTTGCCATTTCTGGAAGTAGTAAATGAGTTTGATTGGTGCTTTTGACACGGTTTTTTTTTTGCATTTCTAGTGGTTGCTTATTACAATGGTAGTTGATTGAGATGTTGATTTGATCATGTCGTTACAGGTCTCTATCGCTACAGAGTTGGTGATCTCTTGAGGGTCTCCGGCTTCAAGAACAAGGCTCCCCAATTCCAGTTCGTCTGCCGGAAAAATGTGGTTCTCAGCATCGATTCCGACAAGACCGATGAGGTCGAGCTCCAAAACGCGGTCAAGAATGCCGTGCACCACCTCGAGCCATTTGATGCCACCCTCGCCGAGTACACCAGCCATGCAGACACCAGCGCCATACCGGGTCACTATGTGCTGTTCTGGGAGCTCAAACACGGTGCAACTCCAATCCCCCCATGTATCTTTGAAGATTGCTGCCTCACCATAGAAGAGTCACTCAACAGTGTCTACCGGCAAGGCCGCGTCTCCGACAAGTCGATCGGCCCGCTCGAGATCAAGATCGTCGAGGCCGGGACCTTCGACAAGCTCATGGACTATGCCCTCAGCAATGGGGCCTCCATTAACCAGTACAAGACCCCAAGGTGTGTGAAGTTCAAACCCATAATTGAGCTGCTCAACTCTAGAGTCCTCTCTAGCTACTTCAGTCCCAAGTGCCCCAAATGGGCACCTGGCCACAAGCAATGGAACAACCACAATTAGTCTCTTTCTTGTGTCAATGTGTGTTTGTACAACACAATTGGAGTACTTTAGAAAGAGAAAAAAGAAGTTGCTTGCTACATTTAGTTAGGATCCCCACTTGTTGCCCTTCCTTTCTTTCACTTTCTCCATTGTGGTATTAGAAAATACTCTCGAATAGCTGTCACTTAACATGTTTAGTTCCACTGAGATATTGGCCATGTACAAAGCAGTTCCTTCAAGTCAAGAAAGGAATTTCCACACCTTGGTGTTTGACGATTGACCACCTCCTTCCTCACTCTTTGAATGCATTCAACTCTCTTTTCCAACTCTCTAGATAGAGAAAATTATAGAGGAGACAGAAGAGAGAAATAATAAAAAAGCAGTGACCAATACCCAAATGGCTTCTCAATTTAATCAACTTGGCAGCAGCGGAATAACTCAAGCAAGAACCAAGAAGCATCGGAGAGAAATCTTTCGCCTTACGTGTTCTTCCCGGAAACCCTGAGCTAAAACTTATGAAGCAGATTTTTCTAATGGGTCGACGTTTTTGGTTTTTCTGTCACATGGGCTTAGCCATATTGGCCAGTTTTTAAGAGTTGTTTTCTGGTAGGCCTAATGACTTCTCAATAGAGAGATCTCTCAGAAGTTATAATATTGTGAAAAGCGTGCTCCTGTTCAATGCTTAAAGAATTGACTTTGGCTATAGTGATCTGTTTGTGATCAAGTAAAAGATCAGAAGATTCCAATCTGAAAGTTAGCAAGGAGCTGGCCAACATAGCCTGATAAAGTATGGTCCACTTGACTATTATAATACAAGTCTACATCAAGAGATAAATCCACATATTTTATATAACAATAGATTCGAACGCCAGTTTGATTGGTCAAATTCTAGTCATGATATTTGAGATCTGAAGATTACAGATGCACGTAACTTCTACTGTACCCCTCCTCTTCTCTTCCCTGAAGCATGAACAAGGGCGTCAATTGTTAGGATAAATAGTTTCAAGCCATGGCTTCCTTCTTTCTGATAATTAGGATCCCATTTCCCATATGCTTTACTGTTGCAAATTCAAGCCATTTTCTACCAAAAAAGAACTCGATACATAAATATGAATTCTAATGCACCTTCTCTCTCAATTTATTATGATGCTCTGGTGATTTCATGGCTCCGAAATCCCAGGGCATTCTAATGCATCTCAAAAAGATTGATTCAACTTCAAAGAAGGCATCGCATCTCGTTCTTATGCAAAACTGCTCTTTGGATTTGTGAAAAACATACTCATCAAAAGCAGCACGATAATGATAAAGAAAACGCGATATTTGGGAAAAACATGCAGCAAGATGCTTACTAAATCTCAAGTTGGTGGTCTTTTTTTCATTTTTCTTGACGGTTAAGAGCAAAAAAAAAAAAAAGCATTTTTTGTCATTTCGAGATTTGAAACGCGCATTCCCGTTTTTGGGGCTAACATATAATATGCTCTTGTGCTCCATCTCCTTTTGTGCCAACCAAAGCTTCGTGGGAGTTGGGGTATTTTAGACATTTTCAAAACAATTTTTTTTTAAAACTTTTAACTTTTTCACTAGGCTTTCCTTTTCCTAACAAAGGGTATTCTGATCATTACATCATCTACATGTTTTTTTTAATGCACCAGACAGTGCATATAACCAGCAGTTTGTGAACTGAGATGCTTATATGGATCCTGACCTGACCAGTAGTGGAGCCTACGTAAGCTGGTGTGGGCAGTTGCCCACCTTAGCAACAAAATTTGTCTTATAATTATTTAGTTATTTATGTATGTTGTGCCCCATAAAAAATGAGAATTTATTCATGTATGTTGCCCCATAAAAAATAAAAGTTTCTACAACAGTAGCCATTACCCATCAGCTAAAAATTTCTAATTCTGCTACTGATCCTGACCCGCTTCAACCTATGAATAGTCATGAAGCAAGAACTGCCATTTTTTTTTCCCCACTTGAGGAATAAACTTTGCCAAGAGTCCACATAATTGAGCCTTGAGAAGAGGAACCTACTTCACGAACACAAACCAATCATGCAACTTCATGTACCTATCTTGCACGACAAAGCAAGCCCACAATTATTAGACGCACCAAGCATACTACATAAGCTACCAAAATAAAATGGAAAGGCCACAAGCCCTTGTAGTTCTTAACACACTTTTACCAAGAGGTTTGCAAACATTCTACAGATTCCGCTGTACAAAGATGAAATTTTATAATTTTCATGTTGGTGATTAAGAAATTGAGATGCCCATGAGTAGTTCTATAATGGATCGGATTTGAATTGGATAAACTCTTCTCTGTATCCATTTTTTTCGGATGTTCATATATTTGAAATAAGATATATATTTCAAACTATATTAGAACCGAGTCTGAATTTAATAAGATATTTGACTAGATGCGAATCCATAACAGATTGAATATTGAAAATTTTTGCCATTTGTTACACAGGAAACCACATTCAGATGAAGAGAGGACATTGTTGTTCAATAAATGATATAAAATCCCCAAGCCAAAAATAGTGGACTTAGAAATTTATCTCAGAGAAAGGCAATGTATGTAATTTTGTAGTTGAAAGGAACACAAATCACATTTTTTATAGCCACAGCTGGAGGCGAGCCACCCTATTATGCCAACTCGAACTTGGGTGAGGGTATGGCGCTCACCGAATTCGAACCTGTAACTGGCGTCACACCATTTGCTGGCTTCACCAGTCATGACAAATCCCTTCATACTTTTTAGTTAGACTGAGTTGCCTCCGCCATTATGGGCACTCAACTTACGCAGTAAGAAGAGTATGGAGACATTTTAGTATTTTTTAAAAATGCCTTCTTATAGTTTTTTTATTTTTTTTTTAATTTTTATTTTTGTAAAATTTTGTGCACCAGTATAACACATACAACCAGTTAGGCATTTTAGCTGGTAAAAGTAGACATAGAATCTAAAGGTTAAAGCCAGGTATACTTTCTAAGGAACAAAGAGGACCTCAAAAGAAGCTGTATTCTAATAACAAAAGTAACTCGAATGCAATGTCCTTAAAAAAAACAAAACTTTCAATATATATATATATATATATATGTGAAAATTGAATGACACTGCATTTTCAGAGTTACCCAACTTTTAACTAGGGCAGTCTGATGTAATATGATGGTTGGTTAAAAGAAAAATAAAGAGAAAAATGTGAGCATTTTCATTATCTAATATTAATTCACATCTTTTTTTCATTGTAAATGACCTTGGTTAGATGGTTGCTCATATATATATATATATAGTGAATGATGACTTTGAACTCATTTATGAGGATGGTTCATATTGTGATAAATGGTTGAGAGGAAAATAAAGACAAAAATATGTGAATTAATACTAGACGACAAAAATGTATGTCACTTTTTTTTTACTTGTTTTTTTTTCTCATCCGTTTATCATGACGGTTCAAACAACTCTAAAATGAACTCGGTGCCCTTAAAAATGTATAGTTTAATTTTCAAGTAATATGTAGGTATAATACCCTTACAAGTAACAACCTTACTTAAGGTGGAAGATCGGTTAGCAATGATCTGAACCATTAATTTAACTCACATGGATGGATGAAGATGAAATAAAAAAAAAAAAAAAGTAACAGTGTTTTTAGTGATCTAATATTCATTCACATCTTTTTTCATTCTTCATTTTTAATGAAAAAATTAATAGCAAAAAACTCTCCTGATGAGTTTAGCACCTACCAATTTATGTCAAAAGAGCCATTTCAATTACTTTAGAATTGTTGAGATTATGGTCGCTTAGATAACAAATCCATGATGGTTAGGCAGCCTGAATGAAAGGCTTTGTGAAGAGCCAAAGCTATATAAGAATCTATACCCACCATATCACATCCAAGAGAGTGAGAGGATTACAACCCATTATCTAGAAATGGGTTCAAAGGCCCCTTGTTCTTGTTGCCTCAGAGTCAGGGGCAGCGACAAGGTAGGGTCCTCAAGGGCCACGGCCCTACTTCAAAAAAAAAATAAAAATAAAAATTTACAAGTAAAATTTTAAAAAATTTCATTTGTTCTATATAAAAATTTTTAAAAATAATATTTATGTCAAAATTTAAAAATTTAATTTTACTCCTAGTAAACAACTTTTTGCTCTGTCCCTACGAAGGAGTCATGCACTGTGACTCTCATTCTTACCTCGGAGGTCATGGGCTGTGCACCACCGGGTTCAGTCCGTAAAGATAAAAAGAATCTTTTTACGAGGGGGCAACGGCAGAGTCTTCGATGATGAAGAATAAAAAAGAGAGAGAGAGATCCAGACAGGAAAGGCGCCGGACAGAGAGATAAACGTAGCTGTGGGCAGAGGAGGCAGGGATGTGGACGACTCGGTCCAATCAAGGGCAGGGGCAGCCTTTCGTCGTGTGAGTCACCGACCCCCACGCTCCTCATCTCTGCGACATAACACAGACGACTCCGTCAGGATTGTGTCCGCCGATCCCGAAACCATGAGCATCTTCTCTCAAAAGAGGGAGAGATCGAAAAGTATCCTTCATCACATCCTTTTTATTAAGAACGAACTTGTAAATTTGTTCCGTTAGCTTCATCGAGGTGTGCCAATACGTAGCAAGCTAAATTAAATCATGCGGATTTACAAATGTATAATAAGTATTAGTTATTAGTCAGGTGCATGAAACTCTTGTTGTTATCTTTCGAAGAAGACTTGATATTAAAAAGGAAATAACTTGATGTTTTCACATAAGAAATCCGGGGCGGATTTTCTCCTATTAAGTTACATTTTTTGTGTTTCTTGAGAACATCAGACTGAATAAGTCCCTAGAAATATATGCAGATCGACATTTCTCACTGGTTCCTAAAAATGCCGAATAAATTTCTCTTCTTGATATTCACAGTATTCGTTCGGAGCAGGTCATTTGTTATGTAGCATTTCATGGAGCTGGTCCAGCTAGTATCACATTTACTTGATCACATTTAATTAATCCTTCCTGCCTGCCTTTTGATATGAAATTAAAGTTATTCTTTCCTATTGCATTTTTTTTTACCTTTATTGTCATTATTGTTGCTGTTATTATTATTACTTTTGGTCAATGACATGGAATACGGCTTGTTTATTCTATAATTAAGTGGTCCTGCTATGTAGGAGATGCCAGCAAAGTACCAGATGGAAACTGCAAACGGGTCCGGTCAAATCCAGGTCCAAACTCTAGCATCAATTGGTTGGTGTTCTGATAAAGGGTCCCAAAGGTGGAGGTTTGGATAATAAATTTGGTACCCGTAGCCCATTTTGATCAGGACATTATTATAGCGAATTCTTTTAACGCCGTATTCTTTTCAAATCCACACCGGCACAAAATGATCGAGTCATCAACAAAGTTTCCCTCTTTGAGACGACGAAAAAAGGTTGTTTACGTCAACTTATAAAATGCGAATTAATTCCCAGCCTTTTCAGCAAAAATTATATTTTTGAATTCAGTAAAAAAAGAAATCGTGAAAAATAATAAATTATGAAAAAAATGTGAAAAGTAAAACATTTAAATTCCCGCGAGATTTACATTTTGGTTGGCAGGACAGTTTTTGTAACACCTTAAAAGTTTAGCTTTATAAATGAGGTTGTTAAGTGGTTGGTTGTCCTGTGATACATATATATATATATATATAAAGTTGAAACTGAAACTGCTAGAGTTCGAACCTGACATGCGAATGAGTAAAAGGTTAATTTTTTCCTTTTCAAGAAAAAGATCAACATTCTGGCACTAGCTATAAGATCTGTCCTTAAGATCTACAGGACAGATCTTATTAGGACCCGATCCAATGTAATTAGTTATCCAGGATCCGAATAGTATGCATCTCCTAAGGCTGCACATGCTAGCTTCTCATACCAAGTGTCATAACTGGGTTTGAAGTCTGCCAATCTTGGGCACACTTGGTTGTCAGCAAAATTAAACACCTCCCCATGTGAAATTTTTGGATCAGGTAGAACATTTAGTGCAAGTTGCAGTCAGCTTTTGAGCAGGCCACACTATTCTGATAATCAATCATAGTTGACAGGTGAGGATGACTAATTTAAATAGTCGGGTCTTAAATTCTATGCTGACTCCTATTATATATACAATTCATGTGCTATTAAACCGACCATTTGCCTGTATTTTATTAGGAAGCATGTGTGGGTGCCCATGAAGAGAAAAATTTAATCCCCACCTAAATCTTCAGTATCAAAGAACGTTGAAAGATGAAAGAGAGAATTTATACTTGCAAAAAGAATGAGAATTGACATATGGGTCACTCAAGTACGGGGTGCAAATCTTCTTTCTTTATCACTTGAGCTAAAAAAGGCATCTAAAGAAATAATAACCAAAACAGTGGTTATAAGATTTGGATATTGATACGGGGTACGGTTTCTCCGCGTAAAAAAATTAAAAAGAGAAGGGCAAAAAAGAATGGATACCTATTCTCCAAGTACAGCAATATCAAGAGTTGCAAGGAGCAAGAGCATCTATCTATCTTAGAGAATATATCCAGGCAGCCGCATCTTAAAAGTCAAAGCAAAGATTTTTCTGCAGTAAATGCACCCTAGAAAAGACAGTTGGTGATCATGGCCCTTTCTTTTGTTTTGGATTCTTAAGAAGCTGCTATGAAGGACAGATAAAGCTAATATTTGTAACATGTGAACTGATCTTTGTAAATCCAGAAGCTATGGGCACACAGTCTGCATAAGAGATGTATATCTGATTAAGCGTTTTACTGTCTATCCTAACAGAGTTCGGATCAAGCCATATATAGAAGTGGGTGGGTGTGTGTAAGTTGAGAGATCGGCTCTTCATTCAATTGCTAATAAAAGAATTTAAGTTCGCCAATTATCTAGTTTACAGCCATTGATTTTATAGTTCTAACAAGACATTTTAGTTCAAACAATGGAGGGACAATATCACAGTCCCTGCTAAAAAGACCATGTAGATCATCATCCTTACAGTATCATCGATGAGTCTAAACAGCCAGCATCTATGAGTTCCAGCCAATTCATGTACGGTACATGTTCCGCCCAAAGACAACCAAACATCTCTGTGGGTGCAAAAGAAAGGATATTTTGGGGTTGACATTGAACGAAAGTGGTAATGCTTCGGATCCATTCATTACAGAGAGAGATATATGAAAAAGTACATGAAAGATATATGTCTTTCAAATGTCAATTCTTTGTAAGAAATGGAGTTGCATGTTATGAGTTAGCAGTGACTAGCATGTGATTGGAAACAACAAGAAAAGAAAGAGAATATAGCGTTTGCGGCCTCCACTAATTGAGTTCAACTGTTAACAATCAAATGAATGAAAAAGAAAGAGAGAGAGGTGACACAAAAATTTCAAGATAGTGGCCACATCGATTATCTCACCTTAAGAGAAGTAAAATCCTCAACATTGAAAAGAGAAAAGAACCGAGAATGAGTGGTAGACATTGTTGTCAAGGCCGCAAACATTATCATGAGTGTTGTCTTCCTGTGTGCACAACTCTGAATTGCATATGAATCATAACTTTTTCATGATCAAACAAGCAACGGCATAGCAGTTCCTATCATGATCATAAACATCAGGCTGCCGAATTTTCAAGCTGGTTTTCACTTTTCAAAAGTCAATATATACAAAACAATCATGATATTTTAAGAATACCGAGCACCTCCTAAGTCAACATCTTATTGAGTTTTTTCCCATTTCTGAATTGAAAATTTACTAACAGTTTCTCAAGGAACACTTCCAATTTTTTTATCATGAAAATTTTCCCCTTGCTGGGAATATCCTGACCATAAATTGCCTCCCTCTTTTCTGAAGTATCCCTTTACATTTTCTTCTGATTTCTGCAAAACCCACTTTGATCGCTGGCAGCATGCAGTATAAGAGTAGGTGAAATGCTAGTTTCTTCCATCAGATGACACAGGCCCCCAACTCATTTCCTATGAGTTTTTGCAACAGTTTATGCCCATCAGATCTTGTCCCTCTTCATACAACAGTTTCAAAGCCAACCTTTTGTCCAGGTGTACAGCACTCAAGTGAGCTTGTGTACTGATCAAAACAAAGACAGTCATTATTTAAAAGTGGCGATAAGGTCCTCTAGAAAACAGGCTTATTTAATAATTCTGCTCAAAGCTTTGATTCTTCCTCCAACTTCCCGCTGTTGAATTTAACACATTGAGTATTTTCTGGGCATTGTCCCCGCAGTTGTAAATCTTTTGTTTGGATAGTGAATGAGCCCATGAAAATGAAAGCAAGTTTTCTAGGGGAACAGGGAAATTCAAAAAATAGATTTGCTAGGAACCGAGTGACATTTATCTTATCTGGTTCCACCATGTCAATTTTCATGTGTCTAACTTAGATGTGGTGGACCAAATCGATTCAATTTAGAAGCCATTCTCGTATAAAGACGCCCCATGTGGACAAGGGGAAGAATACTAATCTGAGTTCCATCTTTGAAGTTAAAAGCACGAGCAGCGGATCTGGGGATCTATTTCTTAGACCAGCCATGTGCTCGTGGGCCTCACCGGTGGAACCCATCTGCTGAACTGGGCTCCCACAAGGGCATAGTACTCCAGGTACTCGACCGGCCGAGTAATGAATCCCCTTTCAAGAGAAGAGGGGACAAACATGCACCTCCCATATGGCTGGAAAACTCTGGCAATCCAGAAAATTTGATGGTTCCCCTTTCTTTCGCAGAAAAAATGTTGTACAGTCATAAAATGGCTGCACAAGAAAACAAATCATCAGTTCATCACCTAGTGACAAAAGGCCCATATCAACAGCTTTAAAGCTCCCATTAGCAGGAAGAAAAGCCATTGTTCATAATTAATTTGGTGACATTTCCACTCACTGCCAAAATGTCAATGTGCGTTTATTTTCAATAAATTCCACATTAAACACAACACATGCAATGTCACAGAACACTTAGTGAATGAAATAGATGCTCCAAAATCTGGTCTCGGTGAGGGGGGTGGTGGTGGATTTCTCACCCAAGCAGTCGTACATACAAGGCTAAATTCAACCCCACTATCATCATCTTTCTTTGTCTCTTGAGGGTAACATATCCCACCAAGTACAGACAGGAAAAAAAGCCTTGCAAACAGATCAAATTGAAACAAGAGAAATGCACAAAAGTTTGTTTTTAATTCACTTAATTACATGGAAAACCAAATATCCGTAAAGCCAAGAAAGGTATGGATTAGATCCACACAACTGCAACATTTTGCATTCTTAGTTCAATGTGCTACACTCAGAAAGTGCAACTGGGTTAAGAGTCTTAGCCACTCAGTCAAGATGGAAAAACCCCATGGTTAGAACCCCACTCACAGAACTTATCCATGCTTTGGCCTATGCACAGTGAAACTACAATTAGGCCAAAAGACTTGGTCATTCTGTCAGGTTTGCAAACGATGATGGCCAGTACCCCCCAACCACAAGGCTTATACATCTTTGGTTTGTACACAGAGCTGACACACATAAAACATGAAGTGCAGCGGTTCCTCTGATGGCCGAAGCTGGACTCCACTACACCAAACACCCTTTAGGCTTAAATCATTGCATTATAGGTGCATCATGTACTATTCGATTCACTTCTCTTCCAATTCAGAATCGCCAAACTGAGCCCAGTCAGACTCCTAGAGTATGGAGAACTCTAAAGAATTTTATATATTAAACATACGCAGACAAGATTTACCGAGGCTTTATCACAAAAAATGAGGAACATTAAGGATAAGTTGCCATTTTTTTCTAACCATGAAGCCAAAGAACACTTGTCAGCTCCTTTAATCCCTCGGCCCCTCACCCACTTCAGCAGCTTTTTTTCTTTTTGGAATTCCTAATTTTTTGCACAACTTATTTTCTGTCTCTCAATACCTCCTAGAAATGATAATTGGTCCTAAGGTCCCATAGTAGTAACTCTCTTTAAGTGATGCCAAAAAATAACCCATAAAAGTAAGCCATCTTGTTTAGAAAACCTTTTTTGCTCCCTTTGGTTTTGCGAAGGCAGGGGCTGATTCATACCTGGTTCCACCTAGTTGTGTAGACTATATGCACTTGTTGGAAACAGGTACAAGACATAATTGTATGCAAAGGCTTAAGATTAAGTTTTAGGTTCATGAGTTACATATCCAATCCTGTTCAGAAGAAAATATAGAAGCTTAAATTAAATACTTGTGTGGTCACTGCAAACTTGCATAGGTTTATAAAAATAATGTCAAATGTACATTTCCACAAAGATGCATATGAATGAAAAGCAGCTTAATGTGTTCATGAAGTTTATCAAATTTTTAACTGCAACTCCTACTGAAGACATGGTATTCTGGAATTGTCGAAAAAAGCTTGTTTGGTTCTTACCTCTAAGAATAATATAAATTTAAACAGTTTGTGCTAGAGATAGTACCAATTTTCCAAGTACTAGGAATGGGATTTTAAACTTATTTTTGGTACTCTTTAGTAGTTCGTGATCCTAACTGTGTACCAGTTTCAAGTACTGTACACTTGATGCGGGATAGTATGTAGACTTGATAGAGGACATACGCCTGGATATGGGCCACCAAGTCCATAATATATGGGCCACCAAGTCAATAATTATGATCTGACTAGCTTTAACAGGACTTGGAGAACGCCATGAACCTTCCGGAATTTGTCATGTTTTGCATCGGTATAGAACACATGGGCAGGTTGTATGCTGCCCAGTATAGGAGAGACTAAACCACTGATACATACATGATTCAGATGGTAGGGCCATGACAAGCAGTAGCTGCCAATCTCAGGGTGGGACCTCTGCATCATTTTCGCCTATCAAGAAAGCCAATTGTCTTCAGTGGGACACACTGTCCTGCCAGGTGTTGTCTTTTCACAATAACAAACAATGTTCCTACTGTTAGTGGGTTGGACTTTCATGGGTGCCATCAAAATGAAAGAAAACTGAATGGACTGCCATGCAAGAACGCTAGGAGTTACTGCCAACGTTAATCTGCGATGACGTTCAATTATATGGTGTAGCTCTTCGTTGCAGGAGCTTTGAATAGAAGCCTAGACAACTGCTTAAACACCAATGTGGCACATGTTCCGATGGGAAGGCATACTTCAGGTGCCACTGTCTTTTCATATGAAATCAAGAATATGCAGTCAGCAGAGACATAAAGCAATCAGAAACATACTATCAGTAAATCAAGTAGGTCATATTTGCAGGGCTTCATTAACACAAAGTCAAGAAATTCCTCGACAGAATCGATTTTACTGAAAGTAGCTAATCAATCAATCAGGCACGTCTTCGAGAAAATGCTTCAATCAATTTTGTTCGGAACCAGCCAAAAATTTAATGCGCATTTATATAACATTAAATGGTATGTAATGCATGTTCTCCTAGCAAACTTGGATCATGTGTTTTTTTTTTCGAGGAAAGATACAAATTCTTTTGAGTGTTATGTTCTAGGGCCTTGATCTTGACACCTCTTCAAAAGCATATATTCATCGAGTAATTTTGATTCTTGACAAATTTAATCGCATGGTTAGCATTCATATGGATACCCTTAAAGAAAAAAATGAAAAATAACTACATATCTCAGTTGACGTAACCTAATCCCTGTTTCTGTCTGTATTTTATAAACGGTGGAAGATGCAAGGAAGCAACATCAGCAGAAATCATAAAATAGGAAGAAATAGGAGGTGGGGATCACCGAGTCCAAAACCGAAGCCCTTTCACGTGAACAGCACCAGGACTGTGGTGGTCATGGTCTCCTCCTGTTCCTTCCTCTCTCCCTCCCTCCTCACAAAATTTAACTCGTTTTCATATTGGGGAAGAAACTGTGCCCACGTGCCAAACCTCGCACTCCATCACGAGGGTGTCCCGTCTGTATCATGCCAGGTGGCGCCACCACCCGTGGGAATGTCACACTCGGGACCCACCGTTTCCTCGTTTCTCTTCCCCTGTTCGTCTGGATAAGCTTTGATTAATTTTCTTTTCGTTATATTTTCATGTTTAAGTTTATGTCATGGCTGATCGAATAGGCAAGCTGGTGAACAGCATCAGTTTGATTCTCGTCAATATTATTGTTTTGACATGAAGTATTTTATTTTTTACGTAGGTCTCGAAGCACCTTGAAAATATGCTGTAGACGATGTTCTATCCTACAGCCTTCTTTTAGTGCGTGAAGGGATGCAATGGTGGAGTTAGAAAAATTTATATGTTTTTATATAAAAAAAAGGTACTTATATATATAACAAAATAAATATTAAACCATTTTAATGTAAAAATAATAAAAAAATTGAGAAGTGGGCAAACTGTCCACACCAACCTATATCTGACTCGGCCACTAGGGCAATGAGTTTTGAGGTTCTTGGTGGTGGTGTGAGCAGTGCTTTGAATCCCTTTCAACAGATCAAATCTGTTTAGGTTTGCTTAGTTTATTGGATAAACAAATCTGAACCAAACTCCTTCTGCCGTTCACAAGATTTTTAACTCAAGTGCAGACCCGATCCCAACGCTGTACATCGCCAACAAAGCGGATCCAGGTTGAAGTCTCCGTTTCTAAACCTAGCCCCGCTCCAATCACAAACTTAGATTTCTTATTGGAAATGGATTTGATCGATCAGCGATTATGCTTCAATTAGTGTTATCATGCACCATTCGACTTAGGTACCATGTTTCACTGAAAACGTAGATGCATAATGCCCATTGAAATCGAACTAGAAACCTACCTTTTTACAGCACTTTTGCATTAATCTATACAATGGCAAAGGATATTAAAACAGCTTACTTGATTAAGCATGAGTCTCATTCTATGACCACTCATCTAGACCCATTTAGAACCCTACCCCCCATAGAAATTAAGGGAAGAAAATAAATGCTACACGATTTTGTGGCTTTGAATGAGATGACAGTCCTAATCACTAGCGAACTTGTCGAAATTTTGATGCAAACATGAAAACGGATCATTATAATTGGTTCTGTGATTTTGTCACTTAGCAATTAATATTTCCCATTGTAAATCATCTGTTGGTGCAATACTGGTAAAGTATTTCCTAAAGAGGATCGGTTCTTGGAACAATGATAAATAATGTTGGTGTTTTATTAATGGTTAACAACCTGTTATAAGAGTGTAGTTCAATGAAAGCAACTGGACAAATAAAACTTAAAAACTTCAATAAGTGATACTTTTTATAAACAGATCTTAGCAAAAACATCTAGATTGGAAGTATAAAATTGTAGTTTTCTTAGGCACTTAAGTTTCCCACTTTCTGTATTATTTTGCAGAAGTTCAGTCTAGGACTGTCAAGAAAATAGGGCTGCAAATGGATCTGATCTAGGGCAACAAAATGCATTAGAGGTCAGATCAGAACAAGGCCCTATAAGTTGAAATTTGACAAGAGACTCTAACCAGACCTGGACCACTTGCGACGCTACTTGAACCCACTGCAGACTAAGCCATGCATACTTTGTCGGTTCCGTAGGCCGCCAACTATGGGGCGCCACTTGGCCTACTTACCAGAGCATTTAATACTTCAAAACCCTAAGTTAAAGAAGCACAGAGAAGCTTTTATATATCTTGTCATCTTTTGTTTATGACAATAGTAGGTCAGCAAATTCATAAAAAGCTGGCCCATATGCAGCAACCCCCCATTAGGGCCATGAATGAGGTTGTGGTCTTGTCTTCCCAAGGAACAGCCAAAAACACTCATTTGATAGACAAGTTTTGCTATTTTAATAACCAACCTAGTTTGGCAAGCTTGTCCCTTCAAATGGTATTGCAAGATGCTTGGACAAGGATATCCAACATGATTTAGATGTCTACAAGTAGCTCTCTCTCTCTCTCTCTGACAAAAAAAGAGAAAAAAATAGACAAGGAAGCATATGTTCAATAATTAAAAAATTATTATATCTTTTGACCAAGGACACCAAAATCCTCAAAACCAGGACCAGTGAGGCCAAGGAAGACACCAATGCCCATGTCCCATGAGGAACCCTAGAAAGGACAAATGATTATGTTTCAGAAATGGATGCTTAGCATTTATGGATTTTTTTTTTTTTCTCACAAGATATGTACAAAGATGAAGACAGAAACCGACTCAGCAAAAATACTTTTAATTCTCTTGAAGAAGTTGTCCGTGCACCAAGTTGCTCCACAAACGAATCACAGGTCCAAGGTGGGACAGTGTTTGATCAAGTTGAATACGCAACAGGTCCAGTGCATTATGACCATGTCTCTCCATGTTTGAAATTATATAGCCTCACCAAGTATATACGTATGTAAATTTGGACTTGGGTCGGGCCTCATTTGATTAAGTTTATAGATGTTGGCTAATTGAAGCAGAGACCAGGAATAACACAGCTATATTTACCTTATATGACAAGTTTTCGAGCTTACTCTACATTTGGCCTTAGAATGCGGCACATACATGATACAGGTACAGCTTGATTGAAAAGCAATATCAATTAGCAGTATCATCTTAGTTTACGTTAGAATGATTCTATATATTTGAATTCAAGTGTGATAATTATGAGTTGAGGATATTTTGTCTCTACCAAGTCCAGCTAATCAAGGTTGGGTTCACCTTAAAAATGAGATAAATCTAGCTGTATTGGCATCCCTGGGGTCAACAATTGATCCCGGCCAGCAAAACCAAGCAAGCCATCAATTAAATAGGTGAAAATAACATGAAGCTTCCTATCAAGAGAGAGATAAAAAAAAAAAAAGGAACGTAGAAGTAATCAAAGCTAGTCAATGCAAAGATCAGAAGCCAGTGAATTTGGTCTCCCTATGATAACAATTAAAATAAGTTCAATGTTATCTGTTTAAGCCGCCTTTTGGTTTTCTGATCGTTTTAAGTATGCTCCGTGATTAATGACTACAATATAGGAGCAATTCACATCCATGTTGGATTCTGTTGTTGCATTGTTGCCCATTAATATGAATGACAGAAACAGAAATTAAAAAAAAAAAAAGATTGCAGAATCCGATTCTGCTGCTTCTGCTCACACACACTCTCTCTCTCCCCTCAAAAAGAAACAAAAAATCCACTTTCAATTACGATAAGACAATTTCTCATTACTCAAACATACTGGCATGGCATCCATAACAGGTTGTTCTTGTCTATTGATTCTGCCCCAAAATCTGAAGTAGATTTATGAAACACTGTTACACACAGGGTTCTATAAATCTACCCAATTTTTAGGGCAGCTTTAGTAGACAGTTACGGGTTCCAAACAGCCTCTTTGGTACATATATAAACTTTGAGTACGTACCTAAGCTAGTGTTTGGATAACACCTTAAAAAAAACCCATTTTGTTAAAACCTGGTTTTGTCAAACTATTATTTTTAATGAATTTTTGAAATGATCATTTACATGTTTGGGTGGGCATGACAAAACCAGGTTTGAAGTGAATAACCTGGAGGAAGGGAGTTTTTTCTCACCCCCTTATGAAAACAGCCTTTTAAGATAACCAGGTTTCAACGTGCAAACATGTCCAAAACGGCATTTTGAAGGGAAAAGGTGTTTTGCTTTCAAAACGCCATTTTGGGCATGCATCCAAATGCCCCTTAAAGTTTGTGTGTGTGTATATATATATGCGTGTGCAAATTGAAAAGAACAAATTACCCTAATCCAGTTCATTACATTATGACTGTCTTTGGCTATTGATCATATATGCAACTTTTGAAGCAATGGTAGCCGTAGTTCAGTCAGATTCATATTTGGGAATAAAAAGTTTGAGCATGTAATACAAACTATCTTTTACCTTATGACTAGTCAGCATGGGCCTTAAATTCTTAATTGATGTCTACAGTCTTAACTTGAATCTAGGATGCCTTTATCATGTGATGCAGGTTTCTGAAACAAAAGGAATCATGAATCCCATGTCCGTGTGCGAGCATAAATCTATTGCGCAACATTGAAAAGTGCCTTGAAACTTGAATAATGAAACATGAGAGCCAAGCAGAAGCATTCTTCTTATCTACTGTCATCCATGTGCGAGTTCCAAGGTCATGTTTAAAAAGAAAAACGATATATATGAAATATGCTAAAACTATCGAATCACCAGCAATAAAAAATACTGGGTCTGAGTTGTGTTTTAGCAGAGAATTTGGGTCCATTGACTGGTTTAAGCGACTGCAGACCATAATATCTAAAAGTTCTTTTCATATTTATTCTTTCGTAGACTTCTCCAGTGTTCAGGCGCAGGGCACATGGGTTCACGTATTGCTCCAGGATCATAACAGTTGTGTTTTGACCACACTGAACCATAAGCAGATTAAAGAAAGAACATTGACGCAGATCTTGAGGTTCATTAGCTGTCTCCTGCTAGAAGTTTTGACCCAGTAAACTGATGACAAGAATCTAAAGATTCAAATCCTGTGCCACGCCCCACATGACAAACAATTGAACAGATCTGATGGCAGGGACCGACATGCTGCACTTGTAGCGAAGACAGAAACCAGAAGAAAATGGAAAAGCGGGCCTGCACTGCTCCAGGCTCACGCCAGCAAGAAAAACAGTTTCTGGGCAACAATTATTTGAAACATCTAACAAGTAGCTAGACAAGCAACGCAGAGAAATCTTATCGAGACAATAGAATAAACCAAACAAACAAGGCATAATTTAAGAAAGAGGACAGGAGCTATGACAGTTGCTCCAGGACATGTTCTTGACTGACCCAGTAACCACTGACCGGAAAAATAAAGATGGGACACCAAAGCCATTAACTATACAGTATTCAAAAGTATAAAATATTGGAGTCAAACTGACGCCTCGCCAACCATTATCGTCAATTCAAGCGTGGAAGCCACGGGTTTTGTGCAGATTCATGACAGGACAGTCCAAGATCATCTTACGAAACTGTTAAGCTTTCCATGTGTCATGAAGTGGAATATCGTCCTCACGTGACGCATCTGAACAGCTGGTCCTGGCAGAAGGAAGACCATGTTCCCTTAAGATGGAATTGATCATCAAGATTACTGGAGGGCATCGCAAAGACTAAGGATTTTGTAATAAACTAATACATCGGGAAGTTGAAGTTCCTTCCACGAAAATGAAAGTTAAAAAGATAGATTGTACTGGCTTTGATTTGGCATTTTGTTTTTGTTTGCCTACTGTCAAATTTTAGCATATTCTACAGTGTTCTTCTTAATTAAACATGCTCTCTGAGTCATTAGGACTCATGTTCGTTTTGATTGTTTATATTTAGTGGATAACTTATGAGTCTTGGATCAAGTTGGCTGATCTATGACAGCTTTGCTGGTGCTGCCATCCCAGTCTCACTAAAAACGTTAGCTAATTTGTGTTCTAGTTGACACGGTTACATTCAGCAACGTTTTTTCCGGCAATATGAAGGAATTTCATGCAGTGATATATGCAAGCATAAGAATGTGATTCTCTTAGGAAACCCAACCACTCATTATCAAGATGGCAATTAAAAAGAGTAGACACGAAAAACCTAAAGAATTCTCCTGCACTCATGACTCCTTTCACAAAACTAGCCAAAAGGAGAATGAATGATAAATGTTATGCCCAAATGGTAACTCCTTCCTAGATTTTGAGTATTTCCCTTTCTAGTTAAAAGGATCCGAGGCATTCGAATGCAAATAAAGATTTAGAGATTGTACTCTGCCACAGCCTCTTCTAGCTTCAATCAATAAACGGACATGAATTCGTTGGCACAGTGACACCAAAGGTTACCAAGGTCAATTTGCAAACAACCTAAAGAATGATCAAGTGAAAAAACAGAGAGACCAATAAGTACAGAACACTTACCATAAATCACCAAAACTGTCATAAATTCAATCCGTCGCACTCAATGAATCAAGTTGCACAATCAACAGGCAATTAATAAACCTCTATAGCGCTTAGTAGTTCTACAATTAATGATTCCCGTACCTGTGGTACTGTATCTTCAGTCGTATTCATGATTGTTGTCCACCACCCGCAAGTAACCAATAATGAGAGACGAGACAAATCATTTTATGGAATTTAGTGCTTGTTTCCGTACAATCGTCCAATTTAAAAGCAAAGCAGGAACTAAGAAAACGGCATTTTTTGTGGAATAATTTCATGAAAGTGGAGAGCCATTTGCCAATGGAAGGTAACTTCACAGTCGTTCTTTCTTCGATCATAGCCAGGAGAATCACTTAAATCTCTTCACTCTATAGGTTGATCTCTCGCGAATCTAAGTGTTAAATTGCTGTTTCTCTCATCAGAAGCATTTGTTTGTGAAGTAGCAGCGCCAGAGATCGAACTGATAAGCTTGCTCATAGGGCTGGCCATGCTGTCTGTTGCAAACTTTCTTTTGGAACAAAAGAGGATCAATGTCATAAGAGTTCACTGGAACTGATGGAACTATTATGGGGTATCCTTTCCACAATGTACTTACAATTATCCTAAGAGGGGTTGGTGAAATGGATTGGGTAGGAGCTGGTAGGTGGCAATATCCGTTTTCAGTTTTCAAAGCGTCAACTTATTGTGCTACAAACATGCCTACTGATATGCAAGTTAAAGAATGGTATATACCCTAGGATGATGGGAGGAAGGGTGAGGGTTTCGGCCTTTTTCTTGGGTGATAGAATCAAATACTCCTCCTACTCACTCGACACAGTATACCTATAACTAGCATGATTATCAGAACATTCAATTGTTAACTGAAACTGATTGAACTATTGTTATTTGTGGGGCATCCTTTTCACAGTGTACCTGTGACCAGCAGGACCATCAGAACATTCAGCTGTCAAGAGTGCTCTTCAATTTAAGATTCTAGTGACTTCAAAATTCCATGGGAATACATAACCAAACTCATCATGCATGTGGAACATAAAAATGCACAATAGGACGTGGAGGGTGAACAAAGACAATGCACTGGATTAGATTGGAAGATGCCTATCTCACCTACAGAAAAAGCCATGCATACTTGAACTACACACCGTTAACTGCTAACAGGATTTGTCAAGGCTACAACAGAAGATCATCTTAATTTTCCCCAATTTGAGTCAGTATACAAATTACATGCTAGGCAAGTGTGAGGTTTGCGTTCGTTTTCTCCAATTTGAGTCAAAGACATACAACAGCACACTCTGTAAATGTCAGGGGGACACTGGAGAAACACATACGTTAAAGAATGGGCGATACTCAAGCTGGCGAAATAGGGTTAAGATGAATTTCAAAGCCTGACTTGAAACTATTATCTTAAGTTGATTAATCAATAACAGCCTTCACGGACAAAAGAAAATCATCATTTTCTTAAATGGTCATCCTAGTATCCTACCCTTTCTTTCTTCGTCTGTATATAATATCATGCTTTCCAGAATAATGAATTGAAGATCACATATAATCATTTATCTTCTTGCCATTTACATTCTTGATATCAGACAGCACCAGAAATTCGCCGACAACATCAGAAATTCACGAAAAGTAAAGGAAGATGGCACAAACTAAAAACTTGTCCATATCTTCCTGAACTAATTGGATCCGGACATGTTGAACTTAAAACCTTGAATAACCTTTTTCTAACTTTCCCTCTTGCTTTAATGAGGAAGCTAATCTGATGTGGTGCTAAAATCCCTGATTTATAAAACAAATAATTTTCAAAAAACTTAAACTAAAATAAACACTATCAACTACCAGATGAGGTATCCATAGATTTCAAACCCAGAGAGAATTATATCCAAAGTCAGTATGAGGGTAAACAACAGCTGCGCCAATCTGAAATGAAATTATTAACAGACGAAATTCCTTTTATTGAACAATAGGTGGAAAGATTGCTGCTACCCGACTTTAACAAGGTCATATTATATCATGAAACTGTCAAAGCAACATAAAAAAAAAAAAAACTGCAGCTTGAGCATTTGGAAGTTTCAACCATAGCGAACCGGGGAAATCATTCTGAATGAAGGTTTTTATACAGAAGAGATCTATACAGATGGAAAAAATGAGCACATCAACAAAAGATTTAGTATACAATATTTCTACTGGTTCTATACAAATTTGTACAATGATGATGCTCAACTAAGTCATACAACTTCGGCATGGTTTAAAAAGCAATTACGAGTTCAATAACTTCTCAGCTCTCACAAATATTGAGATAACTGCCTAAGCTGCACAAAGCGAATTGTATTTGAAGTTTTCTATTAATTTAAAACTGAAGTTCAAACTGGTATTGTGCAATAACAACCAGTTTATCCCAGTTTGTCTATCCCAGTTTCATATTCACCTAGCAAATTATATTTGAAGTTCAAACTGGGATAGACATACCCACTTACAACTTATATTTGAAAAGCACCTAGCAAAAGAGCTGCAACACAGAACCAATAGAAACAACCAATAGAAACAGGGATCGTTCCAAATAGACGAATCCTCTCACGAAACGATATATCATATTCACAGCAATAACTAGGGAAGACGCAGAGATGAAAAATCTGCAAGAGGAGACTCAAACATGTCTCAACATGAAAGTTGTTTGACCTCTTGATCAGAAAACGACCATCAATTAGCCAAACGACGGATACTAAAATCGATAATAGACACAAAAACAAAAACTAGAACGGTCTGCAACAAATGTACAAAAAATTATAATAAGGAACAAAAATAGAAACTAAAATCATAATGAGGAACAAAGGGAACAGAAAAAACAGACGCCCCTACGCCATCTGCCATCGCCGGCGGCGAACGCAAGGGTGGAGCCGATGAAAAACCAATTGTAAAAAAAATGACAAAAGAAAAAAAAAATACCGTCGCCGATCGCCGTTCGGCCGCTACTGTCGCCGCCCCTGCCTTCATTGCCGGAGGTCGTTCGGTGAGAGGTGAGAAGAGAACAAACGAAAAGTCGAAAAAAGTTCTTAAGTTTTAAGGGTTTCGAACATTTGTTTTTAATGTTAAAATGGTTTTAAACTGTAAAATCAAATAATCGTTAAAATTAAAAAAGGACATATTTGAACTCGGTCAAATTTGACTATGTCCAATAAAAGATGGATACGGCCTCGGGTACCGGTGTCGTACCAGTACCGGCCGAGTACTCCTCCCCGTGTGACAGAGGATTTGGGACGTGAGACCAAACACAATGCCATTAGGTAATAAAAAAAAAACTTCTTTTCCAGGATGTGGTAATGAAACTGAAGTTAGTGTCTGACAGAATGACACCAACTGCAATCATGAGCTGAAATGCACTTTAGAAATAACATTCTAAGTCCCTGATGTCAGCAAATTGTATGATATGCCGAGAAAAAAAAATATCTTAATGTCAATCAACAATATGTACAAGGAACGATTAAAAATCAAAAGTAACATATAGACTTGCTACTTAGACAAAGCTTTTGGGTATGCATGTTCTTCCTGGCACATATGCATAGACAGGTTTTCAGGAAAAATGAACAAACATGATCAAGTCTTGAAACATTTCTGCATCATGAGTTCTGAGGATGAAAATATTGATAAGAAGCGCTTATACAATAGACAATAGTGTTTTTGTCACAAGCTTTGGCAATCCTTAGACTATCAGTCTAGACACAATGATAGCAAGATCTGGATCCTCTGCTAAATCCCAGAAGCATATTTCTGAGAACTAGTCAGCTGTTTCTAGATGGCAGCTCCTGTAAACAGACCTAGCATCAACTAGACAGTTTCTCCAGCACTCACTTCCTCACCATGTTTGTTCCAAGATCACTTTAATTAACATCATAATGAACTTTTCTTCCTTTTTCCTTCCTCAAAATTTAGCAAGGTGATGTTAGGCAAAACCAGATTATGCCAAGAAGTGTGCCCCAGGTACTGAGCTCTCAACCTTCTTCAACTTGAAGGTATTAAGTTTAACACCCAGATTGAGTGAATGGATCTCCTGTTGGCTAGTAATATAATAACCTTTCATACTAGCGGTAACTGCTAGATTATATCCCCATGGTTACAGCGAAACTGCCATCAGTGAGACAACTCCAAATTGTTCTATGTCAGTGCTGTGTGTCCAAATCAATCACACAGTATCAGACCTCCAAATCAACTGCATATTAAATCTGACTTATGAGTATTTGCTATGACATTGCTAGTTAGCACCCCTTCAACTAGTTGGAACTTCGAACTCATGCTAATGATCAAGAAAAGCAAGCAGGAAGCATTTTACAACAGTTCCAGAAAAATGTAAAACAATAACAAGCAAAGAAATGGGCCTACTCCCATGTTACATATAAATAGCATAACTTTGCAAATCCTTAGGCAAATATATATATATATTTGTTTTTAAATTTCCAATTTAGCTTTTTATGGCCTATACAGATCGACACAGGCTGATGCATGTTGGCAATATGAATCAGATTTTAAGGGTTCTGAATTTATCATACAGTATGGAACCTAGTATGTACAACATTGATCAGATTTGCATTTTAGCAAGCATAATTGAAGCTCATAGAAGCAGTTCAAAAGTCTTGTCTTAAATTTCACCAAAATTTTGAAATATGCAAACCTGTATTAGTTCATGATTCAGACCTAGCTATATTATGAATTTAGATAATTATGTGCACATATCTCAGACAGTTGACACAGACAATTAATGCAGAGAGATCCAGATACATCTCCAAGCATAGCTCAACACGTTTTTGTTACTCAATCCAAAGTTCCAAACACAGTATGTCATCGTCACTTATTCATTACGAGTGACCCTTTGGTTTGAAACTTTGAACCTTGAATAGACTTCACAAAAGAATTATGATCTTCTATCGCCAGGTTTCTAGCCTGCTATCAGCTGCTTACGGATCAAATAAGTATACCAGTGGTGGAAGAAGTAGAGTTGTTTCCGGGTGGACAGTTCAAACAGTGGTCCTCTACGCTAGCAAGTACCTTTCAATTGCCTGACAAGCACATATCACACATGAAAATTGTGTAAATTAACTCTCTCCCCGGAACAATTATAATGCCTGCAAGGTTATAAATCTGCAACATATGCATACACACACACACACAAACAAACACATATACAAGCAGATCTACATATAAACGAGAGAGAGAGAGAGATGACCACTGAGGTATATCACTATATCAGTTTATGGTCATTTGTACTTCTTTTGCAAAAGTGACCATATAAGATCGCTGTTATAAAAAACAACGTCATAAGAACCGCTTGATTAAAATACGCAGTACACGTTTTTATAGTGATTCAAGACCAATAGCCTATAATTTCCACAGCATTCTGGCATTAGAAAATCAAACTTTTTACCCAAAAAAAGAAACATGGTTTAACTGTTGAAATATCTACTCAAGGCAAATGGTTTTCATTTGAAAAGGTATATGTAGAATTACGATAAGACTCAGAAAGCGTAACTCTGTTTTTATGTGTGTGAATGTGTCTCTGCATTTTCACTGTTCGAAGAATGCATTCGTTTCAAAGAGGAATATGACTGAAATTCAAAGAGGAATATGACTGAAATCGATTAACCTATCACAGAATTTCGGATGACTTGCACGAATCAGGTCAATTTCACGTCCCATTAGAATATAGCTTCACAAAGAAAACCATTCCAATTGCACAAATTCGAACTAATTTTCTGTTTATGGAAATCAAATAATGAATAAGATGTACAAGGAATCGGAATGACGGATACAAACAGAAGTTCTTCCCATTTCAAGGATGCATCTTCTTCCTGAACACAATCTCCACCACGTCCACTCCGACCAACGTGGCATTAGTAATACTGACCACCTCCGATTTCCCAAAGAGCAGCTTGACAGCCCCCATCGTCTCTCCGGAGCATGGCCTCTCCAATGTCACGACGAGTACGCCACCGGGCCTGACCGTCCGCTCCATTTCCTTCACGAACCTGGCCGGGAAAAGCGCATCGGCAAGACGAGCGCTGAACGCGAAGTCGAAGACGGAATCGAAGAAGGGGAGGTTGTGAGGGTCGGCCCGGCTGACGAGGGGAGGTGAATCGACGATCTCGACGCCTGTTACGTCAGCGAGGCCTGTCCCCTCAGAGAGGGCGGCGACCTCGTGACCGGCACCGGCGGAGACGCAGAGGGCGCGGGAGCTATTGCGGAGTAGACCTCGGGAAGCGAGGGATCGAAAAAGCGAGGCGAGCGAATCAACGCGACGGCGCCATTCGCGCGTGGAGCGGAGACGCTCGGCGCGGCGGTCCGGGGAGAGGACGTCGCGGCGGCGGGCTTCGCAGGAGGAGCGGGGGAAACGGAGGAGACTGGAGCGGGAGGAAGCGGGGAGTCGGTGGTGGTGGTGCGGGGTACTGCAGAAGGTGCGAGGGTGGGTGGTAGAGAGGAAGATGAGGGCGACGGAGGTGGCGACGATTGCCGCACAGGAGAGCTTGTTCAGCAGGGCGTGGGAGACGCGGAACTCCATCCCATCACAGCGGCGCAGTCAGGGAGAGAGAGAGGGGTGAGGCATAGTTGGATCTGCAATGGTAAAAGGCTTCCTCAATCCGCACCACACTGAACGTGCCCATGTGACGAAACATAGAGAGAGAGTGTGTGTGTGCGCGCGCGTGTGTTGTGAAAAAGTACAAAAAATTCTAACTGTGAAATATGAAAAACACCACAAAAATTATGAAAAAATTATAAATTCCATACAAAAAATATAATTCTTAAAAAAAATTGTGTTGGAGTGGAGCTTGATCTATAATTGATACCCTTTCTTACTTTCTACTTTTTTTATAAGGACATTTATGTCATTTTCTATTTTGTAGGTTTTGTCCTAATCTCATGCTTACCCTCTCATGCTTACCACGGTGTTGTTTGACTTGTATTCTTTAATTTTTTCTAAATACCGAAAACTGTTTAGTATGGCAGTCGTGGGTGGAAAAGAACATTGTCTCTAAACCAAGTAAATCTTAGTATGTTCTTTTACTTTATTGTTCTTTTTTTTCTGTTCTTGGTGCATTAAGAGAGTGTGGTTTCTAATAGGTTGCTTGGAGGAATGCGACACTATTGTAGTTGAGATGAGAATTGTCCTACCATCTCAAGTAGGAGAGCGGACATCCTAAGTATGTACTTGGCTTTTGTAGTTAGATGACAGTAAATAGAATGCAGTTGGCATTCTTCACATTTATATGACATTTAAAGCCGGAATTGATTTGATGGCTGGAAGGGGCCACAACTGAACCTGATTATATGCACAAGTTCCTGTTCCTATACACCATGTCATTTACTCATAAAAGTGGGTTAGAGACCCAATGCAAGGGTCATAGGTAAAGTTGATATGCTTTAAAAGGTAAATCTTTTTCAACCTATCCGCTTACCTCCTTTGTTTTGAAAAGTTAATGCAAATGTGTCATAAGTATAGTAAGTATGTCTTAAAAGGTAAATCTTTTTCAACCTATCCACTTACCTCTTTCATTTTAAAAAGTCAAATTCATTATAATATTTTTAAAAACTCTAATTTGGTCTATGAAAGGTTTGAGAACTACAACAAGACAGCCCTACAAACAAAATTTTTAGTCAATCAGCCTTAGAAAGTAGTGGAAGCGATTCAAGTGAACTACTGAGTGATAGAATTAGCTACGGGAAAACCAAGTACTCAACCTAATTGGGCCCCCTTGTTCCGTTGTCATTATCATGATTTTCTATGTAGTTAGTAACCGGTAAAAATGGAAAATGGGTAGTGAAAGCCTTTTAAACAAAAATTTGTGCACTTATTATAGAAAATAGAATATTATTATTTCAACGTGCAAATCTTAATAAGTAAAATTTGACGTAAGCTTATATCAAATCTGACCCATTGACATCCTTAATGGTCTAATACTTTAACTTTGAGATGTCATTTTAGTAAGAACCATAGCTTTTGAAGTTTTAAACGGTAAAGTTTTTTTTTTTTTTGTGTAAGTTTGAAAAATACAAAAAAAAATGAAAAAGTGATATTTTTTGATAAATTAAAAAACTAAAAATATGAAAAAAATAAAATAAGTAAGAAAATAATAACACAAACATCAAAACATCAAAAGATAAGTAGATTTACAACAAATAAAAAATAAAAAATAAATTTGGCATTAAAAATGACAAAAATGAAAAAAGTGAAAAAAATCAAAAAATGTGTTAAAAACGCATTTTTTGTTTTCTACGGTTTTTTTCAAAAAAATGCTTTTCTTTAAGTTTTAAATGGCATTTCATTTTCTCATGTTTTTTTCACATTTTTCTTAAAATAATGCGTTTTTTTGTGACTATTGTAAGAACATTCTAAATGTTACATGAATGAGCTTCAAAAATTGGGACAAATTCATGTTACTAAAATAAATTTTTAGTAAATATGTCTTAACTTTTATGTCAGACACTCACAACAGGTTCCAAATACCAAATGATTCTTGAGAATTTAATTTTCATTTCTTAAGAAGTACAATCTGCATCCTCGGCAATAAGAAAATCCAATTTTGAGTGTCAATGCAAATGGGAAAGAGTTTCCCAGCTTCTCTGCTTGCACTTCTTCCAAATGAGGTTGAAGTTCGAACCCAAGTTTCCTGGGGTCCCGCTAATTAACAGGAACCAACCTGCTAAGTGGTATGGACGTGGCTTTGGAATCGGACCTGATCGGACCTGATCTTTCGATACAAATGGACAAGTTATTTAAATTACAATGGACAAGTTATTTAAAAAATTGTTAATATGGAAATCAATTTCCGTCGAGACTATGTGCAATTTTTCCGTGAAATCAAGCAAAAAAGAATTTTAAATTTTCTAATAAATCTACAAATGATGTTGAGGATTTAAACAATAGACAAGATATCTCAATTTTGATAACTTGTAGTTGTTGGCATATATATATATATATATATCTTTTGCCATACCAAATCCTACGACCACTAAATAAAATTTTTGAAAATTTTTAATAGGGGCTATTCCTATTTTTTCAAAAGTTTTATGTTGGTCAAATAAAAATTTTGAAATATTTAATAGGTAAAATTTAAATTTCCAAAACTTGAACAGGGGAGACATGGCCCCTGCTGGCTCCCTCCCCCTCAACGAGCGAGTCGTTATTAGTGACCCTTTCATTAACCTCACACTGATACATTCATAATTTCATAATGACACACACAGAGAAAGAGTATGAAGTTGAACAGTTATTGACTATATATTGGAGGAAGCACCTTTTGCTTATTATATTTATAGCATGTAATGTGTGGCAAAGTACACCATATGCAGAAAGAATTCATACATGGTGGGAACTTCACAATGTACTACATTGTGTAGGTGTGAAAGTGATCATGTTCCTCCCAAGATCAAAGCTGACAAGGAAGTTCTGCATTGTTGTGGCACCAATAAGGTTCACATTGGCTGGAGTTGGAAGAATGGCCAAACAAGACAACTGCTTTACTGAATCAACTGCAATATAGTTTTCTGCAGGCACTTGCAGATCGCCGCCCTCAAAATGAAATGTGAGAGTGGGGATGGAGATCGAGTCGGGTAAGCCTTGGAAGCAGGTCTCCATATCCAGGGACGTTGTATTCACAGATGGTTTACCAATTTCCTGGATGAACGCCGCCTTCAGAAGACTGTCATCAAGATCAAACATTATTAGCAATAACTATACATAATCAGGGATCTTACCAATATAAATAGTCTAATGATCAGCACCAGTTATTATTCACCGTGATGTACATGAGAAGCTTCCAATTATGAAACAACTGGCTGTTCGTTGCCTTTTATATTTCATGCAAATTCTCTTTTCTGAGTTAACTATATGAGAAGTGTCATGGCCAGCAGATGGTAGACAAGGATATTAAATATCTCGTGCTTTTGAGTTTGTGTCCGTTCTGTATTCATGCGTCTTCCTTGTTCTCTAGGTAAATTGGAATGCTATATCTTCGTAGTAGACAATTAATTCACTATGGCTTGATATTTTAAATAGTTTTTTTTTTCCAAGAAATGTCTTGATTTAGAAAACTCAAGCCAATGAGAATAAGGGTGAGAGAATTTCATCTCCAATAACAGCGGCATTATCATTTAGCTAGGTTGCAGAAGTAGTACGATATAGACGAAATTATTCGTCTGCATCTACGATACTGAAATTAATTAACAACTTCCATGTAAATTAATGACAATACCAAGCTGCAAAAAGTATAATAATTGAATTGAACTGCCTTCATGCAAATGAAAAACGCAGAATCCAAATAACTTTTCAAGATTTCGATTGCAAATTAAAGATAAAGCCCAAACCAATGCCAGCACATCTAGCCAACAGATTGAGCTTTCTTTACTAAATTTGCTTCATGGGAGTTAGACAAATTCAGGTCTGATATCTAACTTGTCGAGCAGATGAATAAAATCGGTAGGTAGGTTGGCAAGCTTGCTAAAAACTATTTTGAGGAGGAAAGATCCCCTCATTCTCTATGCACTTGATATCATATGTTCGCGTCCACTCAAACGGGAAGACTTTAATATCATTCCAATCTAATTTTATGTGCAGGAATTAGATAACTGCAAAAGCAATTAACTGGTATTTTCAGTCCAATTTAATCGTATCAAGAAAAGAGAAATGGTTTTACAAACGAGGGTGAAAAATAATATTAGAGAACCAAAAATACAGTATACATATAGGATCCTATTCAAGTTTTGTAGTAGGGATCGAAAGAAGATACTAGCTAGGATATTGGCTTTTCTGTCGTGGCACGCTCAATTGAGCTCATCGTATTCAAATGTGATCTCATCGAATTCCTAGGATGCAAGATCCTTTACTATGCAGAGGCCAAGGAAAGAAAGAAAGCCAAGGGAAGGGGTTCATACCTGTATGCCTCTTCAGCAAGGCCTGTAAAAGTTGAGCCTGAGTCAACAACAACTCCCCCGCTTCCATCAGAGCTGAACTGGAACACAGACTCTGGGATGGGGAGGCGCTTCCCGCCGACACTGATGCCATGCAAAGCGACATAATAGTGTTCAGGACTTGCAGGATTTACCAACAATTGAGTACTTGTTGAGGCATCCGATGTGATCGAGTGACTGCTGGGTCCAAGCTTGAGCTTGCTTTGGTTGGAAGCATTATACCCACCCAAGCAGTAGGAGAATTGGTGATCAATCAATGATCCCAACTGAGAGACGAGAGATAAGGGCCCTCTGTTGAACCCAACTACTGCAGCACCATAGCTGTCGAAGCCGTCAGCCCTAAAGCTACATCCAAATCCGATGTTATTAACTGTCAGGGAGCCGAAGGTGAGAGTCTCAAAACTGAGAGTTCCCATACTGGCTGATGAGTCTGCATACTGCGCCATGTAGGCACAATCGGTACCATTACAACCAGTAAAAACACTATTGATGTTGCAGAGTGAGTTGTTGCATGGAACTGTTGAATAGGAGGAGGAGCTTTCCGGATCAAAAATGGGCAGGTCTTGCGCGTCTGTTGGATGAAAGCACTTAGCCCATATAAGAGTACTGCCTGTATCCATGGCGGCCGAGAAGGAGGTTGGCGGAGTTCCGAGTGCTAGACTCATAAGGTACTCTCCATTGAGGCCGTGTAGTGGCGTGTCGAGAGTTGTTGCTTGTTGACGAAGTGGCACTTTCTTTCTGTTCTGCATGTGGTGGAGAGCCCGGTGATGGGTTCGGCGTATGGCCGCATGTATGTGTTGCTGGTAGGTTAAATTCATGTGGGCATCTACGTGCAAGAGCTCGATGACGAGGCCGGCTGTGGCGGAGATGGTGGTGGTGGTGGTGGTGGTGGCGGAGGAGGAGGAGAAGGGGAGAAGGTAGGTGGTGAGGAGGAGGATGAGGAGGAAAGATGGGAGGTGGGGCAGCCTTGGTGTAACTTCCATGGCGCTTTCTGCAATGGTGGATCAGCTGATGGTGGTGCTGATGCCGAGAAAGGACGCAATGAGGGAGACTTTATAGGCACAGGAAGAGTGATGAATGTTGGAATGGTGGCAGTTCATTCCTATAATTAGAATGACAACTGCATGTTGCTATGAGTTCGTGTGGCATGAATTGGTTTGGACACAACAAATGCTCGTTGCCTTGCGATAAGTGCTTTCTTTAGGCGTTTCAATCAACAAGAAAACATTCAGAAACAATCTTAAGTTTGGAATGTTTACCCAAAGAACTTGGGGTTGGACCCATCTCAACCCGCCCGACCCGAGAAAGGGAGGCTCGAGCCACCAAGGGTGGGTGTCCGGCCGGGCCGCTGTCGGGTCGGCCTGACCCGATTGGGCCGCCACCGGCCCGGCCGGGCCCAACCCGATTGGGCCTGGGCCTGGGCCCGAAAAAACCCGGCTCGACTCGTTTAAATTTAAAAAATATTTTTTTAATTTTTTTGTTTTAATAATATATATTTATTATTAATAAATATATTTTATATTTAAAAAATTATTTTATAATTAAAAAATTATTTTTAGATTTTAAATTGGCCAAAACCGAGCCGAGACCCGGGCTCACCAGCCCTACGCCCACCCTTAACCAAAATGGGCACTCAAATTCCAATCTTTAGCTTAATCGGTCATGAGTCTCGAAGAAAGGTACTCTTAAGCTCATTTTTTCTCTTAAGCTCATTTTTTTGTATGAAAAATTCTACTAAGTTGTCATAAATACAAAACTTCGAAAATTCATAAAAATGACAGTTGCCAGCCTTTACATCCCACCAATCTAGCACACAACTCTTGTACGCCTTAAAAGTATATGGGACTTTTTTGGTAATTTTAAAAGATGTTTTTTATAAACTTTTTTTTAACTTTTTTTTATTTTCATTTTTGTCTTTACAAAATGGGTTTTTTAAAGTGTGAACTAAATTGGGTTTTTTGCAGAGAATCTTGTGAAGTGACAATGTTACTCACCATGACAATATAACAAAATTTGGTTTTTGCATATAATCTTGTAAAATGACATATTCAAATAATCGGATGAATCGAATCACAGTTAACCTTAGGTGAAAACCAATAAAATGTTGATATTGTGTATATTTTTTGAAAATATGAATGCAAACCATTTAAAGAATAAAAACATTTAAAAAGGTTGAGCAAGAATAATTAAAATACGACGTGTGAAATTACGAGATGATTGAGTGAAACTGAATGAATTTACCATCAGTTCTGCACGGAACACTTCATGGGTACTCTCTTTACCAATCATCTTAGTTCAGGTGCCTTTGCACTTGTTCTACCAATAACTATGGTACTATATATATTTTTTTAATTTACCTTGGTTTAAGTTCTTATGAGAAGCATAATTCTTTTTTACAATGTAATTTATGAAATTTATTTCCCGTTCCACCATAGCATTGTTTGGCAGCTGAGAAATTTGTTATTGTTCTTTGCCTGACAAACTCGTCATATACTTGAATTTCAACATTACAAGATGGTCTGAGAAATTGAAAAAAAAAAAAAAAACTCATACTTTATTTGACTAAATCTCTCTACATTTTGTTACAAACTGAAAATCTAGCTGACAGACATGTGGCATACGTGGTCAACACAGCATTATTCATTAATTTCTTTTTATAAGTTCACTTCATAATTTTTTTGTCTACCTGTGTGCTTTTCTTTCTAAATTTATTATTTTTATATTATGTTCGAAATTTCATCCTAGATCATAAGAAGTTACCCATATGAAGGTGAGATGAAGAATTTGAGTATTATAATGAATCACTTCCCATATTGAACGTTACCGGAGCCGAATCGGTCTTGAACATGAAGTTTTGACAATAAAATAAATCGAAAGAGAGATTGAACTGTTGAACATATGGTTCGACTCGGTTCGCAGTCCTTTTACTCAACTTCAATCATATAGCAAAGAGGGGATGCCACGTCGTTTGGAAATGACATGTTTCCCCCTTGGTGAAGGTTGGTATCTTGGAATTTTGGAAGACGCAGCTTCAGAGAAGCAAGTGAGAGAGAGGCAGAGCCTGAAGATGTGAATTCAAATGGAAGCCAGCAACCGTCCACCGACTCCTTCCCATCTGTAATTTGGTTGGCATTAATAAACTCGGTTTCTTCCTTCCTAGAAACCAGTCTTTCAGATCACAGCTTCTATATTAGATCGCCACTCTCTTCCCCTTTCAATCCCATATTCGTGATCTCTTAATTGAATCCCTCCATTTTGCAATGCAGAACAGAGAGAGTTCCAGGAACATGGTTGAAGAACAGACGTTCCAGGATTTCTTGCCCCACATGGCGGAAAAGCTGGGGGCAGACGGTCTGATAAGCGAGCTCTGCAACGGCTTCAGGCTGATAATGGATCCGACGCGCGGGTTGATCACTTGGGAGAGCCTGAAGAGGAAGGCGGAGGCGCTGGGGATGGAAGGGATGACGGAGGAGGAGGCGAGGGAGATGGTGAGGGAGGGAGACTTGGACGGCGACGGCGCTCTCGACCAGATGGAGTTCTGCGTCCTCATGGTCAGGTTGAGCCCGGGGTTGATGGAGCGGCTGTGGAGATCCGTGGACGATTCTCTCTCAAGGCAAATCATCGATCTGAATCGATAGTTTTCTTTCTTCTTCCGGTCGATTGTTGACAGAGACATCTCTCTCTCCGTCTTTCGTGCTGTCTTTCTTACGCCAATTTTTGTCCTTTTGACGTGCTCTTTGCATGCCGGGAGAGACACATTCATGTTCATATTATATTACCAATAGTGCGTCATATTTGTTTCTTCTCATCGTTTTCGATCACAATGGCTACCGATTCGTCATTATGAAGAGTATTTCATCTTTTACAAAGAGTTCTATCGATTCAAAATCGCTTATCAAACCTTGTCCTACGATTGTGTTTATGTTTGATAATATGAGATCTGTCGATGTTGATTTTAAATCTCCGTTATAGAGATTAGATTTACAGGTTAAATAAACAGTGGATCTTTCAATTGAGGATCCCAAATCTGTATTATTTTGTAAAAACAACAGATTTATGGTATGAGGGCGACTGCCTGATCACAAGTCCATGGTTTTGAAATATGTGAGAGTCTGGGATCTCAAAAAAGGTTATGAAACATTTAGGAGTCGTTTGACATTCAGAATAACATGTGAGTGTTTCATGAATCTGTCATAAAATTGAGGTAGATTCAAAACACTAGTTCAAGTGTTTTATGAAACTTTAGTTTGAAAGTAGATTCATGAAACACAAATGTTATGTTTCTAATGTTTGCGGCTTTTTTGTCTAATCTGGTTGTGACTGTTTTAGTGACCTTCCTATTCTTCCACGGGAAGAACGCCTGCGGGTGTAAATGGGTTGGATATATCAAGTTAGAGATTTGATTTTATATTCGTTTAGCCAGATTCGATAAAAAAACAATTTGGATCTTATTGGATACAGTTGCGAAATCGAATATGAATTCAGATATGATATCTGACTGGAATGTGATAAAGATCTGAATCAATTCCATGTCAATGTCAGATCAGATCTTATATTAGTCCAATCTAAATTCGGCCTTAAAATAATATGATTAGGATCCAGTTATGTAAACTCATAATTGAATTTGTTATAGACTGAATCCGATCAAAATCTGTAAGCCATTTACATCCCCAAATCCATCCCAAGTAGGGAGACTTGGCCACTTAAGTGTAAACTCGTGGGCGATTCCTTGGCTGGCTTTAGGTAAGAAAATGAATGGATGGTGTTCAAGTAGTTGAGTCCAATCAAGGCGAAGTCAGAAATTTTTTGTGAGGAGGGCTGAATTAAAGTTTACAAATTTTGACACGGGCCGAAATATTAATTTTTAAAATTTTTATAAAAGACAAAAGAAAATCTAAATTTTTTTTTTAAAAAAAATTGTCGACTTGATAACGCCTAGAATAGGGGACCGTCGTAGAGAGGCAGGCACTCTTTTGCAAACCTGTTTCTTAACTGAGGGCCATTTATAATTATTTAAACGTTAAGCGGCCTTTTGTAAATCATTCAATTGTTAAGCGGCCGTACATTTACAATGTATTCGGAAACTTATACGGGGAAGCCACTGTGAGTTGGAAAATATTCAAAAACACATCCCATAATGATAATTAAAGAAGATCCCACCCCCACTTTCCAATATTCTTAAAAGGACACCTGAGTTTTTTCCTTCATATTTGAAAAGGTCAACATACAAGTTTATTTTTATCAACTCCGCCGTTAAACACGTAATATGACATATATGCTTATCTTCTGTAGTGTTGGATTTCTCTATGAGACAGAAAGACATTCACGTATATTGCTCTTGGCTAATTTTTTAACATTGATAAAAGAAGAAGAGGACATCGATCGGTTGACTAATTTTGATTAAAAAAAAAAGAACTTCTGGTCAGCAACATAAAAGTTCCAGCTCGTTGTTTGTTCTTTTCCTTTAAATTACCATGCTTTCTAGATGAGGGGTCACTACAATAGTATATGCAACAACCAGAACTGACCCTCTGACGCAAATTTAAGAATATAGAGTTCCATGAATTTGCATCATTCTTTCGGGCAAATATTACTATTCTTTATACCAAACAATCCCGAGGAATGTTGGGGGTAGGGTGTATAGTTACTCCATTCAAATTTGAGAGTAGGGGGTAGGGTGTATAGTTACTCCATTCAAATTTGAGAGTAATGTACCAATTGTTTGTAGTCCAGAGAAATAGTGCCCACAAGAATGAAACTGATGATCAGCTTTCATCAGCCTGACCCCTAAGAGTGGACAATAGGTAGAGCAAGTAAAAGTGCCGCATTTGATTAGAAAGACATTGTGTTTTTGTGACACATGATCATTAGTTGAATACATGTTTAAAGAACACCATGATCTTGCTTCAAGAAACACCATGTGACTATGCATGTTTTATTAAATAAGAACATTACATTTTTGAAGCACGTATTTTAGGAATGTAATGTCCTTCTTAGAATCATATAAGCTCAGATTGAGCTCCCAAATTCATGCACTAACGAAATTCTTTCTTAAGCTCAATAAGAAGCAAAAATGATTCTAAACATGATGAGAGCGTTTGTACACCAGCTGCCTAATACGAAACGTCCCCATCACGTGATATGTATTCAAAGAGTCTTGCTTGGGATGTGGTTTAAGACTTCAATTTCCTTAGCTGACATTTGGTCCTTAAAGATGGCTGCCGTCTCCATTCAGTCTATGGTGCATATAAATAAGAAACTTTCATATGAAGAAGATAGCATATTGTGACCAATTTTTGAACGTAAACAACAAGTGGACGCTAGCTCTAGGTAACTCAATTTATGAATAGCAAAAGGGTGTTATTGGCAACCCATTTCTCACCTCTAGGCAATAATGAAATTTATGGCGACCTCTCTCTCTATTTTTCCTACTACCTTGTTTACATTTGCCTCATGTTATCGTACTACTTTTTGTTGGTGTATGAAACTTGATCCATACTGGACATTCTTATGTAAGGGCATTTATGTTATTTTGTACAAATGCGAGTTTTCCTAATCCTTATGTTGTGAGGGGGGGCGCCGTTTCTTTTTTGTCTTCTCTTTGAGAGTGTCTATGTTCATCTGAGAGTGAATAATGAAAGATCTGTGCGACCGTAGATGTAGGAGATTATTGCTCCGAACCACGTAAATCTTTGTCTTCTTCCTTGTTGCTTCTAACCCCCTCTTGAGAGTGCGAGAGGAGAGTTTTGTGTGTTGTTCCTAACACTTTTAGGCCAGCTGTTCCATGGCTCCTTTATCGTGCCCTTTGGTTCTCAGGCCCTTCACTTCGTGCCATGGTTTTTCAGTGTCTTCTTTGTTTCTTTATTGTGGAGTCAAGGTACCATCTTTTTGTTCACTGTCGTTTCTTTTGTCAATTACAGCCCCCGCCTGGTCTTCCCTCCCTCATACACTCCTATCTCCCTTCTCTATGATTTCTTTTCACATTCACCTTTAGTCAGCCGTGGTTGGCATTTTACCAGTGGTTTTGACTCATTTGTTGTTGGTGGCCGGTTTGGGAAGAGCGTAACAATATCATGTTCGTTGGATGTATTGTGAAGGCAGATGTTCACATTGGCCTTCGCATTGGTCACAGGATGACTTCCGCCTTTGACTCACTTAGTGTGTCTTCCTCGTCTTGTTTTTTGATTCATATGTTCTGATTTCTGTTTCTCCATGTTTTTTGCATTTGCTTTCTTTGTTAGTTTTCTTTTTTGCTACTTTTACCTTTCTCTTTTTTTTTTACTTTTTGTTTGGTGACGCCTTGTCACTGTTTTTGTCTTGAATGAATTCCCGTTTTGTTGCCCTCTCTTTTTCTTTCTGTCTATCTCTCTAAACTCAGTATTTATTAGATAAGATTTTATATCTCGTTTTTTCTAACAAAGTTAGTTAATTTAAGGGTGCAGAAGATGAGTATGAAAATTAAAGTAAAAAACTAAGAAAAATAAAAAATAGAGAGAAGGAAAGGGAAGAAAGAGATAGTAGGTACGTATTGTAGCTGTTAGACAATGTTTTTTTTCTAGTTTATTATATATACATGTTTGGTTTTAATTTGTTTACGCAGCAAAATAATGCACTCATGTCCTCCAGACATTAGACCAAATATGGATCGCCAGTTATCTAACAGCATAAAATAATAAGGCGTGCCTGTAGTTTGATAGATGAGAAAAAACAGCGGACAAGCATTATTAATTTATTATATATGAATATCATTATTGTAATTAAATAAAACTGCAATTGGTCTGAACTAAGAGGCTTTCACCAATTCTGATGTTCATATTCCAACCAAAATAGCTACAAATACAATCAGTTGTTCTGATCCTTATTCGAAATATTTACAGCTCCAATTAGGTAGAAAAGTGGAAACTCTTTTCCGCGACAAAAGTTTATCCGCGAGTTAAGAATTCCTATACCACCGCAATCAAACACAAGCTAAATTTCCACCTTCAAAATTTATCTCTATTCTAATCGATATGATGAATCTATGTTTACCCTCGAACCGGAAATAAGTTACCAAAGTAAATAATTGCCCGTGGGAAGTTTCATCTGCAACCAAACACCCTTCCTGGGTTGAAAAAATTAAGACCAAGAAGACTACTTAAAGAGAAGCAATAGAAAATGCTCTGTAAAACTGAAATTTTCAGAAAAACTTTTCCCGTCCTCTGATAATAGGATGCAGGGGTGAGATAATCTTTCCCTCAGAAATATCCGACGTTCATAATTCAACGATCGCCAGGCTGATGTCATTTTGTTCATACGGAAGATGACATGATCATCTTATTTCTGATCCCAAAAGCCAATAATAATATGAAGTTTAATGAGTTACATTTAAACACATTTGATGTCGTACTTTCTTCAACCTCCTAATTCATATCTAATCCAAAGACCGTCGTGTTTGATTACTTGGTCTAAGAAATTCTGGGTAACCTGAAAATGATCTTGGATATGCTTAACAATTGGTTCTCCAAAGATTTTCCTACAATTTTTTCAGTTTTTTAATTGATTTTTTTATTTGTAAAAACGAAAAAGACAAGGGTTAGATAATTAGTCCCGTCAGCATGTTGGTCTGCATCTTCCAGGAAGGATACCAGCATTTAGTGGCATCAGGTTTTGGGCCGGTCAATTAAAACCAAAAAATTAAATTAATAAATATGGAAAATTCAAGTTTCGGTCCTACTTTTTTTCTTAATAATCTAATGGAGGGCTTCAATTCCTTGATTGCTTGATACAAGCGTCTTATTTAATGCAATTGGCAATATAAAATAAGAAAAAACTCATTTTATAAGCCATTCTAACATTTAAACTTTAGGTTACGAAAAGAAGTAGTCAAAATTCGGATGGCCACTTGAAATGGTTCGAAAATCTTGTTGGGTAGTTGAACATATTCAAAATTCAACTGCAGGTAAGTTGATTCAAAAAATTGCCATAAACTTTTCATTTTCTTATGAGTAGACTTTGCCTTTTCCAATCTGAAACAAAGAGAAAGATAGAATCTGAAAACATGAAAGAAGAAAAAGAAAGGAAAAGTTCAACTCTTTCCAGATTTTGACTGTCAAACCCGATTTCTTCGTGGAGCAGCATTCAGAAAACATGTGCTCTTATCCGGAAATTCAGAAAAATTTCCGTTGAAGTTCTGTTCTTTTCTACTTTATTCCATTTTCATATGTGAAATGAAAATTCCCAAAGAAATTACGTTGGAACCTTCCAACCGGCAAGGAAAGCGTCTTTGATCTCATAATTTAATTGAAGCTGGACAAGAGTCCGAAATCCAGATCCAGAATTAAGAAAGGGCAATAAATGGTCGTAAACCTTTCGTTCTCGCCGAGATCAAGTAACGGGACTTGAATCGTACACTTCTTGGTATCCAAGTATCGTTTTAGCTTTTGGATATTAAAGTAATATCAAATCCTTGACGGATCGGATTTAACCCGATTATGCGGGTCGCCCCAATTTTTTACCCAAGCTTGCAGGGTGAAATTTGGCAAGAAGTGATGCTTTTCAACAGAGACGTTTGACGAATGAAAGTATCCAAAGGTCAAGCTCCGGTAGCCAGATGATGATCCCACTTCAGTGTGAATGTGGGGAAATACAGTTTATTGTGGTGTGAGAACTTGACTGATTACTTTAGAATGAGCAAACTTTACTTAAAGAAAGACCCAAAGGTTTTTCTGTTTTTTATGCTTTGGGATCTTTCGTTACATTGCGACACCTTTCAACTCGGATGTCGTGATCTCTCCTTTTACAATACAAGGGAGTAGCACCCACAAAAATTACACGGGTGAATTGTCTTTTATACGCCCACCTGTCCGATATCTAATGGTGAAAAAAATATGATCACAACATCACCTGTTCCTACATTGGAAAAAAAAAATATCACCCTACAATCTTCGTTTTGAAGATGTCAAAAACCAAGGGGTAGAGCCAAGGTGGGGCCCGCATGGGCCCTTGCCCCACCTCAATTTTTTCTTTTAAAATTTACATGTAAATTTTAGAAATTTTCATTTTACTATATAAAAATTTTTTGAAAAATGATATTTCGGCCCTAACCAAAATTTAAAAACTTTAATTTAGTACATTTCATGAAAAATTACTTAGAACCCCTCTCACAAACCTGAAATCTTGCTTAAGGCATATGAATAAATTTTTGGACCTTGGAACATAATTGGCAAACCGTGACTTGAACTTGGATCAGCTGACAGTTAGGTCACCAGCTCAGTGAGTTGATTCGGCGACTCAGCAGGCTAGGTCATAAAATCATAAAAGCTTTTTTTTTTCTATAAATGGATGAAGGTAAGTTTGTTGGGGGCTTCATGTTTGAATTCTTCCTCATCAAACTAAATAACATGAAATACGAGCCTTTGTGTGTACATTTAGTAAAATTAGGAATTAAATGTCTAACAGGACAATAACTCCGCGTGAATCCAACCTAAATGTGCACTTATTTCCCAATGTTTTTATTACCAAATTATTGAGAAAAAACCTAAATACAAGTTTACAACAGACAAAACCACTTTCAAACCATAAGATTTGGATGTATATTTCACAATTTTTAAAATAACAAACTTTTCATCAACACGAGTAGAGTAAAAAAAAACATGAAATTAATTGATAACCTGCCAAGTCAGGTGATTCCTAAATGGGACCTAGAAAATAAACTATCATAGTCAATTTTAAGGGTGGGCATTGGGCCGGGCCTGTCGGGCGTGTGAGCCTGGCCCGATAGCCCAGGTCTTGGCCTGGGCTCGGCCTGGGCCAAATCCGATTGGGCCGGCCCGACCCGGGGGTGGCCCGGCCTGACCCGGCGGCGCCGGGCCCGCCGCCCAGGCCTAGTCAATTCGGATGACTCACGAGTCCGATGGACGAGTTTGCCAACTATGCTGGTTGGGTTCTTTCGGGCGACCAGTTATGTCTTGGCTCAGTTGAATCCAGTCATCATCCCCTTAACAGTCAAATTCAAAGCCGTGTGGCGTGTACAATGCAAACTGGAACACGCTGATCACCTGCGATTGGTAAAGCAAGGTTGGTCTACAGAAGATGTAATTTTACACCTCCACGGAAAAGTTCCGATCTATCCACATCAAAGCACCTTCTGTGAGCTCTAAGTGAAACTACTTGAAAAGAATTCAAGTTGAACAACATCAGAGTTGAGTACTCATGGTGTTCATTCCTTGTGAAACAGGCCACTCCATTCTAGGTCGTACTGTAATAAGTTTTCCATGGAAAAGCAGGTGCTGCCGTATCAGAGGCACTCTAAATTTTTTCCTTTTCGAACAAGAGTATCCCTCCGACTGCCCATTTGTTTATGCCCCAAGGAAGAAATGGTCAATGGCAGCACGTCAATCTCTGACAAAGACTCTTCGGCCCAATGGAAATTTCTCTTCGCCTTGCTGCCGTCAAGGAAAATCCCTTTCTCGTATAAACATTGCGTTTAAGAATTGTGGAAGTCGTCAATTGCCGACTTCTTCCTCTTCTCTCTTTCTCTGTGTAGTTTCCTTGGAATCATCACCAATGGATGCAGTTTCCTTCTACCATCGATTCGTTTCTGTCTTTCCTCCTTCCTCTATAAGAGTCGAGCAGGGTTGATGCCTTCTCCTTCCCAACAGAAACCACAAGAATCTCCCCTCTTCAGAACGAGAGGCGTCTTAATCCCAAAATGGTTCAAGATTTTGAGGATTTCCTGCCTCGGCTGGCGGAGAAGTTGGGGGCAGAGGGCCTGATGAGCGAGCTCTGCAACGGCTTCAGGATGCTTATGGATCCAACGACAATGCTGATCACCTGCGACAGCCTGAAGAGGAATGCGGCGGCGCTGGGGCTGACGGGGATGAGCGATGAGGAGGCGGCGGCGATGGTGAGGGTGGGGGACTTGGACGGCGATGGTGCTCTCAATCAGATGGAGTTCTGCGTGCTCATGGTCAGATTGAGCCCAGGGTTGATGGAGCGGTCGTGGAGCTTCTTACAGGAATCGCTGAGCTCGAGATCGGATCAGTTTCAGAAGTAGCTCTCTCTGTATCTCTCTGTTTTTGTGCCTGTGGATACTCTCACGATTCCTTCCCTTCTCTTCTACCATCACATTTCTCTTCTACCATTACATTAGTTTCGTTTCACATTCTATTGAGTTAAAAAAAAATATATAATAATAATAATAGTGATTTCCTTTTTAATTTTTCTTTTTTCTCCTATCTCCTGCCCAGCGCACATTAAAACCCCAAGGCCATTTCCTTGCCCTCAGTCTAGGGTAGGGGTGAACAAAGGAGCTTGATTCGTTCTCGTTAACGAGTTTGAGCCGAGTCATTTGCTTAATGAGTCGAGTTTGAGTTCATGAGTCGACTTGTTAAAATAATCAAGTTGAGTTCGAGCTATCCTCGACCTGAGTCAATATATTCAAACGAGTTTGTAGAGCCTTAATCAAGTCGATATATTCAAACGAGTTTACTAGTTTGTCGAGCTCAACACGTAACGATGAATATCAATTATATTCAAATGAGTTTGTCGAGCCTTAATCGAGCTCGAACTCCAACTCAACACATAAAGATTAATATTAGTTCTATTTAAATGAGTTTGTCGAGCCTTAATAGAGTTGAAGTCGAGCTCATCATGTAACTGCCGAGTCGAGCTTGAACTGCTTTTGTCAAGCTATTCTCGAGCGAGCTCAAGGTTTCATCAGTCGAGCCAAGCTCGAGCCGACTAAACTCGGGCTCGACTCGACTCTGTATTCACCCCTAGCCCTCACTATGCCCCTCTAGAGGGAAAGTGATTGGGTTTAGTGTTATTATTACCACAGTCTATCCAATCGATAGATATGTGGCATCCAACGGAATTGGTGCATATGTCATGACACGGGTTTTCCTTTCAAATGCATCAACTTTTTGTGCTGCAAAAAAAAAAAAAAAAAAGTTACTGATCTGCTTCTTAAAATACAGCAAAAGCGACACTCTGAAGCACCAAAAGCAGACCTTTTACTTTACCGAGACAAGTTGTTAGAAAGCTTCAACTTTTTAGGGTGGTCGCAGAAACGATATTAGGGTGATAATGGTTTTTCTTTTCAAATTAATCTAAGTTAGTCTTGGTTCATCCCTTGGGTACTGTGAGATGCATTCCCAGAAGGCAGTAGAAATTGGATCTGAATCGGGTTTGGTGGATTAGAAATTCGGAAGTAATCAAACCAGTTTCAAACCAAAAGGCATTAGAAGTCAGATCCGAATCGGGGGTTTGGTAGTTGATATCAATCTGCAAAACCAATTGGAGGCCGACACCGATACTGACCCGATCGAGCTGTCAGACTGATTAATTAGAATTTGGACAATAATAGGTTTTAATGTTGAAATTTCACTATGAAATGATAAGTTTTATTGCTTCTCCTCAGGGGTTAATTCAAGTCCTGGATCTCCCGGTTTACTTGTGTAAGAGATGCTGGGTTCAGAAATTGATACTAAGATCCAAATACGCATATAAATGGTTTGGACTCCATATTTGAATTTGGATGTCGTCCTGGTTCAAACTGAATACTAATCAATTAGATTTTAGATTTGGCTTTATTTTGTATAACATGTCAAAATCAGATACGGCTAAAATTGATTAAAGTGCATCTAGGGATGTCAAGAGATCGGATTCGGAGCAGATATATCATTAATCATATCCATTTTTTCGGATATTCACATGTTTGGATTCATATTTGAATTTGAATAAAGAAAAGTCATGTCTGAATCAGAATCCAAAACCCAAATTTACAATCCAAATCCGATCCGAATCTGAATTTTGAACCAGATTTTACCAATTTTAAAAATTTAATAGCATTATATACTAGATATTTGTCTAAAAATGAATCCAATCTGAATATGTATCTAAATCCAATGGGATATTTATGTATATCCGATCTGATCGGATGTCATTTATTAAATCTAAATCCGATCTGATTTCTTAATCAAATATTAATTTTTTTCATATATGATTTTTTCGTCAAATATCTGATTCAAATCAGATACATTGACATTCGTAAGTGCAACCTTTTAAATAACATATTTTTTAGTAATTTATTTATTGGATTCACTGCTAAGATTGGATTCCTATGTGTATGATACTGTGGGCACTTAGACCGGTGAGCTACTTCCTTACTGCCATCTTAGTCAAAAGCTAGAACTACTATCAGCCTTTTCCAAAGGCAGCACCATCACAATATTGGCCTTTTTATTGAGTAGTAAGATGAAATACTCATCGAAGAAGAAATTTAATTTCTTACATATGCATATGGAAAACAACATCGCGAAGCCTTGTGTTTAAATGAAATGCTTTGGATACTGATTCAACGACCTAGCTGAATCGACTCAGAATAAGCAAAGAAACTTAGGAACTTATTTCTTTAAAAAAATGCATGGAAAACATATAAAAAGTCAAATTAAAAGTAAAAGAATTGTCAAAATATTGATAAAAGCTTTTTAAAAACAACAGATTGCATTCCTTAATTTTCCATTGGATAAGACTGGTTTCTGCGAATTCAATTCGAGTCGAATTGGCTCATGGAGGCCCAATCATGCAAATTATGCCAAAATTGGCCTTAGACCATTTGGATGTCACATTCTCGAGTTAGGAACTACTCATCCTTAAAAAGAAAAAAAAAAAAAAAAACCCGAGGGATGGTAGTGTACTGGACGCAAGGTGGTCCACCCTTTATAGGGACTCATGTTCAAATCCTAAAATGATCAATGTCAGTCCCGGTGTGATTTTCCACTTAAGCAATAAGAAACCTGCTTTTAATATTTTTGTTTTTAATGCTGAATTTGAGTAATCTAAACAGGTGTTAAAGCACATTCTTAAGTATAAATTGGAAAACATCAATTTATCCTGATCATGCAAAAACAATGTCAAGGCCCGTCTCAGTTTCACACCTACTTTGAACTAGTGTTTGAATGTTAGTAAAAGAGGGTAAATTAACTTCAATACAGTTGCCGTGGTGAACCTACCTAATGGTTTGATGATCCAATACGAACGATTTGTGATGAATCGGGTTCGAATTTAAGTATGAGTGTGAGGAGACAGTGTTGTATAATATATGTTGTTATAATATTTTCCTATGCAATACAATTATTCAAGTATGTTGTATACATTATTAACTAAATTCTAATAATAATATATACATGCCTATTATGTTATATATATAACAAATTAAAAATAATAATAATAAAATACCCTCGCTGCACCGCCGCACCTAAATTTTTTGGAATGTGCCGCTCCGTCAGACACCCCTGGTGACATAGGTGAGGAGAGAGTGTTGCTTTGTACATTTCATGGGGTTTGTCCTTGGTTTGCTTTAAACTTTGCCTAAAAAATAATATCAAAAACTCAAAAAGCCAAAGATATGCAAACATGACTGGTGTACCTGTCAAATGACATTGCGTTCCACATGCTCTAACAGGAAATATAATAAAGCATCAGATAATGACAACATCATCAATAACTGAACTTCCATATCTTTTGCTTGATAAGCAACTCATGGCACTTCGTATAAGAGTCTAAAAGAGCAGAAAATATGTCAAATGAATATGCTGATATGCAAAAATTTAGGATACAAGAGTCTAAAAGAGCAGAAAATATGTCAAATGAATATACTGATATGCAAAAATTTAGGATATAAGAGTCTGAAAGAGCAGAAAATATGTCAAATGAATATGTTGATATGCAAACATTTAGGATATAAGAGTCTGAAAGAACAGAAAATATGTCAAATGAATATGTTGATATGCAAAAACTTAGGATATAAGAGTCTAAAAGAGCAGAAAATATGTCAAATGAATATGTTGATATGCAAAAACTTAGGATATAAGAGTCTAAAAGAGCAGAAAATATGTCAAATGAATATGTTGATATGCAAAAATATAGGATATTTTCATCTTATGCATGATTTTAGACATAAAGAAACATCCGAAATGCGGCTGGGAATGACAGCTGCATTGACAGCCTTCAACCCCTTGGCTAGGTGGTTAAAGGTCTTGTCCAAGAATTATTAAACCCGTGATTGTAGACAAGATAAGAAATACAATTTACTACAAACGAATGAGAGGAATGCCTCCATAGGCAACAAAACTAGCAAACATCACTGGATTACCAAACCCATATTTCGTTTACTTTTGGAAACATGGCTTTCCTTTCCAGTGGCAAGACTAATGATGACTGCATTATGAAGAGAATCATTAAAAAAAAAAAAAGAGTATGTAGGGATATTAATATATTTGATTTGAATTGCATATTTGGTCGAATCTTTTTGTGAAAAAACAGATAGGAGAAAAAAAGTATAATATCTGACTTATAAATCTCATTGAATTTAGATTTAAAAAATGACATCTGACTCGAATCCGGATGCACATAAATATCTAGTGGAACCCTACGTCCATCACCCTATGTTTTGAAAATAGTTTGGATTCAGTTCAAAATTTTTGTTGGGATTCAAATGCGAATGTAAAAATTACATTACAATTGGATTTGAATTCCGATTTAATTTTTATTAATTTATATTCGAATCTGAATTGAAATCCTAGTATACTAGTATATGAATATCTAAAAAAGTGTATACGATTAAGAATATATTTATTCGAATCTGATCTATTGACATCCCTTGAAACTTTAGAATAAAAGGAGAATCTTTGAGGGTCAAAAATCGGCTGTCCTTGCCCGTTGTCTTGATCGGTAACACTTGGCCCATATAAGAGTACTGCTTGTATCAATTAGTGCTAAGGAGGTTGGTAGAGTTTCGACTGCTAACCTCATGAAACCTGTGCTAGCTTGTCAAAACCAAGGATTTGTGATACAAAGACGAAGGCATGTGACAACAGACCCACTCTTCCATTCAAACACTGGATTCTGGGGAAAGAAATAACAAAACAAATCAACAATAGCAATAAATCACAATCATACAAGGATAAAAAAAAATGAACTCTTTTATTATCATTAGCAACCACTTAAAGTTGGATTAAAACACTAATTCAAATAGAGCCAACTCAAGCTTGACTCCAACTTGATCTTGTAAGCTCGACTCGTTTTTTTTTTTAAAGTCGAACTCGATATTGGGTTAACACTTGAGTAATAAACTAATTAAAGTTCGAGGTACATGAGCTCGGCTTGTTTAAACTCGACCTCACTGTGTCTTCCTTGTTTGCTAATTTTTATGGATAATATTGGTAATTTTTTATGATTTTAACATTTGTTTTGTGTTTTTAAAATAATATGAATCAAGGAACGCAGGGTTAAAACTCGAGTTCAAACTGGGTTTATCGAGTCAAGCGCCTCCCCATCAAACTGGAGTTGAGCTTGAACCCAACAATACCTGACTTCAGGTTTAGCTCATTCTGACTGACTGTGGTCGTTGTACATCCCTATCAGTGTTCCAATCCATGATGTGACAATTGACAAGTTAAAGTCATGTAAATGTTCGTCCTTCCCTTTGTTTCAAACTGATAGGAAGGATTTGGTCGGTCGCCCATCCACAGTCTGAATGCGTGGTTGGGAAGATCCACGAGTCGGCTCGCGACTCGGCCAACTGGGCTCGGTTTGACTTTTAATGATTGGATGTGTTGTATAGACCAGCTCCATTAGACCCAAGTCACCACTGCCTCAATGTCTAAAAAATCGTTACTTATATATTTAATGCATCATACACAAAACATATGTAACTCTAAAAAATTCTTTTGCTAATTAGAAGTAACAGCTCCTTTTTGTTTTGTTTTTATAAATATACAAACATATGTAGCTGGTTGGGCAGAGAGGCAGTGGAAGATCGCATCCTTGTTTCGATTCCTGTAAACGTTATGTTCTTGGGGTTATATGAAATATACCAATTTGCACTCAAACTCGATGCATGCGAGAAAAACTTGGAGGGGAACGGGTTTTGTACTTCTCATCATTTCTGCTAAGAAACTTGTTTAAAGAAAAATGTTAATTAATAAAAAAAAAGAAAAAAAACCTTTCTCTTGCTATATTAAGACTTAAGACTTAAGTGAACTTATGATTACTCTATTCAATTCAACTCATTCAAAGTAGTACACATCACTCTTTTTGTAGTTAAAGCACTGATAGTGTTAGTAGAAAACCAACTGATTCAAACCTCACCAACTATACAAAACCTTTAAAGTAAAAAAGAAAAAAAAAAAAAAAAACTTTCTAACATTAAAGAGTGATTGAATAGTGAACCTTTTAACACTTTTTGCCCAGGGGAGGGCAGGCCGACAGTTTAGCTTTTAGATTTTGGTAGAACTAAATTAAATTTAAATCCAAAAAATACACGACGTAATTAAAAAATTATATTTTTTTTAATATAAATCTTTTTTTATTGACCATGGTGGCCATGGCTAAGCGGCCCCCTCTATACGTGCCCTACTTGGTTAAGTCTTATCTTAGCCGTCTCCTGAATATTCTGATTCGGGAAATTTCTCCATTATCAAAAGTCCGGCCGGCCTTTGCTTACGTACATCGCTTTCTCTCTTAAATTTCAAAGGTCAGACTATCGCAAGGCACGGTCGTCACGCTTAGCTCAACTCGACGTCAATGCCTGAGCTGAATCGAACGGCTCAAAAGTTCGCCTTCGCCGTGTCCGGATCAAGATGAACGACTCAGAAAAGTCCGAACCTTGAGCGCCGGCCTTTGAAGCCAAGACAAGTCAGGCTCGCCCCACCCAGAATCCGTTGGGACAAACAAACCTTGGACAAGTCGTGTTCTGAAGTTTATTCTGGATCGCGGATTCATGCGGTGACGTGTAGGTTCAAACACGGCGTGAGGATGGGACAAAAACCGGGAATTCAAACTTGTAAATGCGAACATGGATTTGACGGTTCAAATCTAAATTTGAAAAGTCGAACGATGTGGTTCCGCAAACTATTCGGTCCGCTAGAGAAACAAGATTCCGTTAATAATTACTTTCAAATTAATGCGGCTTAGAATTACGTATGTAAATCCCATAGACATCCGATTTTAATGGATATTTGGACTGCAACGCTGTAGCAATTGGGTCCTTATAAAGAAATTAGATTTGCTCAATGGTTAACGCATGCATTGATGGTCGCTCTGTCAGAACCCCTTATAATTTTTTATCTTTGATTTTTTCGATATTAATCGTTAAAAAAGAAACAAGGAGCGAAAGTTGTGATATTAATATTAAACAACTAAAATGTCATTTTTTTTCCTTTTTATCAACAATTCATGTGCATTACTTCAGTATTCTAGATTGTTCCTCGTAAATCTAACACTAACAGATATATATATAAGACCTAACATATTGCTAATTATGTTAAGAAATCAGTTATTCAACTCGTAACCTTGTTTATTTGGGAGGTATTAAAAGGAAATATCGGATGGAGCTCTCCTGCAAGAATGTACCAGAGGGGCATAAGCCCCCTTGATATTCAAAAGATTGAAGAGTACATGTATAACTCTTTTAATATTTGTACAAAACTTGATTAGGTTTTCTAAGGGAGTGTTTATTTCACAGGGCATATCCGAGATCCATGGTGATATGAGATTCCCTGGAGTTAAAAAGGTTGAACACCCCTCCCTCCTTGTCCTCAAATCCACAGTTTTTTTTTATATGTAAGGTGAATTTTAAACTAAGAATCTTTCAAAACACACATTTACATTTTAATGCAGCATCGAATGTAATATTTGAGACTATCAAACACAACCTAACCAAAAATTTCTAATTTTATTTTTTAGTTCAGCTGGTGCCCACTTTATTTTGATGATGGATTATTTATTCTGATTGTTATGCATTGGCAATATAATTTTTCTTTTCAAATATAAGTTCGAATTTGAATTTAAATTCATTTAAGTAATTTCCAATTAGTTGAATATGGATGATAGCTGAAAGTCCAAGTTGTTAGACGGCCGTAGATAATTACTGGACGTAGTGGTTGGGCTTACTTTTATCATATTTGATGTAACTTATCGGGAAAAAAACGTTAAGCGACAGAAATTGATAAAGAGATGACGCGATCCTCAGAGAGAGGTTACGAAGTAATGGCGTCATTAAACGAGCAAATGACGAAGATAGCCTCAGGCTTTAAGCAAATGCAGGTCAGAGCGTGCAGGCTGATGGTTGGTTATAAATGTCCCTTCCTCCCTCCCTCCCTCCCATCGCACGGTACTTGCTTTCGCTCTCACTTGGTTTTGGACGAGAAGAAGAAGGAGCCCTCACACGTCCTCCAATGGCGACGAAGGTTTACATTGTGTAAGCGTTTCAGTTGCTCTTCCTCTTCGTGCTTCGTCATCATAATCGTCTTCTGCTTTCTCTTCTCGCCCGTTCGGGTAGCTTCGGACGAGCTTTCGGCTGAGTTTTGCTGGGTTTTTGTGGACTACTTGAGGAGTTTTCGGAGATTTTCAATCTGACGCTCCGAGATGTAGATTTTCAGGGATTCTATTGTTTTCGGACGAGTTTCAATGGTTTTTCGTTTAGTAGCGAACGTTTCAGAACATTTCTTAACGAGTGGGATTCTTTTCGTTCAAGATTCCCTACATATTTCCATTTCTCTCGTTTGAATTTGGTTTTCCTATCTGATCCTTTTGCAATCAAACTTTTTTGAGCTCTTTCTTGAGTTCTTGTTCCCAGTCCGTGTGGGGTGGACCTTGACAGCCCTTTTTTCGTTGAGGAATGATCTTCCCTAACCTGTTCATCTGTGAAGCTTTTGTTAGTTGAATGCTTTGAATCCTAAGACGCGCCTAATAGGAAGAGGGGCATCTCGATTGCAGTTCGAAACCAATGTTTGCCGTGTTCTTTGGACGCCTCTATCTTCTCGTTTTTCCTGGTCGTAATTCTGAATTGCATCCCAACCAGTGCTACTCCCTCGCCTTCGTTGCTTCATTTAACTAAATAATTGAGAAGCTGTACCTTTCCGACTTGTTGGCATTCCACTTATTGGTTTGCCAAATGTCTTTCCAGAATTCTTGGTGAAAATTGGACACATATGCTTTTATGGTTCTTTCAGCTTTCGCATCACATGTAGCTTTGTCTTCTTTTCCAATGATAACTAATCTGCTGACGTCAATTTCATGGAGGGATTAAAGGCTGTATAAACAGTGCTCTTCTTTTTTGCTTTTTCTTTATTATGTCTTCTCCTTCCCGTATGTTCATTTGAATTTGACTAATATCAATACTGGAGGGGAGGGTAGCCGATTCACTTTTCTCTGTTTTCCTTTTCTGGCTTCTGTCTTCTCCTTTCGGGTGGGAATCGAGAAGTCCACTGTTTTTTTTTTTTTTTTTTCAGCGTTGACCGTTTTTGGCCACTGTAGAAAATATTTTGTCTTCCTGCAAGAAAAACAGAATTTATGTTTTTTTCATCCACATGCGTGAGAAGTGTGGATATAGCTTGGCCCCATCTATCATCTATCAGCTTGCCTTTTGTGGTCCGTCTAAGCGTATGATTTAAGCTTATACTTTAAAAATACAGATCTCATGAGTCTGAATTCGTTGAACCGGCGACTGATCCCCTATAGCATTTCCCCTGCTTTTTCTCGTCCATGTCTCTTGAAAGCTTTTAGGTCCCTTTTCAAACTTATCGTCTCCGCAACCTCAATTTGGAAATCGTAGCTGCACTGCTATGAAGTGACTGGAGGGCGGAGTCTTATTGACACGCCTAAGTCGCATGATCTTCAAAGCTTATCGGATCGTAAAACGTCTGTATATCATATCAAGTGTAAACGAGAAAATATACAGAACATGTTCACTTTTCCGCTATTTTTTTATTATGGAGATTACTCATATCAATAGAGCCATTGGCTGTCTTGTTTTCTTTACAAAGGAAGTCTTGTTTTCTTTACAAAGGAAGCAATTTCGTGACTGGCTCTTTGCCTCACATGTTCAGCTTCATGATAGCTACTAGCAGTGGCATGTTTCAACATAAGTTGGACTGATTTTGCATGCAGGGATAAGTTTCATGTCATCCGAGCACACTAGGTTTGCCGTGAAACTCAATAGATCATGTCTGCTCCTTCCCTCGAGGCTTCTACCATATGATGACGTAGTGAATTTTCCTTCTATACTTCAAGTTTATGGCAAAGATTGGCTATACACTTTGTGGTCCCACTGAAAGTTGGTTGCTGTAAAAGGTTTCTTGAGGAACTTAGCTGGTACTAATTCTTAGATGGAGATAGGCAGATAGCTGAAGCTATTGTGCTACGAATTTTTGCCTATACCCAATGATTTAATGGAAAATGTTGAATTGCAAGCAAGTTGCCCATGGATCCTAGTGGCTGAACTCAAGCCCTTGATAGTTATCAACAAGCTACTCAAAGGCACTGTGATGATGTGCTGTGTTATTGTCGTGTAGGTACTATTCTATGTATGGACATGTTCAGAAGCTTGCTGAAGAGATAAATAAGGGAGCTTCATCCGTAGAAGATGTGGAAGCCAAATTGTGGCAGGTACCTTCTTGTAGTCCAGAGTGAGGGTATGATTAATGTTGAGCAACTCGTTGTGACTAAATTGATCATTATTGTGTTTTCAGGTTCCAGAGACGCTTTCAGATGATATTCTTGCAAAAATGGGTGCACCGCCTAAAGGTGATGCGCCGATCATCACCCCCAAGGAACTTGCAGATGCTGATGCTCTCATATTCGGCTTCCCAACTAGATTTGGGATGATGGCAGCCCAATTCAAAGCTTTTCTTGATGCAACTGGCGGGCTATGGAGGACCCAGGAACTTGCAGGAAAGCCAGCAGGCATTTTCTTCAGCACCGGATCCCAGGGTGGTGGGCAAGAGACTACTGCGTACGTAGCATTTTTTCTGTTAAGCCGAACCCTCTTTACTTTTAGTGAAATGCTAATTTGAGTGATGCATGTCCTGGCGCTAACTTATTCGTTCAGCTGGCTTTCTTTTACATACTTTTGCCTTGATTATGCAGATTGACGGCCATAACGCAACTAGTCCACCATGGGATGTTATATGTCCCCATTGGATACACATTTGGAGCTGGCATGTTTGAGATGGAAAAGGTTAAAGGTGGCAGCCCTTATGGTGCAGGAACCTATGCTGGTGATGGTTCTAGGCAACCATCAGAGCTCGAACTAGAGCAGGCTTTTCACCAGGGCAAGTACATTGCTGGCATCGCAAAGAAGCTCAAGGCAGCTGCTTGATGTTCTCCCTGTTTGGAACTCCAAACATCTATTATTTGTTTCTTCATTCTGTGAAGGGCTATAGCTATTTTTCAAGGAATAAGATGACTTCCATTAGGGGTCTGTAACCCGGCATTGTCATCTGCGTAAAGAAGATAGTTTGCATTTTTAGTTGACAAATAAATGTTTGCTTTTTAGTGTGCTTGCCTTCCATGTGGGCCCAGTTGTATTTGCGAAAATGAAAGATGTTAAGGAATACAAGATTTATGTGGAGTATACCTAATGGATTGTGGAGAGTGGACTTTTGAGAATTGTATGTAAAAAGACAGGGCACTCACAGACAACATACAATAGCATCTACCCCAACTATGAGTGTGAGGGAATAGAAAAGGGACTCAAGGAAGGAAGAGCTCAAACGGAGGAGTTGATGTAAAGAATTTAACAATCATCATCTCTGGACTTAAATTTTAGAGAACTATAACGTATTCAAAGCCAAAAAAGAAAAAAAAATGTCGATGTTTGACGATTCCTGGTTAAGATCCTGATCCAAAAACCAAATAAGCATAAAAAATTCTAAATGTAAACCAATTGTCTCAAACAAAACCAAATTAGATCTGAATTAATCCGTATCAATGTCATTGCTTCTTCCTCTTCTTCTTCGTCTCAGATGCATGACAGATTTAAATGCAGCTCTGCATCGATGGATGCCAAAAATGAAAATTATCCAATTTTTCTGGATGGATGAAATCGGTTTGCTTCTCCCTGTTTCCATGGTTACCTTTTGTTCAACCAGAACAGAAAGATCACCTGACAAGTCCCTGCAATTGCCATTATCTGTCCCGCATTTAAATATCAAATTTCTATGTACTAAGTTCCAATAAACGGTTGTTAGTGGGAGATAGGCTCCCCACCTTCTTTTGCCAGTAAGTTGGAGAGAATTTACAAGAGACCAAAAAACAAGGGTTGCAGAGGATGAAAAACATCAGCCATCCACATCTGCTCATCATCTTACGCATCCATCTTCAGGGAGAATCCTTCATACTAATTCTATCCCATCAATTCCTAGTCCCTCCCACTGGTGCTTGAAAGGGGATTGTCTTCCTTCAACCATCTGCCCCCGAGTTTACTAGTGGTTAGCACAGATCTCTTTGATCCAATCACTGTTTGATTATCCAAAACCATTTGGAGAGGAGACAAACTTCTACCTTGTTTCATTACAATCTCTGACGTGTGAGATCTCCACAAGTCTTTCTCCATTCAAGATCCAAGTCTAGATCGCCTCTCCTCCTTCTGATAGTTAGTATTTGAATAAGAAGGGGATCGTTTTCAAGCCTCGGACTACTGTGTAACAAAGAACACCTGATGCAGACTGGATGCTGTAGAGTGGCTTCCTCCTGCCCCCACTTCATCCTCTTGAAGGCCTCCTCGCACGCGCTACATACATGCTTCTAACTGCATTGACAGAGGTATTCTTCAGGTTTCCATGAATAGCCTGGTTGCAACATCACCGCTATTTCCAGCATATAATCTGAAAGCCCCACGCATAATCTGAGAGCAGGGTTTCCGGCTGTACAACCATTTTTGTTGGCCGCTTTACCTGGTCCTGCTACTGAGATGCATTAACCAAATTTTCGCATCGTATCTGCATTTATCACAAGAGAAAACTTCACCGTGCTCAAGACCAGTCGACTCTCGCTAACACCTCCCTGCTCAATTAGAGTTCCTATGTTGATCGCTCTGCTGTACATGTCCATCAATCAACAAGAGATCCTAAACCTCTATCCTTCCTCCTATTCCTCAATCCCTCAAGGTACCACGCTTGCCTTTGGTGATCTGTCTCCTGTACATTTGATTCTATTTGTTGTTCTTTTCTAATAAAAAGGTGGGGACCCTCGTTTTCCAAGCAAGTTCACATTGGAATTAGAATTCCCCTTGTTGAAGGTCTATTCAAAGTTATGGCTTATGAATTGGCTGTTTTGAAAAAATTGGATACGAGAAAAAAAATAATAATATCTGATTAACAAATTAGATCAGATTTAGATTTAAAAAATGACATTCGATTGGATATGGATTCTAATATGTATAAATATTCGATTGGATTTTGATTTGGATCGGATTTATTTTTAAATAAATATAATATATCCAATAGTTTTTACATTTTTAAAATCAGTTAGAGTCGGTTTAAAAATTGGATTCAGATTGTAAAATCAGATTTTGAATTCAGATTCAAATATTTTTTTTTTGTTCTCATTTGATTCTGAACATGTAAATATCTGAAAAAGTAGATATCCGATTCGAATCCAATAAGTTCAAGTGTCGAGAAGGACCTGACCGAGCTCACTAAACTGGAACCGCGATGTTCTCTTCGACCGTTGAAGCCTAACTCTACTAATAATACTTGATAGCTCATAAACTTCTAAAAATTTTAAATTATTAAAAATTTAGATCTACGAGATGCTAACTGCCTCTAATACAACACTATAAAAAAAAAAAGACGCCCATCACACAGTGGCCAAGCTAACGTTTTTTTGTTTGGGGTAAAAAGTTTCCAAATTTTTTTCAAGGGTGCAAACATATGTTTTAAAATTTTCATAAGGGCAAATTATAATTTTTTATGAGCGCTTCTTAAAGAAGTTGAGCTGATTTTTGATGAACGGTTATGCCGATGTCAGTTTGTACCTGTAGTTTGAGCCTTGGAACGACATAGCTGCTGTGCTACTGGAAAGTCAGCCTCTAGAATCTGTGATGGTTGGTGTGTGAAAGACAAAAAAATCACACTTCTTCTTTGTACCCCTAAAAGGTTTAGGATTGCTTATGCTACAACATTTAACTTGAGTGCCGTGCATGTCGTCATTTGCAGTTCAAAAAAATAGCATCTACAAAAACAAAACTAAGGGCGCCTTGAAGCCAGCCCGAGACCTCGGGGCGAAAAAGAAATCACTCACTTGGACGAAGAAATTCTCCACTAACTTGAATTTTATTCTATGATCCTCTAGAATTTGTGATGGTCAAAAAATCACACTTCTTCTTCCTACCCTGAAAAGGTTTAGAATTGCTTATGCTACGACCTTTAACTTGAGTGTCGTGCATGCTGTCATTTGCAATTCAAAAAAATAACATCTACAAAAACAAAACTAAGGGCATCTTAAAGCCAGCGCGAGACCTTGGGGCGAAAGAAAAATCACTCACTTCTCCACTAACTTGAATTTTATTTTATTATCGGGTAATTAAACATGTATTTCTATTCTACTTTATGGGAGGTAATCAAATATGTATCTCTATTCGATTCTATGACGAGGTAATTAAATCTGGACTTTTATTGAATCCTATGACGAGATAAGTAAAGTTGGAATTTTATTTTAACATTTTATGAGCAGGTATGAAATCTGGAGTTCGACTTGTCGATGTAACAGCCACAACTTGAAAAAAGGCAGGTTTAATTATCATAAAAAAAGGTGAAGTTGGCGTGATAAAAGCTCAGTAGCCTGTTCCGTTTTAAGTTAAATAATAAATTACTGAACCATGCGCACCCTTTCAGCCCGTTCGAGCGGCTCAGGTCCACGCTATGAGTTGCCTTAGATGACAACCGCTGATGTTTTCTTTTTTTTTTTTTCAACTAGGGGAGTTAAGTTTGACCAAGCACCTCTTTTCCGCCCTTTTAAGACCCCTTTTGTTTTTAACTTTAAGAACTGATAAAGTTGAATTTTAATGTCAAATTGGATTTACCATAAAAGTAGCGTGACTTGGAGGACTCTAACAAGGATTCTTCATGGGTCAAAGCTCAAGTTCATACACATGAGGAGGTCCACGCATGCGACGAAGGGGCAAAGGTGGTGGAGATTCTGCCCTCGTAGTAGTAGTAGTTAACAATGGGTCGAGCTACTCGAGTTCGTCTCGTTAGGGTTCGGCTCGTGAATGAGTTCGAGCCGAGTCTTTTGCTTAACGAGTCAAGGTCGAATTCATGAGTCAACTCTTTCAAGTAAGGGAGCCTTTAGACGATAATAAATTCACCAAACACTGTGTTCTAGTGTTCTATAAATATGCTCCAATATTTAAAATATAAATATATGAAATACTATTTTTAATGGTTTGGTTGTTCAAACCTTTCAGTTTTCGTTTTATATATATATATATATATATATATATATATATATATATATATTCTAAAAATCAGTCCTTAACATAACATAGTACAGTACGGATTCAATGTGAAAATAAAAGTTCGATTCAGATTGAGAATTAAAAAATTGGATTCAGGTATAAAATATATATATTTCTTCGTTTGCATTGGAATTTGAATTTATAAACATCCAATTAATTAGGTATGGTAAATGATACATTCAAATCAGATCCATTGACTATTAGAAAGGGAGGGAGGATTGGCTGATTGCTGAGGATGAACAAAGAGAGGAGCAAGGAAGAAAGTAGGGAAGTGTTTATCAGAGCACAAACCTCTTTCCCAGTTAGCACTTCTATGTGCTTTCACCAGAGTCAATCAAGAGCCCTATTCTTTTTTAGTTACCATTCTGCCGATAAACCTTATACCACAAAGGAAGTGTTTGTGAAAAAAATACTAAAAATTAAAACTTTATGTCAAGTCTCAAGGCCCAGTACTTTGCGTACTAGACTTTATTGCATTAAAACGAAAAATTTGAGACGCCTTGATCTTGTCTGCTGCATCAATAAGGCTGCCGCTTTCGCCGTTGAGTCGGTTCTACTCCAGCCCAGAACACCTATCCACATGTTCGACCCCAGGCTCTGTAAAAGATATCTCTGTCATTTTAAAAGCCTTTTTTTCACTTCCATTTTGATCCCTATAAGAAGTTCTTTCTCTTTTCATATGCACAAGGGCATTTTCTTTGGTTTAAGCCCTGAAGGTTTACGTCTGTGTTCGAGACCTGAACGTATAAACTGCTCTGGAAAAAACAATGCTGGATTGAGGTCTTCACTTGGAGAGTGAGTTGCCCTCGACCCACATACACCAAAAGAAAATAAAAGATGTTCAGTTTTTTTATTTTTTTGAGATTTATTTTGTCCTTACAAAAAGGTTTTCTTTTTTTATTTATCAATGGTATTTTCATCATTAACCATACTTACACACAAAAATTTTGTACTACTTACATAATATAAACTCAAAAGCAAATGTAGATTACAATTGTAGCATAAAATTTTAACCAAAAAACAAAGTTTGATCTCAAAAATAAGCCAACTTTTAGCACTTACTATGGTTCTTGAATCCCATTATATAAGACGCGTTATCTCCGCTAGGTCTATTTCTATCTCACCCAAAGACTGCTTTCTTTGTCATAAAAAGTTAAAAAAAATTGGGATGTGAAGAGCATATTATATACGACACAAAGTTTATTACTTATGTTAACTATCTTTGCGCATTCCAATTAGCGAAGAAAAAGCAAGTAAAGCTTCTAGTTTCCTTGCAGAATTACAACATGACATGAGACACGAAGAGCCACAGAAGCCAGAAAGCGTTGTATGTCTAAAAATAGTCAGTCATGGTCGCAGCCCATGAGAGCCTGAGCCAGCAAGCTCCACGACCGCTCCATCAACTCGGGGCTCAGCCTGACCATGAGGACGCAGAACTCCATCTGGTTAAGCGCGCCATCGCCGTCCAAGTCTCCCTCCCTCACCATCCCCACCGCCTCCTCGTCGCTTATCCCCTTCAGCCCCAGCGCCGCAGCGTTCCTCTTCAGGCTCTCGCAGGTGATCAGCTCCCTCCTCGGATCCATGAGCAGCCTGAAACCGCTGCAGAGCTCCTCCATGAGGCCCTCCCCCCCAGCTTCTCCGCCATTTGAGGCAAGAAGTCCTCAAACCTCGCCATCTTGCTGCCAACAAAAAAAGGAAGGAAGCAGTAGAAGAAGAAGAAAACAAAGACCAACCAACCACTTCTCCTTCTTTTCTGTTCCTGAAAGCAAAAAAACGAAAGGAAAGAAGGAATCGATGAACAAGAGAGAATGCTGATTAATCAGAGGAATGGAAGAAGATGGTGGTGGCGGAGGGAGGTGAGGGGGCCGTTAAATAGGAGAAGCAAAGCTGGTAGGCCGCCGTCAGAGCAGGGGATCGAAAGACTAGTGCTCCTGTTTCGAGGAAGTTGCCGGGATGTGAAGGGAGGGAGGGGCAGTTTTTACAAGGCAAGGGTGCAACGGGTGCTCAGCCCAACTGGGGAGTTTCTGATCTCGTTTTGGTAAAAAGAGAGGTATGGGAAGTTTCCGGGAGAGGTGGGTGCAACTGTGCAAGGGCCGGGGACCTGGTCCGACCACCGTCCCTTTTCTCGATCCAACGGCTGCAGATGACATCACGGTGTTTCCCTTTTAAGTTTCTGTTGAAAAGGGACTGGTGAATGCGGGTTTTGCTCTCCATGGTTGAAAAGAAGAGAAAAGGAGGAATTAAGTATGGAAGCTTAGAGGCTAAATTGATCCTGGAAACATGGGTTAAAGGTGTTTGGAGGAAGCGCATTGGATTCGGTCTTAGGCTCAGATCCGAGGCATGTTGCTTTTGGATGTGGATATTGTTACTTTTCTGCTAAACCAACATTGCTACTTTTTTCTGTTTACTGAACTGATCCATGTCAGAAGATGCACCTCTATTTATCAAGCTCTTGTCCTCCATTAACTTGGGTTTGTTCAGTTTAGTAAGGTCTTTAACATTTTCAATGTTAAGCCAGAAAGAAGAGTATTTCATCCTATCACCCAACAGGTAAGTCGAAACTCCCATCTTCTTAGAATACAAGTCTCCTTTCGAATAACGCGCTCTACTATACTCCAACTCATAGTCATAGATAACGTCTCGGAGTTTTAAATTGTGAGGCTTTTCTCGGGTATAATACGATAGACTTGAAAAATACCAGAAAAAATGATATTTAAAAAAAAAAATTAAAAACTAAAAATAAAAAATAAAATAAATAAGAAAATAATAACACAAACATCAAAAAATAAATAGATTGGTAACAAATAAAAAAGAAAAAAAACTATTTGACATTTAAAAAATGAAAAAAGTGAAAAAAACGTTAAAAACGTGTTTTTTCATTTTTCACGTTTTTTCAAAAAAAAAAGTGTCTTTTTAGTTTCATTTTCTCACGTTTTTTTGCATTTTTTTTCAAAAATAACGTGTTTTTTGTAGGCTTGCTTCAACTTACCTACCGTACTCCTTTTTTACAACCCAAATGATTCAAAACAGATACTAGCCGCCTAACACCCCTTGTCCCACGCTTCTGTCTAAAAAATAATAATAAAATTGGTATGTTTCTCGTTAATAAAAAAAAAAAACTTTGGTCATTTGGTTCACTTATTTTTATGTAAGCTTTAATAAGATAAAAGGAACAGAAGATCTTGATGGCTCACTTCAAACGGTTGGTGACCAGTCCTGGCACTTGGGTGCACAGGGAGTTGGCACTGTCCAAATATATGGCTACAAGTTTAGCAAGAGTGATTCATGTATGTTGTTTATAGAGATTTGGTTAACGTTCGATGCTTACGTATTAGCAAACACGGCATATAAACAAATGCTTTAAATTCATTACTCTATTTTGCAGTCAATAAAGAATAGTTTATACAAGTAGGCAAGAGGACATTGACGGGGGGATTAATTAATGAGAAGAGACGATATAACTGCCCCACATGCGACAATAGCTCATCACTTACCATTGTCCTCACATGAACAGGCACACTGTTCTCATTCCTGCGGACATTAGGAAGCTTCATTGCGTTTAGGGATGCCAAAGGATCCGGTTTGTGTTGGCAATTCGAGCTTTTCCTCGTCTCACTTTCTAAGAGCTTGAATTTTTATGAATTTTGAGTCAAGGAAATTAGTTCCATGTTTTACTCATAATATCCAAGTGATATTTCAGATGCCAAGAGACTGAGAGGTGACAGTGGATCAGATGCATTGCAGGTCATGCTAAATCTTGTCCTTGTGATCAAATGAAGTCCTGTATAATATGTGTATAATACGTGTTTTTTTATTTTCTGAAGTCCTTATATGAGGTATAATATGCGTATAATACGTGTTTTTTCATGTTTTTTTATTTTCCGACGTTTTTTTTTTAAGAAAGACGTGTTTTTTGTGATAGTGGTTGAAATAGATCTTCGTCCAGAATATGATTTGTCTAAGCATGTTTGCTCCCTTATCATTGTATAATCAGATCTTACTGAAAGAATCCAAATCTAGATATGAAATCCGGTCTCAGATTTGATGCCCACCTGATCAACCTAATACTTCAACTTTTACTCCTGCCTAACTGCGCCAGCGAGTAGTCCTTGTAGCCTGGAGTTAATTAGGTTTTATTAGTTTATGTAAGTTGTTGGCTAATGGTAAGACAATGTTAGAGACCATGTTTCAGCATAGAAATCAGTTTTTTTAAAATGCTATTAATGCGTAAACCACCTCTATTTAACACACACACATATTTATACTTATAAGCGCGAACAGTTAGAGAGAGAGAGAGAGAGAGAGAGAGAGAGGAGCGGGATGGGAGGGGGAGAAGACCCGATTTACTCCTAATGTCGAGGTCAACACTCCTCAATACTATTACTATTATGTTAAAAACTCTATAAGTATTGGCGGAGCCAGAAAAATTGGCTGGGGGTACTTGTTTAAAAATACTCAAATTTGATGGTATATATATATATATATATATAAGGATAAATATTTAAGGTTCTCATTTAAAAATAAAGAACTTTTAAAAAACTGGTGTGTGAAACTGCCACACCAGTCACCATGTGGCTACACCACTGTCAATGGCGGAGTTAGAAAGTTTAAGTTGAGGGACACTGATACATCTTATTATTGCAATAAATTGAGTGCATATAGAGCTACAGAACAGTAGCGTAGGGGTCTGAGTCAAACACATGTTAATAAAACTTTTATAAAGGTTTAAACAAGTTGAGGTGGGCAGTTGCATTCCAGCCCCACGCTAGCTTTGCTACTGTCTCTAAGACTCGGACTGAGGATCCAAGGGGACTGGTTAGATTGCCCATCAGTTGGGAGGAGAGAGAAAAAGGCAGGATTGGGGATGAGAGAGAGAAAGAGATTGCTAGGAATGTGTTTAAGATAAAGAGAATGATGGGAAAAGGGAGCCACTTTTCTTGTTGATGATTTGCTTGTATGTTTCAAAAAAGTAGGTCCGATGATTAAAGCTGTTTGCAGGGCAGATTTAGTCGGACACTCTCCCCGCCTTCCGGGCTGATTGATGGCCCTTTTCCTAAAGTTCAAAGTTTTAGAACCACCAAAAAGGAAAAAGGACGCGACCTTGAACTTGTTAGGAAACATTAAAAGGATGACACCCCGTCTCCCTGGTTTCTAGGCAACTTGCTCACCATCTCTCCCCTTCTTTTAAAGCTGCTTCTCAGTTCTCCCCCATTTGGATCAGCGCACAAAGCAACCCAAATAAGATTCCTTCACGTCCGTTCTGTGGGCTGGACATAAATTTCTCCAGATTTGAATCCCTAGTACCAGATCCAGATCCAGATCCAGATTTGAATTAGTGGTCTCTGACATATATCAGCGCAGTAATAACATTTCATGAGTTTGGATCTGATTTCGTGGTCTAAATCATGTATGATTTAGGATTGTAACTTGACGGGGCCTATGTTAACCAATCCAGATCTGAATCGGTCAGTGAAACCCAGGTCAGATCTGATCTCACGCACTTATAGGTGACCATGAGGTTAATTTCTATCACCTAGAATAAGACCTCTTTTATCCTCCTGGATTTTGGATTTTGGGGTGTTGAGCTGCACTTGTGCATCTTTTAACTTAAATGTCGCGTTCACTAGAAGCATCTAGTCAAAATTTAAAACCTGGTCTAACTAGGTGCAATCAAAGCATCAATTGGGACGCCAAAAGATTTTAACGTTAAAAGAAACATCTTTTTATTGGGTCCAAATAGACCTGGGCAATAGGTCGGGCCGGGCCAGCCCGGCCCGATAAAACCCGGCCTGGGTCGGCTCGTCGGGCCCGAAACCCGCCCCGATAGCTCGGGTCTCGGCCCGCGGCCCGGCCCGTTTGGTAATAAAAAATAATTTTTTAATTATAAAATAATTAAAAGTAATATAAAATATATTTTTATTAATAAAATACATATTATTAAATTTTTAAAAAAATTAAAAATTATTTTTAAATTTATAAACGGGCCGAGCCGGACCGCACATCAGGCCCGGGCTTTTCTCAGCCCGAGCCTGGACCCGACCGGGCCAGGTACTGGGTACCCGGCCCCGTTGCCTAGGTCTAGGTCCAAACGAGGCCGTGTTTCATGACCTCATATTACGTATAGAGTTCATGGAGACGGAAAGGATTCTTCCCGGGATTAAAGGTAAAATGCTGGACTTGACATGAGCATGTGGGAGTTGCAACTGGGTCTGGGTCCACTCGAGCCAGGTGAAAATCAACCTCTCGTCCAAAGGAAGATGGTAAAAAGCTAATTGCCGTTTGATGGCCGATAAAAACTATCTTATCCCTAGAAAGTTTTTCTAAAAATCTGAAACTCTTACGATCCTGAGTTAAAATTTTGGAATATGGACGTATCTGACTATTTCCCATGTGTTCTAGTTTTGGGCATAAACTCTAACCCGAGGCCAGATTATTAATGGGCTAGGATTGAACATTTTTATCGGCCCGATGTCCAGGAAGCGATTTTGGGAGAGAGGTAGGGTTTCGTTGGGAAGGTGCTCCAGGGTTTGGAGACTATTGGGGATAGGCTTGTATACTCCATGTTCTTGTGTCGGCCTTGTCCCATCCGTGCATTGTCCAACTTTTGTGTCAACAATAACAAAATGAAACAAAGTATCTTGTTCCAGCATGTTCCAATGAATTCAAATGCCCTTTTATGGGGGTCCCTCTCATGTGGGATTGTGGATCCACCTTTGAGTTGGGCCTTCGTGTCAAAGCTCTCGTCCAAAAAAAGATCGTAAAAATCTGACGGGCGTTTGATGGGCGATAAAAACTATCTTATCCCTGGAAAGTTTTTCTAAAAATCTGAAATTCTTACGTGGAAAACGCTCTTTATAGACTCCCGAGTTAAAATTTTGAAACCTGGACGTATCCAACTACTTCGCATGCATTCTTGTTTTTGTGCTTCGGGTGACATGCGCAACTCTCTCTCTCTCTCTCTGGAGTCTGGTGTCTTCTTCCCCTTTGAGCAACACCGCTGACGAGTCCAATTTCAACAATTGTTGTCTTTTGCCTCGCTCCATCAAAGATGCACCATGTTGCATCAATGACGGGGTTTAGGCATCGAAGCTTTCGCTGAGTCTCTCTTTCTATGGCATCTTAGGTGAGGGACCCTTCCTCTTCTCTCTCTTTCTCTCTCTCTCTCTCTGCGATGGAGGTTTAGGCGTAGAAGTTGTTGGAGTAAAGGCAGCGGAACAACGTCTCACTCTCCTCAACTGATTCACTACCGGATGCTCCAGTACTGTCCTTCAAGTAGCTAACAGCAGAGATGGAAGAGACAAAGATGAAGGAGGAAGAAGAAGTCGAAGAGCAAGTGGATACTATCATATTTTGGGGTTTCCTTCTAAGGGGCTCCTCTAGGGTAATCAACCAGAGATTAAACCCTAACACAAAGACTTGCTAGGAAAAAAGGCTAGATAGAGATGAAACTTTATCTAGTGATAAGGATGCTGAGTAAATCTCGTAACATTCTTGCAGTCACGACATATCCAGATAGGGCTCAGTGGTTACTATCCAACATCTCCTACTTGGCCATGAGACTGCTAGTTGCTTCCACTATATGTGGGTTTTCTTTATTTAATTAGTTACGTGGTTTTTCATAACTGATTTTTTCGTCTTAACTTTGTTCAAGATTTGGAGCGAGGTTTTCTATTTAATAGTTTTTCCTTCACAACCTTTCAAATATATCTTAACCTCGTACGGGCTACATGTTTTGAAAACAAGTCTTCTGATATTCTCTTAGTTAAGGGATCAACTACCATAACATTGGTAGATAAATAATCAACCGAGATTTCATTTTTCTCGATCATTTCATGAACATAATAGTATTACACCATTATATGTTTACTCTATAAGCTAACAACTTCATTCTTCATTAGAGATATTGTTGTCTGATTATCAGAGTATAGTTAAACTGGTTCATGATCAAGATATAATTTTCAGGTCTTTCAAGAACCGATTTATCCAAACAACAAAAGTAGTTGCAACATTACATGCGACAAACTCTGCTTCTTGAATGTGCTGAGCAACACATCACTGTTTCTTACAGGACCAGGCTATCGCTCCACTTTCAAAGAGGAATACATATCCAGAAGTAGATTTATTATCGTCTTTGCATCCTGCAAAATCCACATTGGAATAGCTAACTAAAGTTTGCTCATTGGCTTGATATGACAATTTCAGTCCTTTCGTTTGTTTAATGTACTGAAAAATCATTTTAACTGCTTGCCAGTGAGGCCATCCAGACTGCCGACAGCTTGATAGGACAATTTCAGTCTTTTCGTTCCTTTAAAGTTAGCTCATCAGCTTGATAGGACAAAACATTAAATACATTAGACTGCCAACAGTTTGATAGGACAATTTCAGTCTTTTTGTTCCTTTAAAGTTAGCTCATCGGCTTGATAGGACAAAACATTAAATACATCATACTGCCAACAGCTTGTGTATATGAAACATTTAATTTTCGCTATCCTTCACTTGAACAATCACTCCTGCTCAAATTTGCTCATTTAGCTATAAGAGTCCCAATTGGTTTTGCAGTGTAACATATGAAATTTCTTCAACATATAATCAATATATTGTTCTTTTCTTAAACTCAAGATTTTTGAGTTTTTATCTCGAATGATCTTTATTCCTAATATATAGGATGCTTCACCCAAGTCCTTCATTTTGAAGTTCTTGTTTAACAAGTCTTTGTTTTGAATAACATGTCGTTATCATTTCTTGTTAATAAAATGCCATCAACATATAATGATAGGATATAGAAAAGGCTCTCACTTTTCTAAACATATACACAATGGTCTACTTGGTTTGCAATGAACCCAAGTTTTGTAATTGCTTTGTGAAAAACAAAATACCATTGCCTAGGCGACTGCTTTAATCCATACAATGATTTATTCAGCTATTTTCACATCTATCTGACAAATATCCAAGTCATAAAATGCTGCGATAGCTAAAATTATTCTAATTGATACAAACTTTGCAACCGGCGAATAGCTAAGTAATTAATTCCTTGCCTTTTGGTAAAAACCTTTCGCCACCAGTCTAGATTTGAATTTTTCAACTGATCTGTCAACTTTATACTTCTTTTTTAGCACTTTGCATCCAATGAATCTTTTATCATTAGGAAGATCTACTAATTTTTAGACTATTTTTTTTCTATAGATTCAATTTCTTCATCCATAGCATTCATCCAATCCGACGATTCATGCGAGCTTATGGCTTCGTTATATGTCAGATTGTCAGACATTTCGTCAATGTCTGCTAAATAGCATAGTTCCTCTACCAATTATATATAATAATCATTCAAATATGAAGGAAGAGCTCTAGGTCTTTTATGACCTGACAATATCTGAGATGACAAGGTACTCATATCAATTGGTTTATTACCTAACTGATCTTCAGTCGGTTCATTATAAGATTGTTCCTTAAATGATTTCTGCTCAGTTGGTTCATTACTAAACTAACCTCCAGTCTGTTCATTACTCGGTTCATTATAAGATTGTTCCTCAAATGATTTATGCTCAGTTGATTCATTACTAAACTAACCTCCAGTCTATTCATTACATGACTGTTCCTCTGAATGAATCAGATCATCCAGTGTATCATTTTGATATTCAACTCGATCAATATCTTTACTATTGAGTTATTCTAAGAACTATGCATCTTTGCTTTCTATAAGTCCTATAGTCGAATGATATAATATGTAGCCTTTGGATCCTTTTATATATTTAATAAATACACATCTGATTGATCTGTTATCTAGTTTATTTATTTTTTGATATAAAATTTTCACGTGTGCTACAGATCTCCATATCCTCAGATGTCTCATAATTGGTTTTACACTAGTCCATCTTTCATAAAGAGTGGTTGGGACTGCTTTGCATGACACTCGATTTATTGTATACATAATTGTTAACATACATTCACCCCAAATTACTTTTGGTAATTATGCTCTTGCCAACATGGACTCTACCATGTTCAAGACATCTCAGCCACATCATTCTGTTGTGGTGTTCTAGCCTACTAATATTAATTCTAAGGTCTTTACAGTATTCAAGGAATTCATTAGAAGTAGATTCTTCTCTTCGATTAGACCTTACAACTTTAATACATCTCCCAAGTTGTCTCTCGACTTCAGATTTATATTCATTGAATTTCTCAAGTGCTTCTGATTTGTGTCTAATCAAGTAGATATAGCCAAACCTTGAGAAGTCGTCAATAAATGTGATGAAGTATAACTTGCCGTTATGAGTTTGGACTCTAAAATGTCTACAGATATCAGTATGGATTATTTTCAATAGTTCAGTGGCTCGAATTACTTTAGACGGAAATGGTTTTCTTGTCATCCTTCCATATACACATGACTCGCATTTCGTGAAATCATTTATATTTATGTCAAGTATTAAATTTTGTTGTGCTAGAGTTTTCATCTTTTTTTATGTTTGTATGACTTAACCTTTCATGCCATAAGTTTACATTCACATTCATTGTACAGTCGAAATAAGCAAAACTGGAAGCTTCATTCATATCATTAAGTTTGAACATACCATGTTCTTTTACAAATTTCCCATCGAACATGGTCTTTCCATGTTTTCCCACTATTACCTTCCTATGAATAAAACGAACTTCAAAATCTTTCCCAATCAGTGCGCCAACAGACACTAGATTCCTCCTCATAGAAGGAACATTAAAACCTCTTTAAGTACGACACGATACCCCCAACATTTAGTCGATATGCCTCAATTCTCATAACATCAAATATAAGTTGTTTCCCATGTAGACCTTTTGTGTTCCCAGACTCAGTTCTTTCATGCGAATCACATCTTCCTTTGCCTTTGCAATGTGACGAGTAGCTCCTGAATCAATCCACCAACCAGTCAGATCTCCATATGCAAACAAACATTCTGACACTACACAAATGACTTCTCTATCGGAGTCCCCTTGCGGCTTCCTCCTCTTGTTGTTGCCCTGACCATTGTTGTCTTTCTTGTTTGAGATTTTTTGTCTTGCAATTCTTTTTGATGTGTTCAGACTTTCCTCATCTATAGGTTTGTCTCCTAAAGTGAGAAAGACTGGTTGATCACGTAAACGAGCATTTCCAAAGTCAAGACCAACATAATCCTACATTTCCATGCATGGAAGTTTGTCTCATTCAGTTTTAGCTTGTTCTGAGGCTCCAACTTTTAATGTCATTTCTATGCCAGATGTTGATCTCCTGCGCTTTGATACCACTGTTGGAGTGAAGGCAGTGGAGCGACGTCTCACTCTCCTCAACTGATTCATTACTGGATGCTCTAGTATTGTCCTTCAAGTAGCTAACAACAGAGATGGAAAAGATGAAAACAAAGGTGGAAGAAGAAGTCGAAGAGCAAGTGGATACTGTCAGATTTAGGGGTTTCCTTCTAAGGGGCTCCTCTAAGGTAATCAACGAGAGATTAAACCCTAACACAAAGACTTGCTGTGACTAAATAGGTCAGCCCCTTAGGTTTCCCTTAAAGCCTAGCGGGCAGTTAGCGTGAGAGAGGTTTTAGGAAAAAAGGCTAGATAGAGATGAAACTTTACCTTGTGATAAAGGTTGTTGAGTAAATCTCATAACTACCTTGCAGTTACGAGCTATCCGGATAGGGCTCAGTGGCCACTATCCAACAGAAGTTTCAGCCAAGTCTCTCTTTGTGACACGGGTTTAGGTAGAAGTTTTGGCCAACTCTCTCGTTATCTCTCCCATTGATAAAGGAAGGAGCTTTTTGTTTTTTCAGCAGCTGTGCATTTTCCTCTCATTGTATACATGTCTATAACTGTGCTTGTGATTTTAGTGTAGGTCTAGTACCAATATTAGTGTCAAGATTAGGTCATGAAATCGTGAGACAAAAGCTAGGTTGGAATACACTGGAAAAACTTGATTTTTCTAGCTTGTTACAACCAAGCAATGAGGGTCTTCTATGTGGACGATGCCATGATTTTTTTTTTGTGTTGTTCTCTATACGCTTTCATCTAGATGTCTTAATTTTCATGCCTACAAGTATATTTGAGAGAGGGATTGTGTGCCAAGGTTAGAGTTATTCTCCAAATATTGCCTTCTTTGTCAACATCCATCATAGAAAATGGTCTAAGTCGGCGATAATGTTAGTTGTCTGCTGCCATGAGCTGTGTTTTATTTTATGGATCTTTACTTATTGCATAACTTTTTTGTGACCACATCGCTTTTTTCTGCAGCTTCCTTTTTAGTTGGCTGCTGCCATGAGCTATGTTTAATTTTATTCATCTGCTGCCATGAGTTGTGTTGCTTTGATGAAGGAAAGGCTTTTGAGAAACATGTAGGAGGTGTGCATGAATACAGTTATTTTCAATGGCCGATTTTTGTGTTTTCTGCATGCATCTTGCTCTAAATGAACTTGCAGGATATTTTCTTTGGCAATGTCACCATCGTACACTCAAATGACCCGCGTAGCCATATGGATACGCCAAAATAGGTACACGGGTATGGATCTAGTTTTGGGTCAGAACGAGATCCAAACCACAATAAAATGTAAAAAGTAACCCGATAGTGTCTTCTCCCTCTTGATCTTCTTTTGACTTCCGGTCGGTGCTTGACTGAAGTCTGGCGAGAGCTTTGGCAGCCACTGGTGACGGATAGTGGCTGGCGACCGACGACGACTAGCGACGGATGGTGAGTGGGCGACGACAAGTTTCTCCATTCAGTGGTTTTTAGGGTTGTTGCAACTGTTGGGGGTTTGACAGCTTGGGCGACTACCAACGGACGGCGGCGGATGGCGAGTGGGTGACGGGCGGCGAGTCGACAACATCAAGTTTTTCCATTTGGCTGTAGTTAGGGTTTAAGTTTTATGGGTTTGAGTTTACGTCGATTCTTCTAGTGTGTTGATTAGCATTTGGGAAAAAGTACTCGTTTCTCTGGTTCCTGCTAATATGTGCTTCAATTAGTTAGTTTACTTCCTCGTAATCCTTTTCCCTTTGTGTTTGTTGATGAGATTCCTCAAGACATTCTACTAACGAGTGCACGTCTTCCTATGAAACACTAGTTTAACAAGTTGGGATAAGGTTATGACTGTTATGACTTTGAGGGCTCTTATTGTGTTTGAGTTCTTATTCAATAACATAGTACCAATCATAAGCTGTTTGAGAACAAGAAGTTGGGATAAGTTTATTGCCTGCCATGACTTTGAGGCCGCAAATTATATAACTTCTCTATGTTGTTTCGTACCAATGAGGAGTCATATCTCTTTAATTTTTTTGCGTATGCCCTTGTCCAGTTTTCAACATGTTTGTTAATTTGATTACAACTTATAAATTATGCAGCTTAGTTTATGATTGTTGTTGTTATATGCTGTTTTTTTATGAGATTATATGTAAGAATTATGAAAGGAACATTTTATGTTTTTTTTGTGACATTATATGTATGAACTAAAAGGAACATGATGATATCATTTGTTTTTTTAATTTTTTTTGAATTAAAAAATATATAATTATCATCGTACCATCATATCAAGATTAACGAAAATGCCATACCGATACCCGCTTCTTCATACCCATACCTATGCCTATGTGACATGGGTGCACCATTTTTAGACCCGCACCCTCATCGACGACACGCGGGTGTGAGTGCGACCCGGATTCGCACCAAGAATCGGTCAATCAGATGAAGCACACTCGACTCGACTCGCATCAAACGCGAGTCCGGTGCGGTCAAACCGCACCGTAGACATTTTGGTCCTTTTTTAAAATTTTTAAGTATGTAAAATTCGATTTAGGGCACGAAATCGTGCCCTTCCCGCGGCTCTCTCTGTGTGCTCTCTCCGACGTCTCCGTCTCGCTGCTCTCCCCGACGTCTCCGTCCGCTGCTTTCTTCCTCCACCGGCGTCCGCTACTCTCTCTCCGTCCGCTGCTTTCTCTCCACCAACTGTTTTAGGGAAGGAAGGTAGCTAGAGTGACGCCCTGTTGGTTCAGAAACTCTGTTGTTTCCCTATTCAATAGCAGATGTATGAGACTCACTCCCCTTTTTTTCCCTTCCTTTCACAGCTCGGTTCAGAAATACGTAAAGAAACATGTTAACTGGAGGACAAAATTTAGTATTTCGGTGTCCTGCTTTTTCTGGTGATGGAAAGAAATTGCTTCTTTGTACGGGCAATATCGTTTCAATCTACAGCACAACTACAAGTTTGTTGGTAATGTTCAAACTTAGTCTACCCTCTGGTTTTGGAGTAAGTGTCTTATAGTGATTTGGAACTCTTAATTTGCAGATATCAGAATTGGAAGGTCATACAGCACCTGTCACTTCTGTTGTTGTTGTACCTGCAGCCGGTGCTGCAGGTAAGCTTCTATACAACTGCTGGACGTCGTCATTGGATGGTACCCTGAGATATTGGAACTTTGCTTCAGGAGAGTTGATTAAGACGGTGGATGTTAACATTCCTATCTATTTCATGGTGAGAGTGGTGTATATGCTATGGCTGCTCTATATTGTTCTATTTTGTTGTTTTTCGCCATGAAATAAGCATCTTCTGCTGCGTCATGTTTACCATACGAATGGTGATGAGTGATCTATGTGGTCAAAAGTCCACGTAGGTGCTGGTTGGCTGGCTAAATGCCAAGGCTGAGGCACTTGCATGTCTCAAACATTTTTCTAACTTTTAATGCTAAAAATATTATTCCATTGTTGTTATGTCTTTTAGTATGTTGCTTGGGTAGGTGGAATTTCAAAACTGCCACTTTTCTCCTTTCTCCTATTTTTCTTCTTCCTTCTTTCTTTTTCTCCTTATAGTTTTTGTCATTTTGGCTCCACATAGGCTTTTTTGGGTCTGCCACCTAGTCCTGCCTAAAGCTGATCCGTTTCTGCCCATGTGTTCCTAACTCTTGATTATAGTTTCTGTTTTAATTCTAGCAAGTCATCCATATTGAGTTGTTCTTGATTTCTAGTTCTTCTACATCCAACTCATTCATGCATACTCAAGCTAAGCTGTCAACTGGGAAGTCAAGCATAGGTTTGGTTAAGGCCCTCAAAAGCTAGTCTGGATTAGGCAGTCTGACATGTCCAACTCAATTGACTAAAACAAGATCAATATGGAGGTTTAAATTAAAATATCTAAAATGCCAAAAAAAGTAAGGCGTTGGATATAATTATGAATAGTGAGAAATGTATGTGTATATACAAAAGTAGATAGATGCACAAGGATATATTAAATATTATATTTACGAGTATGTATTATAGAGCTTGACTACCACTGATCTTGAGAATTATCACTTCATTTTTGCCATTGATACGCAACATATCAACTGGTGTGAGATGAAACAATTACAATATTGATATAGAGCTATGTTTCTCTATGTTGTTAAGGCCTCGCTTAGGCGTGGACTAAGCATGAGTCCACACCCATCGTCTAAGTCCACCATTTAGGCAACGGGATATGTGTTGGTGCCTAGGTTGGCGCTTAGGCTTCACTAGGCACCAACACCCCTAGTCTAACGAAAAGTGAAAATTCACCTTCCCTTTCAGTTAAAGTTTCTTAATTGTGTATATATTATTGTGTACTTTATTTTATATTGATTACATATTTTTATGTATTGTTATGTTGATTATGTTGTTATATGTATATTGTTATATGTATACACCATAGTCACAAGTAATGTTTCAGAGTTTTAAACGGCGACGTCATGTATAACGGCGAGCTTGAAAAATACAGGGGAAAAGGGGAAAAACATGGTAATTTTTAAAAAACAAAAAATACTAAAATTTCCTAAACGTTAGAAAAAATAAAATAAATGAGAAACTAATAAGACAACAACATTGCCATGAATTCCAGCCAAATGATGCTTAAATCGAGTAATTCCTCCTGTGTATTGCTCAAAAGAAAACTTGCAAATCAACTTCTCTTCATGACTTTGAAGTGCATGGGACCAAAATAAATCCTTCGATCTAGGCATTTTTTGCAGCTATCAAGTATCAAACACTTGAGGTCCTGAAGCCACAAAATCTAAATCTTATTTTACCTTAAAAAAATCATACGTAAATGATAATGTAAAAGTAAAACAAACTAACAAAGTAACAATTGTACAAAAACAACTACAATAACTTATAAATCAGCCCTCATCCAATTGCCTACAATAAGTCAATAACATATAACAGATTGGAGAACTCTAGAACCAAAATAAAAAATCTGATTCATGTTAGTCAGGCCTTAGCCGATTGTCTACATTCTACAATAACAGATTGGAGAACTTAATTTTTAACTATTAGTATTAAGTATTAAGTATTACTTACCTACAAATCAGAAATAAAGAGAACATATTAACTTCAAATCAGAAATAAAGAGAACATAATACATATTAAGATATTAACCCCTTATGCAGAAATCAGAATCGAACTAAAAAAATGATGATTAAACAGAAACGAAAAAAAAATCAGAAACGAACAGAACATTTAAGAATAAGTTTCTAAGTTTCTAGTGCACAAAAAAAAAAATCGAAGGCATAGAAAATCCAACGCACAGAGTTTAACAGCGATAGAGTTTCTACTTTTTAGTGCACATATACAATGAGCACTTTCTTTCTGTGTTTGAGAAACATACTTTGCGAAGACTATTCTTCTACCTTTTATCTTTAATGATACTAGTTTGTAGACTTCATTACAAACATTCTTACTATTTAGCTGCTGGTTTGAACCTGCTGCCCTGAAGTTTATGGCATTTTGACTCATCCTATGTTGCTTGTCTGTTGTTTTTGAGACACTGCAACAGCCTTCAATAAATTACGAGTGATGAAGAGATTAATACAAGAATGATGAATTTCATTTTATTTTTTTAATTGTTGAATCAGTTGATGGAACATTTCTTAAAACTCTAATGATCTAATCCTTGTTGATTTGTAGTGGGTATTTATTAATTTTTATTTAATTTTTCCTTATATATATATATATATATATATATATATATATATATATATATATATATATATAAAATGTCTCACCGTACCCGCACCGAGGTTTTTTTTTGGACCTTGCCGCACCAGCACCCGCACCCATGTGACATAGGTTATATGCATTGTAATACAATTTGTTCTTCATTGTAATACATGTTATAAACTTATATGTATATACTGTCATGTACAGTGCGTTATACCTGTTATATGGTATTGCATCAACCTTTTATATGTATATATTGTTAGCCTGTTATATAATATGTATTATGTAGTATTGTGATACCTGTTATATGTATTTGTTAGTATGGGTATGTACTTATATGTATTGTTACTGTTGTGTACTTATATGTACAATATTATGTACTGTTAACTTTTTTTTATTATATTATGTTAGTATGGTTATGTTACATACTTATATCATGTATACCTGTTACAACTTATAAACTTATATGTATATACTATTATGTAAATTGTATTGTAATACAATTTGTTATTCCTGTTATATATATTGTAATACATATTATACGTACGATCTGTTATAAAGTATTGCATCAACCTAATATGTATATATTGTTAGCCTGTTATCAGTTATATAATATGTAATATTGTGATGCCTATTATATTTATACATTAGTATGGTTATGTACTTATATGTATTGTTACTGTTATGTACTTAAATGTATACTATTATGTACTGGTGGTTTTTTTTTTATTATATTATGTCTTTGTTTAAGTCCAGGTGGATTAAAGCCTTCCTACGGATTTACATTCCTTCTTCTAGAGATTAGGTTCAGTTTTTTTTTTTTTTTTTTTTTTTTTTTTTTTTTTTTTTCCGTTACTTGTATTAGATTACATTTAATGAGTAATGTTAAACTTCTTCTATTGATTTTTCATATTCAATGAAGTCAACAACTAATTTTTTATTGTTTAAGTTATTATGATTTTTATATTACTACTCCACCTTTTAAATATTAGTAATAGTTAGTTAAAATAACTTGACATATTAACATAACTAAAAAAAATGAAAAAAAAAAGATTGGTCACCTTTTTTTCCTAGGCTCGCATAGGCATAGGCTCTGCCTGGGCACCAGGCAGTGCCCAGGTGCCTTGACAACATAGATGTTTCTAAAAGTGCTAATGGAGCCTAGGCAAGGAGTAAACTTTGGAGCCTACATAGTGTAACTTGATAATAATGTCAAGAAAAGTAAAACTTTATAACTGAATAATCAATAATTGTATTAACACACAAAGGCTTCATAAGAATCTTAAAATCCAATGGGACAATATCCCTTATTTACAATTTATAAATTAGAAGGAGAGAACAGTACTATTTAAAGCCATTGGCACTAGCTTAATGGCTAGTTGAAATCTAATGAAGCTTGATTAGACCAAACAAATAAAAAAGAAAAAAAAAAAGAAAAAAAGAAAAACACAAGAGAGAAATAAAGAAATATGTATACTAATATACCCCCTTAAATTTATTGTTGGATAATGAAAACCTTTTCAAGAAGGAAGCTAAATGAGGAGTACAAAGGGTTTTTTGTTAAGGAATCAATCAATTGATACTTTGATGTGATGAATGGCAAGTGGCAACTCAATAACGTTCTTTAAAAATTCTTCCCCAGCATAATGGATTGAATCTATTTCAATGTGTTTGATTATTTCGTGAAATGTATGGTTATAAGCAATGTAGCTAGCACTCTTATTGTCACTGCAAAACTTGAATTGTGAACTCAAATAGACACCTCTGTCATTTAGAAGCAGCGTCACAAAAAACGTGAAGAAAAAAGTGACAAATAAATTGCCATTTAAAACTAAAAAAAAAACATTTTTAAAAATATAAAAAAACGTTTTTTTTGTTACTTTTTTCATTTTTTTCATGTTTTTTAAAGCCAAACAGTTTTTTTTCATTTTGTATTTTTTATTTGTTGCAAATCTACTTATTTTTTGATGTTTGTGTTATTAATTTCTCACTTTATTTTTTCCCCATTTTTAGTTTTTTTAAATTTTTAAAAATTTGTCGTATTTTTATCGTATTTTTCCCTTTTTTAAAGCTAGCCGTATTATACCTAAGGAAAAACTCACTGTTTAAAACTTCGAAGGACCGAAACGTTATTTGTGACTATGTTTAGAAAGACCTTTTATCTAGTGTAGCTCATAAGTAGCTGTAGCCATCATCCAGTATTCAATTTGAATTGATGAAAGAATGATCTTTTGTTGCTTTTTGCACCTCGACGATATAATAAATTTCCCAAACAATATTAAAGTTGTAGAATGATGATTGTCAGACTCGCCTCCTTAGTGAACATTTGCATAAGCTGTGAGCTCGAAAGATGATGAGGACAAGAAGGGTCCCTTGGTGAGACTACTCTTAACCTATTTGACAATACGTAGGAGTTCCATGTGAACTGTAGTTGCTGCATATTGAAATTGGCTAACCATGTGAACAGTGTGAGATATCAGGTCTAGTGATGGTAAGAACCTAAGAGATAGCTCCAATAAGTTGTTTGTGAGGACTTGCATTTGTAAAAAATCTTCCATCACTAATCTTCATTTTCATGTTAAGAGCTTAAGGAGTATCCACCACTTAACTGTATCAACACTAGAGGCTAATTTAGTTTGAGAGAAGAGATATATTCTTGATGAGTGGGTTACCTTAATATCAAGAAATAAGTTAAAAATTCTAAATATGACATACTAAACTTTTGCTTGTGGCATTATCAAAGAAAGTAAAATGTCAGAATCAACATCATGATAATAATCATCAACCATAACAGGCGCATCAAGAAAAAAATATTCATTTGAATTTTGAGATATATTTCCAGCAAAGCCAAATTGGCTAGAAAGTTTATGATTTTGATAAAAAAATTTACAACCAAATACTCTGTTTATTACAATCAAGATCAATTTCCAAAGATTTGTTAATAGGAAGGTTTTGAAGGAATAAGGGAAGGCATTGTGTGATTAGATAAACAGCTATAAGGATACCTTCAGCCCAAAATTGTTTTTTAGAACCATTTTATTGAGGTGTTTTTGGACAATTTGTTTAATGTATGTTTTTATTTTATTTTATTTTCTAAATGTTTCCTAAATTCATTGATAAGATATCCTCCTCTTTAGCCAGTTCTAAGCATAATGACATTAGCACTATATTGGTTTTAGAGCATTTTGTGAAAAAATTTAAAACTATGAAAGTTTTTTTTTTTTTTTGAATTTTAGAAGTATATCCATGTGAATCAAGTAAAGTCAACAATGAAAAATAACATAAGAGAAAACACCTCCTTTTGATGCCACTAGTGTTGGTCTCCATGCATCCAAATGTATCAATGCGAAGGGTTGAAAGGAGAAAAAATTTCTTGAACCAAATAGGAGTGCTTCCATTTTTCTCAAGATAAAATCTTCACCCAAAAAAAAAAAAAGTTCTTTTCAAAGTTTCTTAACAAAGGAGAAAGGAGATAATCTTTTAACAGGATGTCCTAATCTTTTATGAAGTTCTGTCTATTTTCTTACAGTGTTACACAAAAATTTTGGTCTAAAACAAGAAAACCCATGTAATACAGATATGCTCTTTTATGGTCTTTCTCAATCCATTTCCTGGATTGGCAATGCTGCAATCCTATAAAATACAATCGTTAAATAAGAAAAAACATTGTACCCATGTCAGTTGCTTGAGAAACAGATGGAAGATGCAGCTAAATTTGGGAACATTAAAAAGGTTTAGAGTTTTCAAGGTCTCCATGATCAACATTGGATACGGTTCCGATCAAATCTGGTAGTTACCAGCTCTCTCTCTCTCTCTCTCTCTCTATATATATATATATATATATATATATATATATATATATATATATATACATATATGCCTGAATGCTGATTTTAGTTAAATTAGACATTCAGAGACATCTGGGCCATCCTATTTAGAATCAGATGACTTAGATCAACCCCCCTCTCCCTCTCTCTCTCTCTCTCCCCATGCCTCTCTTCCCTCCCCATTCTTTCTCTCCCCCATCCTCCTCTTTTTCCAACATGAGCCCCACTGCCAGGCGGTGTTGAGGCAGCCCCGCTTGTGACGGCAGGGGTGGAGCCAGCAGATCACCCCTTGTCTCTACCTTATGTGTGTGGAGGAAAGGGGAGAGGAGGAAAAAAAAAGAAGGGGGGGGGGGGGGTCCTCCTTCCCCCCCTTCCTCCATCATGCGACAGAAAAACAAAATAAAAAAATTCATATTTACACACCATGCATAAAAGATGATGGACGGCTTGGATTTGATGTCTTCAAATGTCATAGGATAGCTGGAATCATGGTTCAGCTAAGGCTGGGCATCGGGCCGGGCCAAGCCGGGTACCCGGTACTGGGCAGGGAAAAAGGTACCCAGGCTCAGTGTTGTACGTATCGTACGATACGTATCGTATCGTTTACAAAATACGATACGATACACCCCCTGTATCGTAAATGGGGGTGTATCGTACCTGTATCGTACGATACGTGTGATACGGCCTGTATCGTACGATACGGGCTGATTTCTAAAAAGGGGGTTTGAACCCCATTTTTTCGAGTTTTTTTTTATAAAAACCCACCCCTTCTGCATTTCTAATCTATAGATTGTACTGCCTTAGAGGGAAATCATCGATTTTTATTGTGAAATCATCGATTTTCACCGTGAAATCATCTATTAAACCATGGATTTGTGCATGGGTGGCTGATTCCCATTGGGAGGAAAGGGTTTTTTTTTTAAACCATGAAGATGAAGATGAAAAAGAATAATATTGTTATGAATTTTGATGTCTATGAAGTATGAATGATGAACCGTTCGCGTGAACGCGCAAGTTTATAGCATTTAGCAAAATAATAAGTCTATCATTCTCTAAAAGACTAAAACATGTTTTCTATGAAGAATTATTATTTTTAATTTTTTCTGATTTTTTTATGAATTTTCTGATTTTTTAAAATTTTTTTCTGATTTATTATTATTATTTTTTTAAAATTTACGATACGTTACGATACGACATATCTTAAAGCCCGATCGATACGGCTTACGATACGCGTTTTACAACATTGCCCAGGCTAGCATGATTCGTTATCTGGTCGGCTAGGGTGGGCCCGATAAGCCCGATAATTTATTTTTTTAATTTTTAGTAATTTATAATTATATATATTTATAATATTTATTATAATTAATTATATTTATATATTATTTTATATTAAAAAATATGTTTCTAAATTTAATCGGGCCAGGCCCGATGCCTAGGCTTAGGTTCAGTTTTCCACACACACACACACACATACACATGAACATATATATATATATATATATATATATAGCTGGTATACACACATACACATGTACACATATATATAACTGGTAGCTACAAAACCCTCATAAATTGTTTATGCCATTGATTTTAACAAATTC